>NC_136506.1:80285856-80323356 GCF_053919585.1 Euprymna scolopes | reverse complement strand
TTTTTTCGAACGATTAAATATTTTAAATGAAACATTTTTCAAATTAAAGTAAAATTGGATTTTTTTTTCGAACGATTAAATATTTTAAATGAAACATTTTTCAAACTAAAGTAAAATTGGATTTTTTTTTCGAACGATTAAATATTTTAAATGAAACATTTTTCAAATTAAAGTAAAATTGGATTTTTTTTTTCGAACGATAAAATATTTTAAATGAAACATTTTTCGTATTAAAGTAAAATTGGATTTTTTTTCAAACGATTAAATATTTTGAATGAAACATTTTTCGAATTAAAGTAAAATTGGATTTTTTTCCAAACAATTTTTTAATTTAAACATTACACTTTTTTCTTTTTTTTCTTTTTTTGGAAACGTTTTTGGAATTAAAGTAACATTGAATTTATTTTTTCCGAACAACTAAATATTTTAAATGAGACATTTAAAATTTTTTTTTTTTTTTACTTTTTATTCAATCCAAACAAGGCACAGTGCAAATAAGTCGTAAGGGGCTACTAACGGGGACCAGGTTTGCCGAAATACTATGTAGGGAGCTGGCCAGCGAAATGTCTGTTCACATTACATTTGAATTTCCGTATGTCAGTTGAGTCAGGGAATCGGGGACTGGAAGGGAATTCCAAAGTTTAGCAGTCCGAGAAAAGAAGATATTTGCGTAAAAGGCTTTACATCATCTAGGTATCTCTACAGTGTAGGGTGGGAGTTTGCTGCTTGTCTGGTTTGTCGAGTGTATTTACATCGAGGACTACTAGTGCTTTGAGTTCGTCTGAGAACTTGCCATTAAAGTACTTGTAAAAAAAGGCACAGGGATGCCACATTTCGGCGATGGGACAGAGGTTGGAGTTTGAGCAAAAGTGCGGGACCTATTAAGTTGGTGACTCTTTTTTTTTTTTTTTACCCTATCTAGGAGCAAGAGACTAGTTGTAGATGCACCAGCCCAGATGTGGCGACGATATTCCATGCATAGATAGAGGCTTTGTAGAGATACAGGATAGTCTCAGATGTGAATAGCCTTCTAGCACGGTAGAGATAGCACCATAAATTTGCAGCAGCCTTGGCAATTACCTCAATATAATTGTTCCGATTAATGTTATTTGTGAATGTTAAACCTAGGAGCTTGAGGGGAGTACTTTCAGGGACTATATCATTATCCATGGCAATCAGTGGTTGAGAAGTTTTCTTGTAATTATTAAAGGAAATAAGCCCAGTCATGGCAGCATTGAACGTTATCATCCAGTTTCGGCCCAACTCCTCCACAGATTGAAGGTCTTTGTTGATTTTAGTTTTCTTATTTTTGCGGCGAGGGGTATATATATATATATATATATATATATATATATATATATATATATATATATATATATATATATATATATATATATATATTTTGTAACAGTGCGCATCTTTTTCCAATGAATCTGCAAAGATATTTTGCAAATAAAATTACTTTTAATCAATCGGAGATAATTTAAATAGGACATTTAATAGAGTAAATGTGGTATTGTGGTGACTGCTAAAATAAAGATGATGGACAAATAATCTATATCAATAAAACAGTCGATGTTTGTATGTGTGGTTTTTGTGTGTATGTGTGTAAATATTTAACTGATAAACTGCGGGTCATATAACACTAAAATTAAAAGAAAATAGTAATCTTAAACCAAGGATAGTTTATAATGAGTAAAATCTTTGGATGAATAACGCGTATAGAAATATGTTGGCAAGTTGAAATGCAAAATGTTTATTTCAACTTGCCGACATTTTTTTTATTAATTGTACGCATGCGCAAATTCAATCATAGTTAGAAGTCATTTAATTTTAAATCTTTCTTATCTATCTGTCGAGTGAGATGAAACGGTTGGGATCGCGGCTGCAGCGCTAACTGCTTTGGTTTCGACTCTAGCTGGTGCAACCCGAGTCATTTTGTTTAACTTTTGAAATCAGTAATATATATATATATATATATATATATATATATATATATATATATATATATATATATATATAGTACTGAGTTCAAAAGTTTAAAAAATGACTTCGGTTCTATCAGCTAGAATCGAAACCAAAACAGTTAGCGCTCCAACTGCAATCTCAACTGTTTCATATAACTCGACTAATAGAAATTAATTAATTTGCGCATACGCAAAAGTAATAGAAATACGTCGTTTTATATTTCTATACACATACACACACCCGCACGCACACAAACACACACACATACATATATATATATATATATATATATATATATATATATATATATATATATATATATTAGTGATGTGACGATTCCAATACATCGTCTAGTGGAAATGTAAAACGACGTATTTCTATTACTTTTGCGCATACGCAAATTCATCTATTTCTATTAGTTTTGCGCTAGTAAAAAAATTTTTAAAATAGCGTTTGGACGAACCAGTCAAAATCAGTTAATAGTGGAATAAACAGAGAATGAGTAATGACCCTCTCACTACTCCTACCAACACACACTTTTTATAATTCTCGTGGCAGGGAAGGAAAAAGAATATGGACTTATCTCCCTTCCCTCTGAAATATATTTACCAATTGTACCTAAGCCCCGGTACTATTCAGGGTGCGGTGAATTATTTGAGCTTATATCTTTATTTGTTAACACATTTAAAAAAAAATAGAAAAATAGTTTATGGTTTATGTTTTTTTATGTTTCAATGTTTTATGTTTCAATAATTTTGATGTGCCAATGTTCTGATAATTTTAATGTTTCACTTTTAATGTTTCAATGTCTTTATGTGTTTAATATTCCAATGTTTAAATATTTTAAATGTTTCAATATTTTAATATTTAAATGTTTGAATGCTTTTAATGTTTTAATGTTTTTATGTTTAAATGTTCTAATGTTTTAATATTTTTAATGTTTCAATGTTTTAACGTTTTAAAGTTTAATGGTTTTATGTTTCAATGTTTCAATAATTTTCGTTTCAATGTTTTGCTTCTATTAATGTTTCAATGTTTTAATGTTCTAATAGTCCAAGGTTTTAATATTTGAAATGCTTCAATGTTTGAATGTTGCAATGTTTTAATGTTTTTAATGTTTTATGTTTCAATGTTTTAATGCTTTTAATATTTCAATGTTTTAATATTTTTAAGGTTTCAATGTTTTAACGTTTTAATGTTTAATGTTTTTTTATGTTTCAATGTTCCAATAATTTTTATGTTTCATTGTTTAAATTCTATTAATGTTTCAATGTTTTAATGTGTTAATATTCCAAGGTTTTAATATTTGAAATGCTTCAATGTTTGAATGTTGCAATGTTTTAATGTTTTTAATGTTTTTAATGTTTATGTTTCAATGTTTTAATGCTTTTAATATTTCAATGTTTTAATATTTTTAATGTTTCAATATTTTTATGCTTTTAACGTTTCAATGTTTTAATGCTTTTAATGTTTTAACTTTTTAATGTTTCAATGTTTTTTAAGTTTTCAATGTTTTAATGTTGCAATGCTTTAATGTTTTGGTGTTGTACTGTTTTTTATGTTTCAATGTTCCAATATTTTTAATGTTTTAATGTTGCAATTCTGTTAATGTTTCAATGGTTTTATTTTATTAATATTTTAATGTGTTAATATTTTTAATGTTTTAATGTTTATATGTTTAAATGTTTTAATATTTATAATGTTTCATTGTTTTTAATACTTTTAATCTTTCAATGTTTATGTTTGCAATGTTTTTATGTTTCAAAGTATCTTTTATGTTCCGAAATATTAAAAAAATATTTTATGTTTTTACCGTTTTCAATATTTTAAAATATATTAAAACAGATAAAAACGTTTTAGATTCTTGTTTAACTCAGATATTGTAAAAAAAAAAAATTCGGTGCGTATGCTACTACAGCAGAATTAATAGCCATCATCACAAATAATATCACTTTGATGAGAGCAGCATCTTGATGAAATGCTGATTGCATTGTTTTCTCGATTGCTGTCGTCTGAAATCGATAGTCTATTTTTAAGCTTTTATAAATCCAGAAATAACACGACTGGTTTTCGCTTTCATGCGATCCCCACTCGCGCCACTTGCACATGTTGGAACGCAGCCAGAATCTCTGTTTTTAACCGTCAATCAAAAAAAAAAAAAAAAAAAAAAGAGACTGAAAATTATATTTTTTACGTTAATTGTTAGATATTAACAGGCAACACCGTAAAAAAAATATTGGGTGGGTTGCACACACGCAAATGGATTCAATGTGAACAATTCGGGACTTTCCATCATTGAATTCATAATTTGACCCGCAAATATATCGATCAATAGACAAAGGAAATATTAACATTCCAATAGGCAAAAGATGTTTTTATAAATAAAATCGTCATAGCAGTCAGTCGGTCAGAGAGAGAGAGAGAGAGAGAGAGAGAGAGAGAGAGAGAGAGAGAGAGAGAGAGCGTGGCTGCGTCACCATTTCTTCACCGTCCGACATCCCACAGCCACGCACCCATCGCGCCTTTCAGAAACGTTAAAACACAGAAATAATAATTTATCACCGAAAAGCTGATTTGTCGGTGTGAAATAAAAGCAATATATTTTTGTAGATCAACTGTGTTGTGATTTTTACTTCGTTTATAAGTGTGTATATATATATATTTTGTGCCAACGGCAAAAGTAGATGTTAACATTTATATGGCCTGAACAAATGCATTTTGAACAACTGACTATATTAAAAAGCAACATAATGAGTGCTCACTTATCAAGGCCAAAAACCATTCGATGATAAAGGTTGATAATATGGGCAGAATTTACAGTTGAATGACGATGAGTATCATAAGAGGATTGGAAATAATGAATGGAATTAATAAAATTTTATTACTCATGTGGAAGACTTATGATAAGTGTTGGTTGGCTTTGGATTTAAACACAACCATGTTGTAGTCGGCAAGGAAGCAATCCAATAGAAACGTGTTACACAGATGGAAAGTTCTTTCGGGTATTTGTTGTCATCTTAGCTGTGAAACATGTTGTCGCAAGATTGCTTCCCTGAGGGCTACAACACGGTCATCTTCAAATCTAATGTCAATAATCACGTATCAACTGTCTTCATATTTCATTAAATTTCCTTTATTTCATTCATAAATTTTAATCCTGATGATGAGCATTATGAGAACGTTGAAAATAATGAATGAAATGAATAAAATTACTATTACGTTTCTGAATTTTTCAGATCAGAATTGATTATTCATACTATTGGGATTCATCGGACTAATGTTCTCATCTTGAGTGTCATTTTCACAACGTTTCGGTCGATATAACCTCCGACCTTCTTCAGGTAAATTTTGTCGAACTCGAGAATGTTTCTATCGAACGCGGAAATTTGGATGGAATTTCGAACGGAACCCTAAATTTAATTAACGGGGGTAGCGTGTTCTCGTTCTGTAAGCCTTGACTGGATAGAGATTCTAAGTAATTCGCAATTGTATTTTTAGCTCACCCACACCTGGGATTGAACCTTCAATGTTCAGAAAGGAGTGTAATTGAAAATACGCTGAAAAAAATCTAATTTGCAAAACTCACTCTGTCTGTCTTTCTGTCCGTCTCCATATATTCAAACTCTATTCTCTACTGAAACTAAAAGTCGCAAAGCGGCGTGAGGGGCCCCAAATAATTGGATTTTTTATAGACCGTTATTTTATGGGTCTTTAGCTGGCTAAAATATTTTTAAGGAGTCAAAAAGAGATCAGCATTGAAAAAAAGTCGTTATACATTTTGTAAATTCATCTTAATTTATTTTTATTTTTTAATCAGTTCATATGCGTGTCACGTTGGTACAGTGGTAACGTCACCCGCTTTGAATGCTACAGTTTTGCTTTCAGTTTCGATTCTGGCTGATGGCACCCAAATACTTTTTTTTTCTTTTGAAATCACGACTCTATAATAATATATACGAAACAGGCACGCCCGGCGTAGCCCGGTCGTAAAGTATACTTACATATGATATTTAAATTCTCGCAGATTTCGTATATATTAATATAGAGTTAATGTTCTACCGATTAGTATATATTACTAGCAGTTCAGCCCGGCTTTGCTAGGGCATTATATACTGTTCATAATTTTATGTACATATGTATATGTATATATTAAAAAGTTTGGCTCATGTCCAGCCAACCTACATCTAAAATTTCAAGGTTTTAGACCCGAAATTGGCAGATGAGTTTGGTAGAATTTGCAAAGGTCAATTCTTTCAAATTTGACCTCTTGTAAGCCAAATTTTCGCCCGAAAACTGATTAAAATGCTTGCTGCATGTCTGAATACCCTTTATGTTAAATTTCAAATGTTTAGACACAAAATTCGTTGAATAGTTTGCTAGAGACCGCGAGGGTCAAATCTTTTGAACTTTGACCTCTTGGCAGCCAAATTTTCGTCCAAAAAAAATGATTAAAACGCTCTCCTTATGTCTGAATAGCCTTTATTTAAAATTTCAAATTTTTAGACTAAAATTTGGCTGAGTAATTTGGTAGAGAGCGCAGAGGTTAAACTTTTTAAAACTTTGACCCCTTAACCTTTATTGTTTTGGACTCAAATCAAATTAAAAAGTTTGATCCATGTCCAAGTAACCTACATCTAAAATTTCAAGTGTTTAGACCCAAAATTGGCGGAGGAGTTTGGTAGAGTTTCAGAAGTCAAATCGTTGAACTTTGACCCCTTGACAACCAAATTTCTGGCAGAAAACCGATGAAAAAGATTTTCCAAATATCAATACCCCTTATGTAACATCTCGAGTCTGTAGACTGAAAACTGATAGAGTAGTTTGGTAGGGAAATGTTCACATACAGACAGACAATTTCACTTTTATAGATAGATAGATACATAGATAGATAATCTCATAAAATTGCGATTTCAAAAATAAATATATATACATATATCCATATATATATCCATATGACTTGGGTGCATCAGCTTAAATCGAAACCGAAACCAAAACTTAGGAATATATATATATATATATATATATATATATATATATAACTTAAGTTCTTTCGGGTATAATCGAAACCGAAACCAAAACTTATCAAGAATTCTTGTTAAAATTAATTATTACAAGACACGGAAGTCCATAACAATTAAACGATAGTCACTCGGATGTAAGCGTGACACGCAAAAGAAAGAACACACGCGCTGTCCTATTAATATATATAGATGATTTTGATTTTTAAAATGTAAGGTTCAAGTCCTCTCCTCTGTAAGCCACATCTTCATTCCCCATAAGATTTTATACACCAAAAATATCGACGTGGCTTTTGGCTATATCCTAAGACGCCCCAAGATGACCTCTACCAAGATCAGGGATCATTCCATACACTGATTAGAGGGCAAATGAACTTAGTATATTTAGCAGGGTTTGAACTCTGTTCATCATCTAATAGTTTCTATCGACAAACCTCGCACACAAGCTTTCATGGATTTTGTGAACTTCCGGAAAAAAATTCTTCGTGCCAAAATTTGCAGTGAAGACTTCCGACCGTGAACTACTCCTAATTTTAAATTGCATGTCATCAAATTGCTTGCGTGACGAAAAGAAGTTGTATATCCGGTTCTAAGAACCAATCCCCATCGGTAACCAGACGAATACGTAGCAAGTCAGATTTCGGGACGAGAGATTAAACTACACACTCCTTTTTTCAACCTTTTTTTTTTACATTTTCAACTTTTTATTAAACATCTTTACTTTCGACATTTTCTTTTTCTAACTTTAAAATAGTTTTTGCGTGAGTTTTCACCGAAGTTCCTATTTACAATGCCTCCTCACGGGACAGAGTTAGACACCAGGGTCGTTTTTTAATGTGGAGAAAAGAAACAAAAATAAAAATTGTCCCAGTCGTGAAGATTTCTCCTCCACTGACAGAGAACAAGAAATTGAAGTGCAATATCTGAAGAACAGATACTACACTTTGAGGTATTTATTTGCTCCCCCACTGAGCAAATTAGGCACAAGGCCGATTTTTAATGTGAGGAGTGAAGGGGAAATGGGGACCAACTCCCTGGGGAGTAGGGGAGCTGGATAGTGACAATTGGTATGAAGGGTTGCCCCTACATCGACCAAGGTCTTATATGTGGGGTCGCTCCCACATATTGTCTTTGCTGCAGTATCTGCCGGAACAGATAGTATTTATTTGCTCCCCCACCGAGCAAATTAGGCACTAGGCCGATTTTTAATGTGAAGAGTAAAGGGGAAATGGGGACCAACTCCCCGGGGAATAGGGGAGCTGGATAGTGACAATTTGTATGAAGGGTTGCCCCTACATTGACCAAGGTCTTATCTGTGGGGTCGCCCCCATATAGGGTCTTTGCTTGCAGTATCTGCCGGAACAGATGGTATTTATTTGCTCCCCCACCGAGCAAATTAGGCACAAGGCCAATTTTTAATGTGAGGAGTGAAGGGAGGGGGAAGGGAAAAGGGGACCAGCTCCCGAGAGGTGGGAAATGGGAGCTGGTTAAAGGTCAGGCATGTGGGGTTGCCCCCACATCTGGTCTTTGCTAGTCATAGCTTGCAGCATCTGCCGGAACAGATGGTGTTTATTTGCTCCCCCACTGAGCAAATTAGGCACAAGGCCGTTTTTAATGTGAGGTAAAAACCAGCTCCCCTAAAAGTAGGCAAAAAGGGGGCACTCTGGTTACCAAAAATAATAATTGTCCCAGTATAGAGGGTTTCCCCTCCATTGACTGGTACAAATTATCTTAAGTGCAGTATCTGCCGGAACAGATGGTATTTATTTGCTCCCCCACCGAGCAAATTAGGCACAAGGCCGATTTTTAATGTGAGGAGTGGAGGGAGGGGGAAGGGAAAAAGGGGACCAGCTCCCGAGAGGTGGGAAATGGGAGCTGGTTAATGGTCAGGCATGTAGGGTTGCCCCACATCTGGTCTTTGCTAGTCATAGCTAGTCATAGCCAGTCATAGCTTGCAGCATCTGCCGGAACAGATGGTATTTATTTTCTCCCCCACTGAGCAAATTAGGCACAAGGCCGTTTTTAATGTGAGGTAAAAACCAGCTCCCCTAAAAGTAGGCAAAAAGGGGGCACTCTGGTTACCAAAAATAATAATTGTCCCAGTATAGAGGGTTTCCCCTCCATTGACTGGTACAAATTATCTTAAGTGCAGTATCTGCCGGAACAGATGGTATTTATTTGCTCCCCCACCGAGCAAATTAGGCACAAGGCCGATTTTTAAAGTGAGGAGTGAAGGGGAAATGGGGACCAACTCCCCGGGGAGTAGGGGAGCTGGATAGTGACAATTGGTATTAAGGGTTGCCCCTACATTGACCAAGGTCTTATATGTGGAGTTGCCCCCACATATGGTCTTTGCTTGCAGTATCTGCCGGAACAGATACTACACTTTGATCCTGACCCGAAGGCCACCGAGGTTACTGAAAGTGTTACTCCTTTCGTATTTTGTGACTACAATGCATATCACGGGAAGTAAAATGGACACTCTGAAATGGGATAGTCTATTTTATGACCGTAACACAGACACACACACACAGATAGAGAGAAAGAGAGAGAGAGAGAGAGAAAGAAAGAGAGAGAGAAAGAGAGAGAGAGAGAGAGAGAGAGAGAGAGAGAGAGAGAGAGAATCAGAGTATGAAACCAAACTGAATTAAAAAAATAAAGGAAGAAAATATTAATAATCTATCAGGAATTTTAGGCGCTTATACAGAATAAGAAGCGTGCTATCGTCGGCAATTTTTTGGCATTTTACATAAAACGCTGTAAAATGCCGAACGGAAATTTCGGGGTTGTTTTTTTTTCGCGCAAAAGCAGACCATTTTTTTTTTTCAGTGAAAAATATATTATTTTTCTTAATGTAATAAAGAATTAATACAAAAAGAACCTAATGTTGATTTTATATGCCGAGCCTTTCAGCTTGTGCGGAAATAAACCTCCTCAAATTCACTTGTGATGTTAGATTGTGTTAGGTCAAAATCGCCTGTTCCTTTTTTCATCTGATTATTTCGATTATCGATTATCAATACCTATTGAAGATATTCCGATACAAAACCTATCCAAGAACACTGCCTGACACATAAAATACTTTCATATGAAATTTCATAAAAAACGGTCTTACCGTTTCGGAGTCCATAGGGAACGAACGCACATACACATACATACATACATACATACATACATACATACAAAGTTCCATCTATATAGTAGTAGATCGATAGATTATAAACAATATAAATGTTATTCTCAATGCCTCCGTCCAGTCTACAAAGACAAAGGATACCTCCTGTAGGGGCAACTGCGTGTGTAATTGTGAGGCAATGGTTGCGCAATCCCTAACCACACTTTTCTTGAATCGTCAATTTTTGAGCCCTGTAGCAAAGAAGAAGTCTAGGATGACTGGAAACAATGCTAAGATAAGCACCTGGAAGTCCCAAATTGTCACCCATTTAATACTGACCAGGTTCAACGTTGCTTAAGTTCGGTGATCCAACGGGAATTGGTGTGCGTGATTATGCTGTACACATATATTTCCGAAATATAATAGATAAATAAAACAGCAGAATTAAAGAAATTAGACCTCGCTCGAAAGAGCAGGACACAAAATGTTTTAAATAATAATAATAATAGAATAACAATAACAAAGACTTTCGCTGGCGAGAATTACTATTGAGCGTAACCAGTTATACAGTCCTTTTGAAATTTTCATGTCTATTTTTCTCGTTATGTACTGAATATTTGTTAATGAAACTATATGAAATATGTTCCTTATTAAATTTTAAAGATTTTCTATTCTGAAAGAAGTTAAAAAAATGTAATCTAAAAAAGTTATTTTAAAGTTTTTGTTAAAAAAATTCAGATTTTCTCATTATTCAGATCTGTGTTATAAAGAGGAGGTTGCAAAAAATGAGTTGTGGTGTGAGGAGAAATACAAACTGAAACATAGAGAATATTCAGACCTGTAATAATACAAAGAGGGGGTTGCAAAAATGAGTTGTGGTGTAAGGAGAAATACAAACTGAAATAGAGAGAAGGAGAGTTTTAAAATATAATCTTAAAAAGATAAGATACAAGTTAGAAAAGCATTTCATCCAAAGCATGAAAATTATTAAACAAAATGTTTTTACTATAGGCATTAAAAATAAAGGTACAAGATTCAATTTGAAATTTATTTATCTCTAATTTATAAATTTTACAAAGTAAGGATAAAAATTTAATTTAAATTGAATAAAAAAATTAACTTGCATTTATTTTATGTTATGTACATTTTGGCGCACTTTAAAAACATTATCTTTCATCTAGCAATTAATGAGATAGATATAAAATTTTCAATGATTTTTTTTTAAAAGTGCAACTCGTCTAGTCAAAACCACTATCAATAATTTCCCACACTTTTATCTGTGTCTAAACTTAATATAGATTCCATGAACGAAGGTTGTTTCTTAGAACTGCACACCTGTGAAACTCTCTACCGTTTTTCCTGCTCTCCAACTGACTACAATCTGATTATCTTCAAGTCCAACGTAAACAAGTTCTTGATGAACCGTCCTCCTAAATAATCCAATTTACAAAATTTCCACTACTTATGTTTACTACGCTATAATCACATTGACTAATGTATACCCATTGACCCTTATCCTCGAGTGGCCCCCGGATCTTGATAAGTAATGATTCCTGTGTGAAAAAAAAAGAAAAGAAAAAACTAAAAGTCGCAGAGCGGCGCTAGGAGCCTTAAATGATTGGATTTTGAACGGGCCGTTCTTTTATGAATTTTAAAATTTAAAAAAAAATCGTTAAGCATTTTGTACATTCGTCTTAGTTTATTTTTAATTTTTAATTTGTAATTTTTAAGCAATTTCATGCATGTTATGTTGATACGTCACCATTTTTGGCTACGACAGTTTCGGTTTCGATTCTAGCTGGTGGAACCTGAGTACTTTTTTTTTACTTTTGAAATTACGACAATAATAATATATATACGAAATCTGGACAAATTAAAATATATTTAATCGTATTTTACGTCCAGTCAAAGCCGGACGCCCCCTACCCCGCTAGTATATATATATGATCGTATATATATATATATATATATGATGATTGCAACGTCTTGTCAGACGAGTGCCACTCCCTCAGACATTTAAAATCCATGAGCCCAAATGCCCGAGGGAGTATCTATACAAATATGATGTTACAGAGTCTTAGCTTTGTACGACAGCTAAGTCTCTCTCTCTCGGTTCAAAATGTTGAGATCCAGCAACAAGCAAGAGCAAGATAGCCAGCAACAAATTAAACTGCAGACCAGCTTAATGCGGGTAATGGTCTTCCGCTTTATGTTTTTTTAAAATCAGAGATTTGCTTCTCCTATACATATATACATACATATATATATATACATATATATATATACATATATATATACATATATATATATATATATATATATATATATATATATATATATATATATATATATATAAATCATTTGTAAGTCAACGGCTATTTTTTTGTTCGAAAATGAAGGAGAACGTCACTTCCAAATTCAACTATATTTTAAGACAGATACGAAACGGTCCATTTTATTTATTTTATACATTAATATGTACGTACGCATACGTATGTACACACACACACCCACACACACACATATATATATACATATATACATGTACACATAACGCATACGTACACGTACACACACACACACACACATATATATATATATATATATATATATATATATATATATATATATACAAAGAGATACACATATGCACATATATAAATGTGTGCGCCAGTACATACACTTATAGACGGCTATACATATATACGCAAGCCTATAAAGATACATAAGCAAATGTGGAGAAAGAGAGGGAGAGGGAGAGGGAGAGGGGACATGAACAGAGAGATATAAGTGCGCAGGAAATACACACACACACACACATATATATATACGGTAATATGAAGAAAATTAACACTTAGAGAAAATATTTTTTGAAAAGAACATGCACACATATACATGCACACACATGTATATATATCTATATATATACATGCGTGCATACACATTCATGTACACATACACACAGACCCGTATAAATGATGATTGCTGCATCTTTACAGATGATCGCCGTCACATTGAATTTTCTCACTCTTGTCGTCCATGCCATCTCAGATGACACTGCACGACCGCCGCAGATTTGCACATCTTGAAGCAGATGTGACATACAACTTGAGCAATTTCCACTGAGTTGACTTCCTCTGGAGGTTGAAGGGTATTCCTATGAACAATCACATGTCTCCTCAAACCAGCAGTAGACTTGCAAACTTTGCTGCATGTTAAACAGATCGTTTGGTTCGGGTGCGACTTAAGGTGGTTGACGTAGTCAGCTTTTGACAAAAGCACTCGTTCACAATTTCCAGCTCTTAATTAAAATTAAACTTTTGCGAAGCTCTCGCTTCAAATTGCTGTGGGCCTGTTTTCTTTTCTCTAGAGCATCACAACTTTCACGTACAAGCTTTCGCCACTTCGGCCTTTGCAGAGTAAGTTCTTCCCATATGTCGCAAGCAAAACTTTCAAATTATTCTTTGTAGAGTTCCTGAACCTCTTCTTGCCATTTTCCAGCTCCCCGTAAAAAAAAATTGTTTTAGCAACCTACAATCTTTCATTCGAACCAGGTAGCCCAACCAACGCATATGAGATCTGATTACAAGGGTCTCAACACTAAAGCAACATGCTCTCACAAGGACTTCAGTATCGGGTACTTGAGTTTGCCACTTGATGTTTAAGATAAGTCTCAAGCATTTTTGGTGAAATCGTCCAAGCCATTTAATTTGACTTTGATGCAATGTCCATGTCTCCGATGAATACAACAATGTGGTTAGCACACAGGTATTGTAAACGCAGATCTTTGTCCTATCTGTGATGCCAAGATCAGACCACACTCTCTTCTCCAACCTTCCAACAGCTACAGATGCCTTCTGAATTCGTCTGCGGATTTCAGTGTCGAGAGAGCCATCCCTCGACAGAGAACTACCAAGGTGCACAAATGAATCAACTACTCCCAGTCTGGCATCACAACCCATAATGTTCGGCTCCACGTATGACTGTCCCGGTGCAGGAGTGAACGTCACCTTTGTTTTAGACAGACTGATCCTCAGACCAAAGGCAGTGCAGGAGTCAATAAAGCTATCCATTATATGCTGCATATCAGTCAGTGTGGGACAAAAAAACAACAACATCGTCTGCATACAGTAACTCCTTGACTAAGACGTGATGCCGCTTGGATCTGGCATTAAATCTTCTAAGATTAAAAATTGCGACCTGTGGTTCGAAACTTTAACACGACACCCTTATCGCAATCCCGAAACGCATGAGCAAGTAGAGCTGCAAAATATATAGAGAAAAGAGTAGGGGCAGGAATATCACCTTGTTTGACATAATTGTCAACTGGGATTTCATCAGACAATTTTCCGTTAAACGAGACTCGAGCTTTCATATCCCTGTGCAGTTCCGTGAATATTCTAACAAATGTTCAGGATACCCTACTTTCTCTAAGATAAACCAGTGTCAAATGCTTTGGTTAGATCCACAAACACTTGATACAGTGGTATTTGTTGTTCAATGCATTTCTCCTGGACTTGCCGGGCTGAAAAAATCATATCCATAGTTCCTCTGCCAGACCTAAAACCACTTTGTGACTCTGGAATATCATTACGACAAACATCCTCCAGTAACCTGATTCATAGAAGTCGTGCAAGAACTTTCCCAGCAGCTTCCAAAAGCGTAATACCATGACAGTGGTCACAAACATTATTCTGTCCCTTTCCTTTAAACAGGGTCACCAAGACAACATCAATGCAATCCTATGGAACAGGAGCACCTTCCAAGATTTCCTCAACAAAACTAAGGATGGCATTAGCAATATTCACATCTCCAATCTTAAGAAGTTCCACCGGAACACCCTCTAAACCAGGTGCCTTGCCACTGCTGACTTGTGCGGTAGCCAACTGCACCTCAACCAGACTAGGCAAACGATCCATTCTGACTATGATATCACATTGTGGTAGGCTATCAATTACATCAGCATCTACTGCTGAGGGATTGTGAAACACATCAGTAAAGTGCTCTTGCCATCATTTCAAGATATTCTCTGGATCCTTAATGACAACAGAACCATCTTTCAACATCAGGGGGAGATATTGAAGAGGCAGGAGGACCAAATACTTGGCGCAGGAGTCCATAAAATTCCTTCGAATTCTTTGTGTCAAACGCCTTTTTGATCTGCTCTATTATATTCATCCACCATTGGTTTTCATTTTTCTTAGCTCACGTTGCAATGTGGCTTTGATCTCTTTGTATTGTCGCAAATTAGTTGTATGATCAGAATGATCTTAACGAAGTAAAGATTCATAAATTGTCTGTTTATTCATCAGCAACTAATTAATTTCAAGATTGTTGTTGTCAAACCAGTCATTGTTCTAATCCCTATTAAAGCCAAGAACTTCAACACCAGTAGAATAAAGCTGAGTCTTGAAATTCACCTATGTACCATCAAATGAAAGATTATCAAGCTTTTCCGACATACTCTTTTGAACTTCAGGCAGCTTTAACTTAGCGATATCAATACGGCTAAGCACCTTAACGCCATTATGACGAACTTTCTTACGGACTCGTAGATTAAACTTTCCTCTCACCAACTTGTGATCGGTGTATCATTCAGCACTGCGCATGACACCAACAGTATATGCATCTCGAAGCTCGTTTTCGAGTTATGATGAAGTCATTCAGGTGACCATTCTTTGAACGTGGATGTATCCAAGTAGCTTTGAGCTTCAGTTTACGGCGAAAAAAGTGTTGCAGATAGCAAGATTAAATTCTGAACACAACTCTATTAGCTTAAGACCATTAGCATTCATAGTACCGATACCATAGCGGCCAATAGCACTCCAGGTCTCATAGTCTTTCCTAACACGGGCATTGAAATCACTAAGAATAACAAGTTTTTCATTAATTGGTGTAGATGCAACAACAGAGCGCAGAGACTCATAGAAACACAAGGTGTCATCTTCATTTGCTTGAAGGGTTGGTGCATTGACCGAAACATACGTACATAATAGGCACACACATACATATTCATAAATGTACGAGAATATGAAGAAAGATAAAATTTATAGAAAATGTGGAGGTTTCGGAAAGAGTTAGCTAGAGAGGAAAAAGAAAACGTTTTCCCCACCCCACCATGCATAGCAGCCCTAAAGAAAAATGTTTATGGCAAATCTTTGTTGTTATAGATTGTAGTCATATATATATATATATATATATATATATATATATATATATATATATATATATATATATATATATATTACTCGCTACTTAATTTAGCTGAAAAAATGCGAAGCTCGCGGTTTGTTTACAAACAAACGTTTGAGCCCTCTACGAGTGGCGGACGGATGTTTATTTAAATAGACATTCGGACAGATTAATTACGGCCACCGCTTCCGTAGTCAGGTAGAACTGCCGACTGTCATCACGATGGTTCTAGGTTCGATCCTCGGCTTGGGATAGGTGTTAGTCTAGCGGCACTGATGAGTTGTGAAACAACGAAACAGGTCTGTATGTCGATGACTAAAATATATTTTATTATATATATATATATATATATATATATATATATATATATATATATATATATATATATATATATATAGTTATGTCTCGGAAGTAGAGTGAAAAGCACATCTTATTTTTCTTTTATTAATATTATTTTTTTCCTTGTACACATTTTTGTGAATTATTCCATGGATTTCTGCCTTTGGATTATTATGTACCATCTTCTTCCAATTACGGGATTTCCTTGGATTTTACTTGTACAAATGGAAATTCTTTTAACTTTCTTGAAGTTTTACATTTGGATTTTCCCGTCACTGGATTTTTTTTTCTTCCACCAGACTATCCATTCATGTGTAATCATCTTTTTCTTTACCATATTCCCTCTGCTTAACTTATTTTGTTTTCAAGTAAGATCTTTGACTTACTTGTTGTTTCATCAAATACTTCTGCATGCAAAATCCGATCCCACATTTTGCTAATTCCTATCCTCTGATGAGGAGAGTATTTCTTCAAAACTCCGCGGATTAAGGACTATCCATTTATCTAGTGTTTCCTTTTCAGATTAAATATGTTTTTAACTCATTTCAAAGTGTTTTTTAACATATTTTATTAACTGTTTGCTCATATATATATATATATATATATATATATATATATATATATATATATATATATATATATATTATGGCAATAGATTTTAGTTTCGTAGAAGTACATCCATTGAAACAACATGTGTCTACCAAAAAGTGCTCAATGTGTTAACAGAGCTGGTATATTTAATTTACTTATACAAACATTGATGGCTACATATGTGCATACATATTGGGGAGATTACATCTTCAGGCCAAGAATTTCCATTTTCTTATATCACTTACAAAATTAGAATCTTGCCATAGAATAGGGATGGAGTTGGTCTGGGGGAGGATAAGCAAGGACATGATCTCTGATCAATGCATTTATATATGTATATATATATATATATATATATATATATATATATATATATATATATTATAACTATACCACCTCCTTTATCGGCTTGTGAAATAATAATGTCTTTATTTTTTGTTAAAAGTTTTAAGGCATCAATGTATCTTTTTGGTAGTGCTAATTCTTGAGGTTGGGTAGTTGTTAAAGCTATCAAGAATTAGCACTACCAAAAAGATACATTGATGCCTTAAAACTTTTAACAAAAAATAAAGACATTATTATTTCACAAGCCGATAAAGGAGGTGGTATAGTTATAATAGATAAAGACCTATATCTAAAGAATATATATATATATATATATATATATATATATATATATATATATATATAGAGAGAGAGAGAGAGAGAGAGAGAGAGAGTATTGTTGGTTGGTTGTTTTTGTTTTACGGCATATAAACCCATTTCAGATTATTTAATGCCGAATCCAGTGGTTTTGGAGAAAATTGTTTTTTAATAGAATATAGTTGGGATTTTTTTCAAGTCGGTTTCTATTTAACCCATAGTTGGAACCCTAACAGGTACTACCACTCCGGGTCAGAGTGAACCTGGAAGCAATCGCTATTAAAGGGTGGCGCCACACTCCCCAAAGCCCGCAAGCTGGGGCCTCACCATTTGATATAGTTTAAGATCATATCCAGAACCAGAGAGAGAGAGAGAGAGAGAGAGAGAGAGAGAGAGAGAGAGAGAGAGAGAGGGGGGGGTATTACTGCATCACGTATCTTCAGCATGACAAACAATTTCTTCAAGTTAAGATCGGAACAAACATTCTGTTAACAGGCAGCTATACTATCAATTATGCCATCGACATAAGCTGCACATTAAGTAAATTTATAAAGCTATATTAAACATCATCAACAACAAGAAAAATTAGCATGACAATTTATTAAACACACACACACACACACACACACACACACACACACACACATGTAGCGTCCCTCAGTCTTGACAGACTATTAGGGTGCCTCTGCGTGAAATTTTTGTGGCAAGAGTTGCGCAAACTCCAACCACACCTGTCCTGAGTAGGCCTTGTTAAATACCAGTAACAAATCGAGATTCAGGATGACTGGAAACAAATGCCGAGATAAGCGGAGATCACAAACAGCGCCTAGAATTTCCGAATGGTTATGTATCTGTTACCAGCCAGGCTCGACGTTGCTTAACTTCGGTGATCTGGCGAGAACCGGTATGCCAACGTGATTGTGCCACACACACACACACACACACACACACACATATATATATATATCTAAACGTTTTGGGTTCGAATCGTGGTGTGAGATGTCTTCTTTTTTTTTTCGATCTTTTAAATTCAAATATTGAACCAGTGTTATTTAAGCCATTTTTCACGTAACGTTCGTTTTTCTGTTGTTTTTTTTACTTCGCTTATCCACCCCCGACCACACACCCAAAAACACCCGGGTAACCACCGATTTTTTAAATTTTAATATCGAAACAGGCTTATTTAAGCGATTTTTAACGTGTTCGTTTTCTGTTTTCATCGTTCGTTTGCCTTACGTTAGTTTTTTTGTGTTTTTCCCCGCTAAAGTTTTAACGTTGTTTTCTTTTTTACTTAGATTATAATAAACAAACATACGTCGTCGTCGTCGTCGTCGTCGTCGTCGTCGTCGTCGTCGTCGTCGTCGTCGTCACGCTCGACGACTTCCGAGCGCGCACCTGTCAATTTCGTTATTACTTAAATAAATTCAAACATCTTTCACTAACTCATTCTGGCTGGCCGATTTTATTTTCAAACTTCGCCTCAGGGCTTCGGGTTCGACCTCCCGCGTTCTTTTTTATTTAACATCACACACACCTACAAACACCCGAGCAACGCCGGATACCCCCGCTAGTGTATATATATATATATATATATATATATATATATATATATATATATATATATATATACAGTTGGGCCAAAAAAGAAAGTCATTTTTTTCATAAACCGCAAATTTAAGCTAAATTGAATGTAACTGTTCAAACAACCCACACCTTATTTTATTCGCCTTTTATATCCCGTATATAACGCAACGCAAATACAACAGGAACACCATGAACTAGTTAATATTTAGCAGCAAGCCGCTCCTGCAATTTGACATCCTGTAATCCTTTGGACATTCTTTGAATTAGTCTGCGGCAATACTCCGGTGAAATAGCATCCTCATGGCTCTTTAATCTTTGTCCAAATTCTTCCAGATTTGAAATTTTATCATTGCGTAGCCGTTGCTGGATGCGTTCTCGAAGAAATTGAGGTCTGGAGATTATGTAGGTTAACGCAAATCCATTTCCAGCTGTGTGAATGAGAACATTATCCTGCATGAAGATTGGATTTTCATCCAAATTCCAGCTAAAGTAGAGTAGAAAATTCTCAGTCAACACATTAATGTACTTGATCGAATTAATTCAACCTTGCAAGCGAACTGTAGGCCCTGGACAAATGGCACTGATAATGCCCCACACGAAAACTGAACCTCCACCATATTGCATCGTTGAAACTGAGCACCTAGGATTACATTTTTCATCATTCCTTCGATGGACGTACTGTCTACCATCACTGCCTCGTCTAACTTGCTTTCGTCGCTAGAAATCACTTTCGGCTTATACGAAGAGGCATGGTCTTTATTGCATCTGACGAAGTCCGGACGACGCTTTCTGTTCTTTACAGAAATTATTGGCTTGTGTCTTGCAACAGAGCCTCACAAATTAAATTTCTTCAATCTGTTCTTTACTGTAGAAAGTAATTTTTTAACAAGATTACACGTTGTTGGGTTTGAAGAGCCGTTTCAAATCTGTTTCTGGGGCTGCGGATCTTGATAGCATTATCTTCCCTGTAAGAAGTAACTCTAGGACGACCAGTTTTAGGGGTATCACGAACACTGCCGGTGTTTTGGTGCTTTTACACAATCATTCGCACCGTTTTCTTATCACATTCCAATCTGCGGCCGATGTCTTGTCTTAAATAGTTTTCTAACGAATAATAAAAAATATAAAAATTAAATAAGATTTTATTATATAGTTTTTAAGGTTAAAAAACTGTCTGTAGGTATTTAATAATTATTATAGTAAATAATAATGTCAGCCTCTTTAAGTAACTTTTTTCTTATCGTTGAACACTTTCAGTTGTAATAAAAATTCGGTCAACTTAGGTCATATGCGTAGATCGTCGTATAAGGATTAAATCACTCTGACTGACGTTAAAAGCATTTAATGACAATAAATGTTTAAATTCAACTGTATCACTTGACGGTAGCCGAATGGTCCTTGCTAATGAAGCCGTACATGACTTCTGTTGCCGGGATTCGAATCTCTTGGCTGGCGTTAATCGTGACACCCTGCACTGATGATTCACGAAAGGATGAAACACTAGAGTCTGTAGGTATTATTAATCATTATATATATATATACATATATATATATATATACATATGTATATATATATACATATGTATATATATATATATATATATATATATATATATATATATATATATATATATATATATATATACTAGAATGGATACCCAGCATTGTCAGGATCGACATGAAGTTCGGTTTGGCCACACCTGCTATACTAAGAATATTGAGCAGTCAATTCCATCATTCCCCAACAAAAAACTTTTAAAATAAAAGAACGAATGAAAACATGAAAATATACCCCCCCCGAAAAAAAGTACGTGACAAACTCTCCACCAGATATTTCAGCAGAAGGGATACGAAGAGAAGCTATCCTCCGGATATTCAGCACAATTGTATGACTATATTTCAGTTTAAGCGAATTTCTTTTATGTTACCTGTCTAGAAAGATTTGTTATTACGATCTGTTGCAATGAAAACAACTGTAAATAATTCAGTTTAGAAAATACCAAAGTAGAATATGTGTTAACCGAAATACACGTTTTTATGTTATAAAAATGATAAGTTATGACTTATTGTGTTATTAAAAGAAAAAAAGAAAATATGCAGTTAAGATGTCCAAAAAATGTGAAAAAAATCTGGTAAAAAAATGTAAATGAAAGTTTTTTGTTTTTGTTTTAAATAAAGAATCCTAGTTGAATTGGATTGTTTTTTTATTTTAAAATAAAGATCCACTCGACCACAACGTTAATTGCGAAATCACGGAAATTATTTTATTTAAACTAATTCCAAAAATAATGCTTGAAAGTTTTTAGTTTTAATATCCACCGAAAAAGAAAGCAAAAACAAAAAGAACAAAGTGGGTGCCCAGGGGAAATAACTCAAACCGGTTTATAAAAAAATCGATGTCAGTAAAAATAAATTAAATTGAATATATTATCAATATAAATCACTTAAAGCAATTCCCTCACTATTAACAATAGCTAACACACCGTTATTTAATAAAATCTATTTTCTTTAATAAAATCTGCAAATAAGGTCACCTCTTAATCGTATATTTTGCAAGAATCATATAGCAATGAATGAAATAATAAGCAATGGTCATTTTATATATAGTAATGAAATTGTAAACAAACAAATAAACAAGCAGACAGGAATACGAATTTATATATATATATATATATATATATATATATATATATATATATATATATATATAATTACTACTATAGTTATTTTTAATACCTACAGACACTAGTGTTTCATCCTTTCGGGAATCATCAATGCAGGGAGTCACGATTACCGCCATTCAGGAAGTAAAAAAATCACCTGTCATCCTTTTTTTTTAACAGATAGAATCGCCTGATCGTGGAAGACAAGATTCAAGCAAGCAAGCAACGATGCCCGGACTGTCCACAGAGTTTTATAATTTTGTAGACTATACAAAACATGCTCGCAGGTAATGGCTACTGTCATTTAGTGCCTTGTTTTTGTTCTGTTGTTTTGTGTGTGCCGTTCTAATCCTTAGCGGACTCTATATGTGCTTATCGTGTGGGCGTTAACAGAAGTGGTCTATTGTGTAAACGAACTCCTTGAGAAAGACCGCCCGGGCTTTCGCAGAAAAGCGTCTTTCGCTTAGATCCAGCATTGAGGTGTATAACAGCCAGGGATCTTTATTATATATCTGTCACTCCATCTCCCCCCTTCGTTGGATGGTCTTGTGAACAGATGGTTTTAGCATGACTTTATAAGTGTTCTTTTCTTAATTCGGGTCAACGGAGGGGGCGGCTAACAACCCTTGTGTCAGCCGCCCTCACTTACTAGACCCACCCCTTAAAAATATAAAATAAAACACACACACACACACACACACACACACACACACACACACACACACACACAAACACACACACAAATGGCTTCATTCGCAAATCTAAATGATCATAACCGATTTTTTTCCTTTTCAATAAAGTGATAAAATTTTCTTTCAAGTTGCACTTCTCTTTTTTCTTTCAGCTCATCCGCATTGAACCCTCTAATTCTTTTAACCCCGATTTTGATGAGATGAAGTACCCGTTTAAGTTGGGTAAGAGGACAGCTGGTTATTAAGACAATTGAAAAAAAAAAAAAAACGATCCCTCGATGCTGACGGTGGTGCTCCTAAGAAGAGTTAAAGAACGGCAATGGCCGCTGCAAACTCCAGAAAAAAAATCAACAAACAAAACGAAGTAATGTAAAAGATAATTATATCTTGATATATAGTCTTACTGAATATATATTATATAGACAGTTTACACGATGCATAGTAAAGCAGCAGGATTGTGTAGTGTTCATAAAACCAATGTAGCTATTATTATTTGCTCACTAGGAGAAGTCACACAAGCCATCATCAAATATTTCTCTTTGTTAACAACTTGTGGTGTTGTCTGGAGTCTGAGTGACAACAAGCCTCTCTAGATTTCCAGTACTCTCCATCCTATTTGATAATCTTTCAAACGGACTTGCGTTATTGCAACAGCCATTTACCATTGATTTCTTGTTGGCAATTGGTCTTCACTCGAATTTGGGTAGCAAATGCCTCCTACAGGTTCCAGTCCTCTTTGCACCCAACCAGCGGAGGTCTGGATAGTGCTTTCTCTCCTTGGTCTTTCCATCCTCCTTGACCTTCCTCATTTATTTGGTGTGGTGTCAGTTTATGGTGACATACACACATACAAAAAAGGGGAGAGTGGTCGGAACGCACGGGTGCATGGGGTACCTTTCAATTATACCGTCTCAATTTTCATGATTCGATGTGATGTCCCTTTGTGTTTTACATCTGTAGCCGTTTCTGTATGTCCAGTTTGTGTCTGTAGTTCATGTGTTGTGTTAGTCTCCGCACTCTAGGGGTTTCCTTAACATGTCTGCAGTTTTGATTATTGTTATCCGTTGTATCTTTTCAACCGCTCCTCTGATTCCAATTCCCCCCAATTCTTTTTAAAAAGTTTTTCGGTATTGTTTCTAGCGCTCCTACTATTAGTGCTGTTCTTCATTTTCCAGATCCCTTTGAGCTCTCTGGCCAGTTCTGTATATTTGCCTTGCTTATCAGTCTCCTTGGTCTTCACTCCGTATTCTGCTGGAATGGCAAAAGTTACAATCTGGCAGGATTTTTTCCTTCTTGTTAACTATTATGACTTCCAGTCTTTTTGCTTGGATGAGTTTATTCGTTTGTATATCCATGTCCCATAGGATCTTGTGACTTTCATTTTCCAGTACGGTTGCCGGTTTGCACTTGTACCATTTCTCTGTTGTTCCAGACGCTATTGTCTGCATAATTCCCAGTGTACTGCCTTCCCCACTTGATCATGTCTATTTTTATATTGGGGAGGGGGGCTTGTTTGCTACATTTACTTATTATGTGGTTTATTGTTTCGTCTCTTTTTCCGCAGAGTCTGCATTTGCTATTTTCTTGTGTCTTGTCGATCCTTGCTTTAATGCTGTTGGTTCTAATCGCGTTATCTTGTGCGGTTATTATTAGGGGTTCAGTTTCCCTGTTTAGGTTTCCTTTTTGTAGCCATTTCCAAGGGTTTTCGTTAGTCTCATCTTTTGTAATTTTTTTTTTTACACAGTGATCACCACTTATCAAGGCCCGGAAGCCACTCAGGGATAAGGGTTATTGCAAGTACATTACGTTAGTGTGGAGATTTGATGAAGTGTTTACTTAAGGGGGCGGTTCATTAGGAATTTGTTAACATTGGACTTGAAGACATCCAAGTTGTAGTCCGATGGGAAGCAGGCAGACGGAACAGAGTTCCACAAGCGTGCAGTTCTAAGAAAGAAGCTTTGTTCATGGAATCCACGTTTTGATTTAGGCACAGATAAAGAGTGGGGGAAATTTTTCACAGTGGATTCGGCTAGACGGGTGTTTTTCGTGAAAGATTGGCGAGGGGGGACCAGAGATTGGAGTTCAGACGAGCACCTGCCATGGAAATAACGATAAAACAAAGATAGGCTCGCAACGTCTCTTCTGTGGGAGAGAGGTTGCAGGGTAGATAAAAGGGCACCCCACTAAGCCACGAAGTCTATTTTGTACTCTGTCAAGACAGGATAGGCTGTTTTTTGCAGCTCCTTCCCAGATATGGCAACAGTATTCCATCCTTGGACGTACTTGGCTTTTATATAGATAGAAAATTGCATCAGTAGTGAGATATCTTCTGGAGCGGTAGAAGGATCCCACCATCTTTCCAGCGACCTTGGCAACGAACTTGATGTGCGTGTTCCATTTCAGATCAGGAGTAAAGGTCAAACCCAGAAACTTGTCAAAACACGGGGCCTCACCCAGACGAGAACCATCCATCACAATTGATGCCAGATGGGGATCAGAGCGTTGATGATGTAAGGATAGGAGTTTGGTTTTGGATGCATTAAAGGTAACCAGCCACACCTTCCCCCACTGAACCACGCGCTCGAGATCAGAGGAGAGAGAATCAGAGAGAACTTTGTCATTTACAGCCTTTGATGTGTTGCCGTAGATGGTCGTGTCATCAGCATAGATGTCAACGAATGATTTAAGTATGTGTTTAGGGAGGTCATTGATGTAGATCAGGAAGAGAGTTGGGCCTAGGATTGACCCCTGAGGGACTCCAGCATTTATATTGCAGGCCTCCGATTTTTGTCCATCTACCACTACTCTTATGAGCCTATCGGAGAGAAATGATTTAATGATTGAGAAAACATTTCCAGTTATACCGTAGCTGGAAATCTTGTGAAGTAGACCCTTATGACATACCTTGTCGAAGGCCTTTGATATGTCAAGAGCAATTGCCCTAGAAAGGAAGCCTTTGTCAAGAGATTCACTAATCCTGTGGGATAAAATTATGAATCGTCCGTGTAGCTGTTTCTCTTCCCATTTTTCTTTCCTCGTCTTATATGTTGTCTTTTCTTTTCTATCTTGTTTATGTTCTTTGAGCTTTCTGGTCAGTTCTGTGTATTTTCTCTGCTACACCGTTTCCTTTATCTTCATTCTGTGGTCTGCTGGAATGGCAAATTTTTCTTTCTTCCATGTCACATAGGATCTTGTGACTTTTATTTTCCAATACTACTGCCGGTTTGTGCGTGTACCATTTGTTTGGGTGTTCAAGATGCAATTCTTTAAAAATAAATAAATAAACAAAAGTAAGAATATAAAACAACAACAACAACAACAACAACAAAAACAACAACAACAACAACAACAACAATAATAATAATAATAATAATAATAATAATAATAATAATAATAATAATAATAACGTTTACATCTGGATCGTTTAATTGTTATGTACTTCCATTTCTTGTCATAAATAATTTACCAACAATTCTTCATAAGTTTTGGTTTCGGTTTCGATTAGACCTGATGGAACTTTTTTTTTATATAGATAATTTAATCAATAATTCTTCATAGGTTTCAGTTTCAATTATGGCTGTAGGAAATCAATATATATATATATATATATATATGTGTGTGTGTGTGTGTGTGTGTGTGTGTGTGTGTGTGTGTGTGTGTGTGTGATTTGAAATACTCGCTGATCCATTCTGGCGGAATAATAATTAGGAAGAATTAATTTGGGACTTAATTTAATTTTTTTTTGAACAATTTATATACTTTTTTTTATATTACCACAAATATGGCTATTACACCAGCCAGTTCCTGCAAATAGTGAAAACTGTTATTCAGAAGTTAGAAAGGATCAAAAACAGAATTAGACAAAAAATGTTTATTCTATTTAATGAAGTATGCTTAAAAGAAAATATGCTGCTTACACACACACGCACACACACGCACACACACACACACACATATATATATATATATATATATATATATATATATATATAATATTGTTATTATGCATTAGTAGATGGCTGTTTCTCATATCACTGCTCTTAAGTATGGCCAAACATCGACAGTGTTAACACACTGAGATTCGAAATCCGACCGTTTCGTCGACAGATCGGTAGGAAAAGAGAAAGAAGGAAAAAACAAGAAAGAAAGGGAGGTGTTATAAGAAGGACGAGTGGAAAAGTGAAGATAGATAGATAGATAGATAGATACATACATACATACATACATACATACATACATATTATATATATAATAGTTGGATAGATAGATAGATAGATAGATAGATATTAAGAGATAGAGATAGATAGATAGATAGATAGATAGATAGATAGATAGATAGATAGATAGATATTAAGAGATAGCGATAGATAGATAGGGAGATATGGAGATAGATAGATAGATATTAAGAGATAGAGATAGATAGATAGATAGATAGATAGATAGATAGATATTAAGAGATAGCGATAGATAGATAGGGAGATATGGAGATAGATAGATAGATATTAAGAGATAGAGATAGATAGATAGATAGATAGATAGATATTAAGAGATAGCGATAGATAGATAGGGAGATATGGAGATAGATAGATAGATAGATAGATAGAGAGAGAGATAGAGAGAGAGAGAGAGAGAGAGAGAGAGAGAGAGAGAGAGAGAGAGAGAGAGAGAGATCATTAACTTTAGCGAAAGCTATTAAAGAAAACTGCCATATCGGTTGCCGTCTTTTAAAGTTATTTTCCCGGAGCACCGTGGGGTTTCCCTCCAAGTCAGGATAAAACGTGTCCGCTACATCAGCAAAGCAAATGATTAAAACCGTAAGCCCTACTAAAATAAGAGCTTAGTATGTAAACAAAGACCATGGACGGCATGGGGACCTTTTCTCATGATTCGAAATAGGAATTAGTCCGCATGGCGCATCAAAAGAAGAAGAAGAAGAAGAAGAAGAAGAAGAAGAAGAAGAAGAAGAAGAAGAAGCACTATTCGGTCCCCTGCTCCTTTCCTGCGGTAAAAAGTCGAGCCTCAATGACATGTATATTTTTTTTGTGCGTATTTTTTGTTTCGCTTTTAGGCTTTTAAGATGGCTGTCCCCTTTAGAGGCCTTCATCTGGCCATTGTAATCACGTTGTCTCAAGTATTACGTTTTTATTTCAGTCTCCCTTAAAGGACGGCGAAAGGATAAAGTTTGCCTAAAGCCGTTGTTAATTTCCATCAAACGGATTGTACCGCCTCAAAACGTCTATGGTTGCCGGCACGTAGCCCGAGGCGAGATAGCTCACGCGCTATTGCTCACTCAGTGTAAGATGATGTTTGTTTGTTTGTTTGTCTATTGAGCACCATTCATGATGATGATCATGATGATGATGATGATTTCTTGGCATTCGTTTGTCCGATATCTTTCTGTTAAGAATTCTTTCTAGAAGGATGTCGGGTACTTACGGAAGGAACCACGCGAACGTTGTCAACGTTCCTAACTGATCCAACATCACCTCCCTGCTGCTGCTGCTGCTGCTGCTGCTGCTATTATTATTTGTACTCACTAGAAGTTTTCACCGAGGCCATCATTAAAAATTTCACTCTGCCAATAACCTGTGGTGTTCTCTAGAGTCTGAGTAAAAATTTTCCTAAAATTTCCGGCACTCTTCACCTCCTTCGATAAGCATTTGCAAACGAATTTGCGATATCGCAACAGCCGTTTACTGTCACTTTTTCATTGGTAACGACCGTTGACCTTCACTACAATTTGGTTGGCAATAAACCTCCATAAGGTTCCAATTCTCTTCGCACTCATCAAATCAAGGTCTGGCTGGTGCTTCTTTCCTCGGTCTTTCCATCCTCCTTGACCTTCCTCGACTATTTCGTTTGCTTAATACTGAGATTTTTTTTTTGGGGGGGGGTATAACTTACAATTATACAGTTTAAGTTATTATTATTATTATTATTATTATTATTATTATTATTATTGGCTCACAAAGAGTTTCACACAGGTCATCAAAGTTCTCTCCTTGAAAACAACCTGTGATGTTCCCTGAGATCTGA
This sequence comes from Euprymna scolopes, assembly GCF_053919585.1. Taxonomy (NCBI): domain Eukaryota; kingdom Metazoa; phylum Mollusca; class Cephalopoda; order Sepiida; family Sepiolidae; genus Euprymna; species Euprymna scolopes. The sequence continues at coordinate 80,294,516 of NC_136506.1, read as the reverse complement.
GTGACAACAAGTCTTCTCAGATTTCCAGTATTCTCCACCTCTTTCGATAACATTCGCAAATTAATTTGCGTTATCGCAACAGCCGCTTACCAGTGATTCCTCGCTGGCAGCGGCCATTGGTCTTTACGGGAATTTGAGTGGCAATAAGCCTCCCCAAGGTCCCGGTTCTCTTCGCATTTGTCGAGCGGAGGTCTGGTCAGCGCTCTCTACTTGGTCTTTCGGTCATCCTTGACCCTTTCCAGCTATTTGGCATCGCTCTTTTGTGTGTACGAAAGGGGTGGAGGAGGGGATGGAGAACTTGTAGATGTGCAGCTTCAATGTTATTCGTTTCATGTAACGCGTTTTCATGTTTTGCCCCTGCTGCAGTTTGTCTGGCCCGCGCATGTGGCTCATGTGTATTAGTTTCCGCATTCAAGGGTTTCCTTAATATTTCAGCTATTTTCAATATTGTTATTCGTTGTATCTTTTCAGCCATTCCTCTGATTCCAATTTCTCCCATTCTTTTTTCAAAGCTTTTCGGAATTGTTACTAGTACACCTACTATTATAGGTATTATTATTATTACTTGTGACTTCCATCTTCCTGTTCTACTTCTGTTGTTTTTTTTTTGTTTTTTTTTCATGTGACCGGTTAGTGTCGGGTGAACTGTTTTACAAATTTGAGTGTTTTGCTTGTCTAATAGCTGTTTTCATAATTGCTCCCTTTGATTCCAATTTCTCCTTGTTTTATTCCTATGTTTCTCAGATATTCCTATAATTAATGGTACTATATTGACTTTCTTTATGTTCAATATTCAAGATGTAACGAATAGTCTCAAACTGAAGCAACTTAAGTTAAAATAGAAAACCCGGCTATGCAGTTTCACCTTTATTGATTCAATACATGCGTGTACACACACACACACACACATACATACACACAATATATATATATATATATATATATATATATATATATATATATATATATATATATATTGTGTGTATGTGTGTGTGCATGTGAATAAACACCCCATTTTGTGAGTGGGGTGGGGCTGTCACAAAATTTACCCGAAATGTAACTTTGATAATCTCTATCAGGATTCTCACGCGCAAATACTATAAACGAACAACAAAATTTGGTGGTTGCAGTGTCGTTTTGCGTACTAATTAGGCGGGCAGGGTACGATTCAGGATACGGTTCAGGGTATGGTTCAGGGTATGATATTTCTGTTGGCAAGACTGGAGTTTAGGTGGCAAAATACTCTCGATCCCTCTATCACTTAAACATACTAAATTCCTGTAGTCACCTGTACGTTACCATGTAAAACGTAGATTCCACGAACAAAGCTTCTTTCTGCACGCCTGTGGAACTCTGTTCCGTCTGCCTGCTTCCCACCTGACTACAACCTGGATGTCTTCAAGTCCAACGTAAACAAATTCCTGATGAACCGCCACCTTAAGTAGACACTTTATTACATCTCCACGCTAACGTACTGTACTTGCAATAACCCTTATCTCTGAGTGGCTTCCGGGCCTTGATAAATGGTGACCACCTTGTAAAAAAAAAACCCCAAAACCATGTAAACGGTATTTAAGAAAGTAACAGTTTTAAACAAGGAGAAAAAAGAAACAATATGTACATAACGTTTTTTTTTTTTAAATAATAAACAATTATTATGTATTATAAACATTATACACGGATTTTTTTTAATATTATAAACGATATAAATATTTATATTTTGAAACAATGCAAACCTTTTTAAATTTTAAGTGTTGGGCAACATAAACAGAATTTTTTTTATAATTTGAAAGAAATATTGGTCGCAGACACTTTTCAATATATATATATATATATATATATATATATATATATATATATATATATATATATATATATATACCTAAAAAGAAGAAACAATTGGGGGATTGGGGGAAATAATTTATGTTAGTTTCTGACCCGTTTTCGTTCAAAAATAATTTTAAAAAAACACGTAATAATAGTTACTAGCGGGAACTGTGAAAATTCCACAGCGAACTCTTTCACATGTCACATATTGATGCTGGCATTCTGTGGATGTTCAGCGTAAATGGAGACGCCCTGATATTATTGTAGCTTTTTTGTTAAAACTGCAAAGTATTTATATAAGCTAACTAAGATGCTCGATGTATCCCAGTTTTAAAATACGCTTAAATATGATATTTTAATGTATGCAGATTTCGCATATATACTCTATAGATAGAGTAAATTTTCTATCGATTCTTATATACTATAAAGTTCCGATTTCAAAAATTAAAAAAATATGCATCTTCATGATTTGGGGGCATCAGCTTGAATCGAAACCAAAATTTTGAAGAATATATATATATATATATATATATATATATGACTTGAGCTCATTCGGCTATAATCGAAACCTATTACTTTCACTATAGCTAGTTGAAACTAGGATGTAATGTAGGATTTTAATATAACGAATACATGTGTGTAAGATGGCGTTCAAAAGTTACATAATATAGGGCTAATAGTCAAAACAATAAATTTGTATGTGGAATCTTTTGGAGCAAACCTAGTATACTTTGGTCCAGACGGGAATTTCTGCAATCAAATTATTATATATGGAGACACGTGTATATGTGTGTGTGTGTGTGTGTGTGTGTGTTTGTGTGTGTGTGTGTGTGTGTGTGTATTAATTAATATATACGAGATAATCACGTTGACACACCGGTTCCCGTCAGATCGCCGAAGTTAAGCAACCTTAAGCCTGGCTAGTACCCGATGGGTGACCATTTGGAAATCCTGTATGTGCTTTCCGCTTATCTCAACATTGTTTCCAGTTGTTCTGAACCTCCGCTTGCCACTGGTATTCAACAATGTCGACTCATGAGAGATGTGGTTGGAGATTGCGCAACTCTTGTCATAAAAATGTCAGGCGCAGGCACCCTTACCGTGGGTATCCATAGTCTGTCAAGACTGAAGGAAGCCTTTTTTTTATTAATTAATATTTAAGCGTAAATATTTATCTTTGTATTTATAACTAGTCTTTATTAAACTACTACTACTACTATTATTATTATTATTATTATTATTATTATTAGTAGTAGTAGTAGTAGTAGTAGTAGTAGTAGTAATGATATTGATATCATCATTGAAATTTAATTAAAAACATCGATTTACTTGGCCTATTTATGCTAGGAGCAAAGTGTAGTTTTTACTCTAATAGTGCATTTAAAATTTTCTGTCTTTAGCCAACGAAAAATATCCGTCTAGGTTGAGACAATTTTCATATTTGTCTCAATGCATAGTGCCTCTTTTTGGAAAGCTGGATTTTCCTACATTAAAACCGATCTTTGTCTAATTTTGTCCTCGTGGGACGTCAAGTAAATGGGAACAATATTTATTGAAATTAAAATAAAAAGAAAACAGAGAGAGACAGAGGGTGGGAGAGAAGAGGGAGAGAGAAAAGGAGCTAGAGTGAAGAACTAAAAGAGGAGAGGGAGAGAAAGCGAGTTAAACAGGGAGAGGGAAAGAGAAAGAGAGCTAGCGTGGGAAAGAGAGAGAAAGAGAGCTAGAGGAAGCGAGAGAGGGAGAGAGAGAGAGATAGAGAGAGAAAGAGAACAAGAGGGAGAAAGAGAGAGAGAGAAAAAAAGAGCTAGAGGAAGAGAGAGAGAAAGTGAGTTGAACAGAGAGAAAGAGAGAGAGAGAGAGAGAGAGAGAGAGAGAGAGAGAGAGAGAGAGAGAGAGGGAAGCGCTAGAGGAAGAGATAGAGAAAGCGAGTTAAACAGGGAGAGGAAGAGATAAAAAGAGCTAGAGTGTGTGAGAGAGATAAAGAGAGCTAGAGGGAAAGAGAGAGAGAGAGAGAGAGAGATAGAGGAGGAGAGGGGAAAAGAAAGCTAAAGGGAGAGAGAGAGAATGAAAGCTAGAGGGGAACGTTGTTTAGATAATACATTCACTTGAGTCTATACTGATAACAAAAGGATCAAGTAATGGAGTACCGGAAATGACGCAGCGGACATTGTGATTAACACATGCTATATCATCTTCCTTTTTTCTATTTTTATTTTGTTCCTTCCTGTCCTTGTTTCATTGTTTTAATTTAAAAATCACCGCAGAAGGATCAATCACTCCAGGGAATGAAGATAAATATAACTTGAAGAAGGAAAAAAAAACCAAAAACATAAAAAAACAGAGGTAACATTATCTGCTAAGTAAAAAAGTTATCGCTTTTGTTATTTGTGTTGGTCTTCGACGTGTTTTCAATTAGAGGACCGTTGTGAACAATGTAGTCGATGGTTACGTGCGAATAACGGTCATCAATCCCGGGAAAATGTTGGTATGAAGCTTAAGATTAGCAAATAAGAATCGTTCAAAATCTTTCTTTTTTTTTTTTTTGTTAAATAAGCAAACAAAAAAAAAACAACAATAAGGATCGATGAAAGAAATCTCAGATAAAAAATAATTAAAATACTTACGAAATGATAGAGATTGTAATATACGAACAAACATGAAGCCAAATCATGTATTTTTTATATAGGAATACGAGCAGAAGGACCTGACGTTGCCCGGGATAGAATGATGATCTACAAATGTTTCCCGCACCAATATTTTTATTGTCATATCCGTTTTGGTGAGCTGGATTTTCCTCGCATCAAAACCGACATTGTGTCTACCTCTGCCCTCGTGGGGAGGTAAGTAGATAGAAACAACTTCACTCGACGGCTCCAAGTATTCCATGAGTATCGAGGTGTACTTTTGAAACCTGTCTTGTAAAATTTTTGATTTATATTAAGAAACTAGCACGAACACCCGACATTGCCCGGAATTGAATGAGGATCAACGAATGTCCCACACGTCCAATACTTTTAATCTCATTGAAATCAGTGAAATCGACCATTTTTCAATCAAATCGATTTTTTTTACTGTTATTTCACATCAAGCAAGACACAGAGACACTTAGTCGTGAGGGGCTACTATTTGGGACCAGATTTGCAAGATACAATTTAGGGAGTTGGGCAGCAAGATGTCTGTTTACATTACACTTGAATTTCTGCATGTCAGTACAGTCAGGAAAGCAGCCGTTTTGAAGTACATAGAGAACGAACTCACACGCGCGCACACACACACGCGCGCGCGCGCGTACACACACGCATACACAAAAAAGTGCCTTTCATATTAATATATGAAAGGCACTTTGTGTGTGTATGTGTGTGTGCGCGCGTGTGTGTGTGTGTAGAGATACTAAATGAACATATTTAAATCCAAAGTGTAGCAACTCGAGGGAAAAAGCTATTCGAGTAAAAGGCTTTACGACAGCTAGGGATTTCTACAGTGTAGGGGCGGGATTTTGCTGCTTGTCGGGTTTGTTGAAAGTATTAGCGTCGAGGGAGTACTAATGCTTTGATTTCTTCAAAGCACTTGCCGTTGAAATACTTGTAAAACATGCAGAAGTATGCCACGTTTCGGCGATGGGACAGAGGGTGGGGTTTAGTTGATAGTTCAGAACCTATTATTTTGATTGCCTGCTCTATTCGTATCGGAAGGAAGTTTCAGATGACCTCTCCTCGCAGTGATTTATTCCACAATACATTGTAGTATACATTGCACTGTAGAGAACTTACTATTGATTTTATAAAATTACTTTTTTATATAATGAGTTGAATTAAAATTTAAAAGGCAAAAGTTAAAGATGATGGTTCAATCGTGTCCTACACAGAAACATTTATTTTGAACACGCCTCTATCTTATCAAACGAACCTGCTAAGCCCTTTCGCTTGTGCAGTAATAAAACTTCTAAAATGCACTGATGGTGTTACGCTGTATAACGTGTTAATTTTGGTCAAAATCAGGCTGTTATTTCTGAAATGGGATTTTTTTCTATTATCGATGTTCGATACTTATCGAAGGTATTCTGATACAAAAACTTATCTTAGAACACTCCCAGACACATCAAGTACATTTTTGTGAAATTTCATAAAAACGGCCCAGCCGTTTTGAAGTACATATGGAACGAACTCACACGCACAAACACACACATACACACACGTATATACACACACAGTGCCTTTCATATTTATATATAAAACGCACCTTGTGTGTGTGTGTGCGTGTGTGTGTGTGTGTGTGCGCGCGTGTGTGTGTGCGTGTGTGTGTGTGTGTGCGTGCGTTAGGGCGTGGGTGCAGAGATACTGAATAAACATATTTAAATTGTTATCATTTTCAGCGTTTAGGAAATCTAAAAATAGGGAATTTTTCATTTTTTTCTCCCAAGCCAGAGTGTTCCTTTTTAGGGGAGCTGTATTTTCTCCACGTCAAAAACCGACTCTGCCTAACTTTGAACTTGTGGGGGGCGGCAAGTCTACAAGGACATTGCCGTAAGGATTGAGCTGTGCTTTTGATGTTGTGTAACAGAGCGCGGACGCGCGTATGCAAATGCATGCGAAATGACGTCACCTGTAAAGAAACAAACCATAAAAAAAGGAGAAAAGAGCACATTAGGGAAGAGGATCACGTTAGAGACCTGGATGACGTTCGAGAGGATAGAGATCAGAGACAAGTAACACGATCACGGTTTATTCGAAAAAGTACCCGGAAATATATGTTGTTACAATGCGAAAAAAAGTGAGTTGGAGTTATTATTTGTTTTGGTCTCAGTTGCGACGTAGATTGCATACAACGTGTGGGTCCCGTGTGAAAACGTGTTGAATAACCTCCCAGTTGAAGGTGAGAACCAATATCAGAGACAATGGCAACAACGATCGATGTAAATATATGTTTTGGCGATCAAAAACGAATTAGGAGAAACAGATGAATACACAATCACTAGAAAGAAACAGTTTCATACTGACCCTGAAGAAGATAACATGAAAAGCGTCTCCACAGGCGGAGAAGAAATTTGTGTCGACAGAAAGAAAAAGGGGTTCGCCTAGTGAAAGATCTCGAGCAGACTAAGCAGAATACTCCTTAAGTGTAGCTTAAATATTAATTAGGCGGACCCCTGCACATTCCGCCGATATTCCAGTGTATATTAAAAAGAAAAGTGTAAGCGTGTATATTTCTTGCGCTTCCGATCGGCTTAAATGCATTTCTATATCGATGAAACAGAGCGTGGGCATGCCGTGTGCGAGGTGACGTCACGGCATGGAAGAAAAAGAATAAGGTTCCCGTTAGAGACACGTTGGTGACGTCACAGCTGAGACGAAACGTCACACGTTGCCAGAAAAGGAGAAATAAAGATTTTTGTTAAAGCCTGAAACAGCGAGTTTGATTTCTTACCTCGTCCTTGTTTGTGTTCCTACAACGTGTAGTGCCCCGACATACTAGCGACAACGTTACATTAAGATTTTTAATCAATCAATAATCAGTTTTACAAAAACTAATTAACTGCTACTGCGTCATTCAATCATACATTCTTATATAAATGAGATGATTATTGTTGGCATTCTTTCTAGAAAGGCATCTGATACTTACGGGAAAAACCAAAAGTACTTAAGTGAATCGAAAAGTGCATAAAGAACCAAAAGTTACTGTGTTTTTGTGGAATTCGAACTTGGCACGACCACATTGTCAGTCCGTGTCGTTAACTACTTAGCCACCGTCACTTCTCTCCTATTTTTTTGTTGTGCATCATTCATTCACACATTTTCGAATCAATCAGATGATTATTGGTGGCATTCGTATCCCCGATATCTTTCTAGTTAGAACTCTTTCCAGAAAGAAAGCATGTGTTAACAGAGTGGGGGAATACATGAAATTTAATAACACCCCTAAATAAAAGTGTTTTTGTGGGACGAGCTGGATTCGAACTTGGCACAACCAGTTTGTCAGTCTGTGTTAACAATTTAACCATAGTCACCTCCCTGTGCTGATGATGCTCATAGCGATGGGACGATTCCAATATTATTCTCGATACAATTACCGATTGCGTACCAAATTCCTCATTCCGATGCAAGTATCGATTCCGATTCTGATTTTTAAAATTTTTTTTATAAATCTCTAAATATTTAACTATAAAATATTTTTTTCAAAATTTCTGTAAAAACAGATGTTAAATGTGCAGATATTTTCTACAAACGTAAAAATACATTTGTGGGGTATGATATATCGACTAGTAATTTAAAATCAATAAATATTCATTATTTTATCATTATTACCAGCAATGAAAGATTTTGCTTTAAACAAAATCAAATATAAATACCAATTAAAAGAATCGGAGTATAGGCAGACATTTTTCCAATTCCAATACCGATTCTGATACCCCCAAAAGTTTCGATTTTTCCGATTCCCGATTCCGATTAATTGTCCCAACACTAGCTGATGTTGCTGATAATAAAACAAGTGAAATAAGTTGCCGGCCTGGGAATTTCATCTGTTCTTGGATAGAAGCTGGAACCTGTTTGGGACGAATACGTTTCAAAAGTTCGAAGACGATGGTTTGTTTTTATATAATTTTTTTCTTCACTTTCCAGGTGTCTATCGCAAAAGAATGGAAAGTGAATATCTTTGCTTGTGGGTTTCTCTTAGTCTACATTTTGAGACACGTCAGCTCCCTCCCAAGGACGGGGGGGGATGACAAACTAATTAAGATAATCAACAAAAAATAATTGCTGTTCCAAACTAATTAGGATAAACAATAAAAAGGATTAAAAGGATTAGAATTTTTAGTTAACAGAATTTAATAAATA
>NC_136506.1:80215856-80280856 GCF_053919585.1 Euprymna scolopes | reverse complement strand
GGAAAACTCGTCCCCTTTTGCTAGGTAGGAAAACTGGTCCGTTATTGAATAACCATCGATTGAAAACACATTTTATGACCGTTTTTGAAGAGGATATTGTCTTTAAAAGAGAATACATGTTTACTGTTGTTTTAAAAAAATTAAATTAATTTTTCTAAGTTTTCGTTTTTTACCTAGCTTTTAAAGTTTTTGGTCTTTCAACTTATTTTAAAGAGTTTATTTAGTTTTTTTTTAAAAAAGTAATGCTGAGTGTTACTTATGAACAAAAAATGTCCGACATAAGAGGATCACGTCTTAGAAGTATAATTGCTCAAAAATAGAAAATTAAAGAAAATATTAAGGTAGATATAGTTTTAAAACGAACCCTCCTCCTCCAAAAGAAAATAAAATTGTATATTTTTAGGTAATAATGCAGATTCCATAATATTTAAAAAAAATATTTTTACATGTTTATTGTTTAAAAAAAATTAAATTGATTTTTCTAAGTTTTCGTTTTCTACCTAGCTTTGTCAGTTTTTGGTGTTTAAACTTATTTTAAAGAGTTTATTTAGTTAAAAATAAATAACAAGTAATGTTGCACTCGACATTACTTAGTAAATAATTTTGAATAAAAAAATGTCCGAAAATTAGAGAAAGTACTGAGGTAGATATAGTTTTAAAACGAGCCTCCTCCACCTCCAAAAGAAAATAAAATTGTATATTTTTAAGTACTGCACAAGTGCGCCCGAAATGACTTTTAAACGATAAGCTCCCATTCCGATTTTAAGAATGGCTTTCGAAATTATTATTTCAGCGCGGTACCAAAATTACATAAGACCGTGTTTTCTTTTATGTTGTTTTGTAACAACACAAGAATTATTTAAACTAAATTAATTCTTCTAAATAAAATGATTGTTTTCTTTGATAATACGTGTTTTCTTTTTGTATTTTTGTTTCGTAATGGCACAAAAAGTGTTAAAACTGGAGTATTTTTTTAATAAATATTTGGTTTCGTTTTTCGTATCTTGACTCCGTGATCAAGTTTATTTTTTTTAAGCAAGCGTTAAAAATAATTTTTTTTTTAATATTATGGGCGTGCATAATCTCTTTTAAGAACAATATCTCCTTCAAGAACGGTAATAAATTGTATTTTCAATCGATATTTATTCAATAAGGGACCAGTTTTCCTACCTAGTAAAAAGGGGGAGTTTTTTGGGTACGAGTTTTCCCGGGTACGAGTTTTCCGGGTACGGGTTTTCCGGAGACGAGTTTTCCCGGGACGAGTTTTCCGGGCACCAATTCACACATAAACCAGGAGAAAGAAGACCCTGAAGTACATTGAAACCAACTTCGTTTACACCTAAACCGATAAGTACAACCTAATGAACATTCTCTTTTGTTGATTTCCCTGCACGCTGAGTTTTCTCTCACACATTCACGAACATTCTCTTCTGCCACTAAAACGAACTCTCTCTACATACCTCCTACCAATAAATAATAAATAAAGCTGGTTTTCTTACCCTTAACATATAATGTCTGTTTTATTTATTTCTATGGAGTCAGATAGTCACACGTTAAAAACACAAACCTGATAAACCCACTTCTATACCCCCATAGTAGCACATAAATTTAGCGTAAAATAACCCCTTTTTGCCGGCCCATTCTAACTTTTAAGACAGTTAACTAATTTTTTTACCACTAATCCTAATCTGACCGACTATGTCATAAAACCACTCGTAATCGCTTTATTTTTTCGCATTACCGCCCAAACTTAGGATTAGTACTACGAAAAAAGGCGGGTTTTATTCATTTATTATAGACTATTATCCTCATCTTTCTTAGTTGTTGTTTCACAACGTTTCGGTCAACTATTCCTCTGGCCTTCGTCAGGTGGTAACCGCGACGGGATAGGAACTCCGAATCTCCTAACTGCATTCTCAGCAATCACTGTCATCCATAGTTGTTTTTGTCGTCTCACCACGTTTTGGCCAAGTAAGCCTCTGGCCGGCTTTGGGTAGGATTAAAATCGCTATCTTCAGACAATTTTCACCTAAAACCGTAGAGATTCAATGTCTCTATCCACTGCGCTGCTACGGGCCCCGAAGGGCGATCAAGGTTGGAGTTTTTGGTCTTATAAATCTACATTTATTCATTATCTGATCTTCCATGGTCGAGTCCGTACTGAATAGTATATATTAAATAAATAAATTAATAAATAAGACTCATCTCATTAATGAATTCCAATTAAATAATATATAAGGCTAGTTTTGTATGACTATTAGCAATGACATATTTCATACTTAATTTTGATCAGGAACATTAATATGACTGAGATTTTAAAACAAACAAAATTGACTACATAATTAAAACGCTGTCTGGTTGAAGAGCGATTATTTTCCGCTAACTTTATATGAAAAAACGAATTTTTTTGTTTTCTTTTTTTTCTTTATTTTTTCTGGCCGATTACATGTAACCGCTGTAAAAATGAAGAATCATATTTTTATTTTCTGGCGGATCAGCACAGGTTGCAGAATTCTAATGAGAACTTTATTTCTTTCACAAGAAAATCTTATAATTGCGAATTGGCGGAAAAAAGAAAACAAGTCGCGATAATTTGTTCAAAAGTTTTCAAAGTAATCACTTAAAAAAAAGTAGAATCTTATTTTTTGAAGTGGGCTTTCAAAATAATCGCCCCCCTCCAAAAAAAAAAAAAAGTAGAATCTTGTTTTGGGGTGTACTTTCAAAGTAATCACCTAAAAAAATTTAGAATCTTATTTTTTTTTGAGGTGGGCTTTCAAAGTAATCGCCCCAAAAAAGTAGAATCTTATTTTTAGGTGGACTTTCAAAGTAATCACCTAAAAAAAAAAAAAGTAGAATCTTTTTTTTTAAGTGGGCTTTCAAAGTAATCGCCAAAAAAAGTAGAATCTTATTTTTGGATGAACTTTCCAATAATCATCTAAAAAAGTAGGATCTTATTTGGGGGGGGGACTTTCAAAGTAATCACCTAAAAAAAGTAGAATCTTTTTTTTGTGGTGGGCTAATGGTAACTAAAGATTTTAATCTACACATTTGCTGTTGTTGTTGTTGTTGTTGTTGTTGTTATTATTATTATTATTATTATTATTAGTAGTAGTAGTAGTAGTAGTAGTAGTATTTCTGCATTATGTTTTTCTTTTTACAGTAAAACAAAGGAATTTTATAACCAATTACGATAAGAAATATGAATATTTTTTGACAGAAAGAAGTCACAGAATAGTTTACCATTCCGAAATTCCCATATTAAGAATAAGGAAATTATAATACGGGAAGAAATATTTTGTAAACTATTTTTTTTTTTACACCGTCCTCTAATTGTTCATGCAAATCGTTGGATATTTTCAATTATGAAAAAATCCAAATAACATTAAGAACGAAAGAAGAAAAGAAATACACATCTTTGTGTCTCGTAACTTTCAACCAATTACAAGAAAACATTTGAGAAAAACATTTAAAGAGATTTACTCAAGTAATATAGCCCCTCCACCACCACCACCACCACCACCACCACTTGAAGCAGTGTACATTTTACGTTTTGCAAAAATAAATACGAACATTACACAGGGTTTTACTGTTATGAAACACATTTTTTCTTCAAGCTATAAATCTCTAATTGAATATTAACAAAATTTAAAAGAATCGGAATCGGTATTCGTATCGGAATCGGAAATTTAGAATAGAATCGGTAATTGTATCGGAATTGGGGAAAATTCTAGAATCGTCCCATCACTAATATATATATAATATATATTATTACGTTACAAGTCAAAAGCGTCTGTAAACTTTAAGAGAATATTAGTACTACTAGTTTTATGGTCATTCTAACCAGATATAAAAAACATAATTATATAAGAATTAAAAAATATTTCCTCTGATGAAAAGTGCGCATTCTTTGAAACTCCACAGATTAAGGAATTTATAATAATTTTCTAAAGTATCGTGTCGAATAATACATTCTTGTAAATTATAATTTACAGTTTTTAATTGTTTTATTGTTTGGCAAGGAGTGCAATAAATTTTTAATTTTTTTTTCCTTAATCCATGAATTTTCCATGAATGGCGCTCATCATCTGAGGACATGTTATTAACAAAATAGATATGGGTAATTATGAACTTCGCTTATTAGCATATAAATCGAAAATTAAAATTGAAGCGGCTCAATGTTTGAATTAATAAGTATACTGGAACAGTTGTAAAATTCAAAACAATGAATGCTAATATATTCATTCGGAATATACCAGAATTCATTGCTTTGGATTTTACAACTGTTTCAGTATCTTTACTCATTCAACCGTCGAGTATCCTTTTCATACAAGCATTTTAGATTTAGTTCTCAATTAATGTGCTAATACGCAAAATTTATAATTATCTATATTTACTTATATGTAAGTACACGCACATTTTCTTTTACTTAGACACGCCAATAATACAATAATTTGCAACACCCTAAGCAAACTAGGAATTCAAATAATACAAACCAAATGACAAACTATAAAAATAAACATTAAAAACAACAAAACACCTCCAAAATAAACCAGTTTTCAATCCAGTCATATACACTGTTCCGTGCCAAAATTGCCTTCATATATACATTTTCGAAACCCAACGTAGATTAGAGAAAAGGCACAATGAACATAAAAGAGATATAAGAAATAGCAATTCTCTAAATGCGTTATTCTCTCATCCATTGCAAAGCAATCATACTTTTGACTTCAAGCAAGTAAAAATTTATTTAAAATTATTTAATTTGAATAAAATTATTTAAATTTATTTCAAATAAACAGCGGCTTAGCGCAAATTAAAGCACAATTAAATTAAAGCAATTGAATTAGGGCTTAGCGCAAATTAAAGCACAATTAAACAATGGGGGATGTTTCTATAATTTATTGCCATTGATAATTAAACTCCTATTAAAAGAACAAAACTTAATTTTAAACACAGACTAACTCTATCACACAATATATAATCTATAATGCTTAATACATATAATCAGTCAATAAATTACACAACAAAAATACACTCATTTAATTTCAGTGACACATCCACATTTGAATTATAACAACCATATTTATTCCAAAAAGAATATAAATTAAACCATTTCTTTTTCTTTTTAAATGTATTAAAGGCACTATAACAATAAAAAAATACCCTCTTTCACAACGCTATAACATTAAAAAAAAAATTCCAACGACTTTTTTTCGTTCTGAAGTAGAATAAAGTCATACTTTTCATGGTAAAAATATATTTTCAAATATTGTACAAATATTTTCTCTTCTTCTATTCATTCACCCAGAAGAAGTCTTACAATGAAGACGAAACGTTAATGAATGTGTGATTTGGTTTGTTCTTTGTTATCTCTCTATCTCGTCGGAATACTATTTCCATTATTCCCAACACACACACACACACACACACACACACACACACACACACACACACATATATATATACATATATATATATATATATATATATATATTCTCCACGTTAAAAAACGACCCTGGTGTCTAACTCTGTCCCGTAGGGAGGCATTGAAAATATGTATATATATATATATATATATATATATATATATATATATATATATATATATATATATATATATATGACTACTTAGTTTTATCACATAAATTATATGAAAATGTAATTTTATGCGTAAATTTTCAGTATTTACTTCAACAGTGTTTAATACATAGGTAGAGCTAGGTAGTAAGTTATGAAAATATATATGGCAATTAAGCTACACAGAATATTCCGCGTTTCATCTTCATGAGAATTCGTCAGGCTTATGCAAAGAGTTGTGGTTACCTCGCGTTTTTATATACGTATATGCTATTGAATTTTTTAGTTAGCCAATCGGCTTCGGAGGAGCGAGGAAGCTGATTGGCTAACTAAAAACTTCAATAGCATATGCGTATATGAAAACTCGAGGTAACCACAACTTTTGCATAAGCCTGACGAATTCTCACGAGAACGAAACGCGGAATATTATTACTATACGTGTGTGTGTGTGTGTGTGTGTGTGTGTGTGTGTGTGTGTGTGTGTGTGTGATTGAAAAGTCTTCCCATATTTAAAAAAATCTTGTAATTTTTTTATAAATCATATTTATGACAAAAGCAAAATGAGTACGAAAACAGCATATATAACATGAGATTTTATTTAAAATTTGATATGCCCTGAAATGAGAGAAACCTCTTCTCGTAGTCGTTCTGCAAGCTCTTCTGAAGTTGCTCGCTTCTTAGTGTCAACTTGTTCCATTAAATAACCATACAGTAAAACGTCTTACACCAAGGCTTGTTGTCGAATTTTCATGTGGGCCACGTCCACCTAACCACCTCCCCGAAAAATGAATGGCTGAACGAACACTGTTAGAAATTGTCGAGGAAATAAACTTGACTACCGAGAATAATGCACCGGTTGAAAACATAACACGAAAAAAATAATTCGACAAAATCTCCGAAAGACTAAGCTGCAGATAGACCAATTCATACAATCCAAAAAATTCCAACAAAAACCTAACAGCCAGCCATGGTTCTCCCCTGAATTTGCTGCTGCTGCCATCGCACACAGAAATCACTTTTTCCATAGCTACCAACGTAATAGATGCACTGAAACTAAAGCTGCTTTCAGGACCGCCAGCAACCACTGTAAAAGAGTAATAAAAAATGCAAGAGAGCTATATGCTCAATCCGTTAAATCCAAAGTAGCTGAGCAGCGGCTTGGTTCCCACCAGTTCTGGCAAATAGCAAATAGGATCCTGAACAGAAACATGCGTTCTATCCCAACCATTATCAATGGACCAGAGGTCATGTCGACAGCATCCGACAAGGCCAAACTATTTGCCAAGAACTTTGCGGCAAATTCTACCCTGTGCGACGAAGGCCATCAACTCCCCATATTCCCTCCTATAACAGACAACACGCCATGCAACATACAAATATATGTGCGTGAGGTCGCCAAGCTAATCAAGAACCTTGACTCCAGTAAAGCAACTGGTCCTGACAGTATTCCAATTATAGTGTAAAAAAAATAACAACCAGAACTTGCCCCCATACTTACCAAACTGTTTAAGCGTTGCCTTAAGGAGAAGTGCTTCCCAACACCCTGGAAAACCTCATCAGTATGCCCTGTATTTAAGAATTCAGGTGATAAGTCATCCCCCCTCTCAGTACAGACCAATAAGTCTCCTGTGTGTCATGAGTAAGTTGCTGGAATTCACAATAAATAGAGAAGTAGTCAACCACCTCAGCAGAAATAACCTTAGCGACACGCAAGATTTCCAGCTACGGTATAATTGGAAATGTTTTCTCGATCATTAAATCATTTCCTTTTGATAGGCTCATAAGAGTAGTGGCTGATGGGCAGAAATCAGAGGCCCACAGTATTAATGCTGGAGTCCCACAGGGGTTCATACTGGGCTCAACTCTCTTTCTGATCTACATCAATGATCTCCCAAAACACATACTAAAATCTTTCGTTGGCATCTATGCTAATGACACGACCATCTATGGCAACACATCAAAGGCCGTAAATGATGATGTTCTCTCTGATTCTCTCTCCTCTGATCTTGAGCGCGTGGTAAAGTGGGGGAAGAGGTGGCTGGTTATCTTTAATGCATCTAAAACCAAGCTCCTATCTCTACATCATAAACGCTCTGATCCCCATCTGGCATCAATTGAAATGGATGGCTCTCATCTAGGGGAGGCCCCATGTTTTGATAAGCTTCTGGGTTTGACCTTTACTCCTGATCTGAAATGGAACACATGCATCGTCTGTGGCCAAGGTCGCTGGGAAAATGGTGGAATCCTTCTACCGCTCCAGAAGATATCTCACTACTGATGCAATTCTCTATCTATATAAAAGCCAAGTAGCCCAAAGATGGAGTACTGCTGCCACATTTGGGCAGGAGCTGCTAAAAACAGCCTATCCTGCCTTGTACAAAATAGACTTCGTGGCTTGGTGGGGATGCCCTTTTCTCTTCCCTGCAACTTCTTTCCCACAGAAGAGACGTAGCGACCCTATCTTTGTCCATTCTCTGGTCCCCCCTCGTCAATCTTTTTCAAAAAACACCCGACTAGCTGAAACCACCGTCAATAATTTTCCCCACTCCTTATCTGTGCCTAAATCAAAACGTAGATTCCATGAGCGGAGCTTCTTTCTTAGAACTGCAAGCATGTGGAACTCTGTTCCGCTTGCTTGTTTCCCTCCCGACTTCAACCTGGATGTCTTCAAGTCCAACACAAACAAATTCCTGATGAACCTCCACCTTAAGTAATGAAACTTTATCAATTCTCCAATACTATTACTACACTATCCCATTGATTACTGTACACACAATAACCCTTATCCCCGAGTGGCCATTGGGCCTTGATAAGTGGTGAACTCCATGTAAAAAAAAGGCTTCCTTCAGTTTTTACAGACTATGGATATCCACGGTAAGGGTGCCTGCACGTGAAATTTTTGTGGCAAGAGTTGCGCAATCTGCAACCACACCTCTCCTGAGTCGACATTGTTGAATACCAGTGGCAAGTGGAGGTTCAGGACGACTGGAAACAATGCCGAAAAAGCGGAAAGCGCATATAGCGCCTAGAATTTCCAAATGGTCACCCATCAGGTACTAGCTAGGCTCAACATTGCTTAACATCGGTGATCTGACGGGAACCGGTGTGTCAACATGATTATGCCATACATAAATACAGATAGTGGCATTAAAAGGAACAATGCTTACCTATCCTTAATATTAGATTGGTGCAAAAATAATGTCGTTTTTTTTTTACTAAAAGTTGAACGTCAACAAAACGACATTATTTTTGCACTAAACTAATAGAACCTTTAAAAATGAATTTAAATCATGGCGAATCAAGCGAAGAAAATGTTAATGGTTAAAAGTTGATTAGTTATTATCGATCTATCTGCCTATCTATTTATCTATCTATTCAATGATATTCTTAAAATAGTTTATATTGGGAGTAATCCATTGCTTATAGAATAAAGTGTAGCAATGGGTTTTAGCTGAAGATGTTTACATAAATTAGCTTGGTTAAATATAAACAAAATAACCTTGGGCAGGCAGACGTGGAAAGGTCATACGTTAGGGATACGTGTGCTTTTTGAATAATGACGTAACGGAACTGAGGTCAAGAGGTCGGAAAGTTTAGAGTCAAGAGCTGGAGTTTAGTCACGCAAGTGAATAGACGTACTTCAAACCAGAAAGCGAGGTTGTGAAGAATAAGCATGTAGACGAAATGCAGACTCCAGTGAGGAACATTTGAGACAACTGAAATAAATTTATATTTTTAAAATATAAAGTGTTGTTTTTGAAGAATAAGCATGTAGACGAAATGCAGACTCTAGCGAGGAACATTTGAGACAACTGAAATAAATTTATATTTTTAAAATATAAAGTGTTGTTTTGTGGTTTCACAAAAGAAGGAAGAGCGGAGGTCTCAATTGGTTATGGTTGGTCATTTCATGTTTCGTCACGGAGATAGAAGAACTCTTCAAGAAAGAAAAGGTATGAAGCATATATTATTCTTCTAATAGAAAAATGATACATTTACATAAATATGAACTGTAATATGTGACCGTGTGATAACTCTCTGATGCAACATGACTCAGTTTATACGTCGATATCATATCCTCTAGCTAAACACACATACATACAATTTATACGTTTATAGCGGGTGTTATAAAAACAATATATAATACCTCTCACCTCTCAATATAATATATAACTGTTTTGGTGTCAAACCCACCTAACTATACAACAAACGTTTTTTCATCTCTTAGAACTAACTGATGTACAAACAAACAAACAAACAAACAAACAAACAAAATCACCAGACAATTGCCCTTCATATAATACGAGGGCCCTTCCAATTATAACGCCTCCTGTTTTTTTTTACTCTAATACTTGAAGAGCTACCAAGACGGTGTTAGGTATTTAAAATAGCTTTAATATACGAGTATAGTTCCAAAAGTAAAATCCCCCATTCAATTTCACTCAGAAAGTTGAAGAACTACGGAAACGGGAGTGGTACAATTGAAACGAACGACTTTTTGTGCTCCAGAATATAGTTTTTTACATAGTTGGCACCATTCTCAATGCAGTTTTGCCAGCGATGCACGACGGATGTGCATGGGCGTCCAGAGCACACTTTGTCATAAGAGCGTCTTTCCGAAAGAAAGCCTCCTATTTTTTAAAAACTCAAATTAAGATCAATTCTCTTGTTTAATGATACCCTTCTTAATATTGTTGGTAATCGTTTATGTTTCATAGTAAATCTATACTCCTGTAAATTTTTTTTGTGTGTATTGATATTCATATTAAAAACCTTTTTTTTTCTATTTATTTAAAAAGAAAATACAACTTTATAATTTATATTTGCGTAATATTTGTGTGAAAAGATTAAAGTATACACAAACCTCTTTTTATATATATTTATGTATGCATATATATTTGCTTTAAAAATGCCTACCAAACTCCTCTGTCAGTTTTTGATCTACAGACACGAAACTTAATATATAGGGTATTCTAACCCATGCGAAACTTTATATTTGGGTTTTAGCCGGAGAAAAATCGTTGCAAACGTGTAAAAATAAAAAAAATAATGGAATTTGCCATATTAAGGTCGAACGACAGCATTACGAAAATACATGCGTAACGTAATAGCTATTGGTTCATGTTTTTATTTTTAGCCTTGCAGCAAACATGTCTTCATAGCTCAGGCATTGACGCCACAGGAAAAAGTAAATCGTAAGCTAAATGTTTTGGTTTCGATTCTCGGTGGTGGGGCTCGAGTCATTTATTTATTTAATTATTTATTTATTTTTTAACTTTTTACATCGTTACTATATACTGGTTCAATATAATAATAAATACGAAATTTTAATTAATCAACATATCATATTTAAACGTATTTTAAAACCGGGTAATGCCGGGCGGTTTGCCAGTAGATTAATAAAAATTCCAAGTGTAACACGAGTACTTTCGATTCAAAAATGTATTATTTTCAGGTGATTTAAATTTCTTTTGCTACTAGGGAATATCGGCTGGTCTCTTCTCAGTTATTAGAATTTCCCTATTTACCGGCCTTGTGCCACACATCTTAATGATAATCAACTAGTATTTCACACTTCTATATTTTTATTGTCATCGAAATCCGTGGAATCGCCCGGGAGGAAGCTTCACATGCGCCCAATGCAGTAACTCAGTCCAAAATGTGTGTTATTCTACATTGCACTCTAGAGAATCTACTGTTTCTTTTATAAATTATTTTATATAAACTTCTTTCCAGTTAACGGAAAAAAAACAGTAAGAAATTTTCGTGCGGGGTTTGAACCTACAGACCACATCATGCAAAAGAACTCCCCCCCCCCCAAAAAAGACACGTATATTTTCAAGTCTTATAACATTCTTTGCAGTTAATGGAAAAAAGTAAGAAATCTACGTGCGGAGTTTGAAACTACAAACCACATCGTGCAAAAAAAAAAAAATTACACTATCAACTTACCCATAGTAGAATTTTCACACCCCGTTGTTTTATCATCTATATATATATAAAAGGCAAAACGGCCGCGCGCGTTTTCGTATGTCCAGCAAAGGCTTTTTTCGCCAGGGTTCTCGGACGAGAGGTTACGATTTTTTAGAACTTTTTATATACTCCCTAGATTATAATATCTACGATTTGCAAACGGAGGTCGTCTCTATCTTTTATTTGAGCGACTTTTACAAAATTCACGCTATTCCTTCCTCTCGTGTGTTTATTCGTGTTTTTCGCATAAAAATGAAACTAAGCGAAAGCAAAGGGAAGAAACGACCCTGTGCCTAATTTGCCCAGTGTGAAAGCTTCTTGGCTTTCGTGCCAGGGACGTTCAGAAGCAATTAGCTTTGATCACTGTGGGGGAAACCCCTTATATCAGACAAGTGCTATTCATTTGGACAGGACACTCCTTTTTTGTGGAGAGCTGGTTTTCCCCAACATCGTGGAGAAGCAAATACGGCGGGCGGAAAGCTGAAAGCTTAACTGGCTAACAGCGTGATTTCATTTTTTTGCTTGCATGAACTCACTCACTTAACTTTCACTTTCTGCATGCCAAATTTTTTATCGCTTAATTTGAACGCTTTTCTCGCGTCATAGAGCAGCGGTAACAGCTCACGTTTTCTTTCGCCTTTATTTTCCGCTTTCGTGTCAAGGCTTCGGCTTAGAGCCTACCTGCCTATAAACACTTTTCGTTTCTTTTTTTTCACGTTATTTCCCTCCTTCGCTGTTCGGGTTCGAGCCTGCCTGGGTTACTACCATTTTTTTTCCTCCACACACACCTACAAACACCCGGACAACGCCGGGCACCGCCGCTATTTGTTGCTAAGCGACGACATGGAAAAATGGCTTTACCAATGATAGATGAATTAAAATAACGGTTTCGATTATCGGTAATTATCGGGGGTATTCTTAGACAAAACTTAACTGAGATCACTCCCAGACTTATGCACTAAAGTTTTGTAAATTTTAAAGAAAATCTGCTTTGGAGTCTATAAGGAACGAACTCACACGCAGACAAAGTTGCATTTATATAATTGTTGAGATAGAGATGATTATGATGATTATGGCTGAGCAGGTAGAGAGCAGACCTGAAGAAGGTTGGAGGTTACATCGTCTAAAACGTTGTGATTATAACACCCAAGATGAGAACAATAGTCCGAATAATCTAAATAATTAATCCTCATCTAAAAAATTCGAAACATAAAAATACGTAAAAAACAAAAATTTATTTTCCGTAAAAACATAAAAATACGTCAACAAAACCTTTTATTTTCTGTAAAAACACAAAAATATGTCAACAAAACCTTTTATTTTCCGTAAAAATATAAAAATACGTCAACAAAACCTTTTATTTTCTGTAAAAACGTAAAAATACAACAAAAAAAAAACGATTCTAGAATGAAAATAATCACAATTTTTTTTTCTAAATTTGTTTGATGGAGATTGGTTATTGACATACTATTCTCATCTTGAGTGTTATTTTCACAGCGTTATGGTCGATGTAATCTCCAACCTTCTTCAGGTGATTTTTTTGTCGGACTCGGAAGTCGTTCTGTCGAACTCTGAAATCTTTCCGTCGAACTCGTGAATTTGCACGGAATTTCGATTGAAACCCTTTGTTTAATTGATGGGGGTAGTATGCTCCTATTCCGTCAGTCATGACTGGTTAGAAACCCTAAGTAATTCGCAATTTGAGTGTAGCCCGCACTGAAGATTGTACCGTCCATTACAACTGAATTTAGCTAGTACTTTATCCACTACGTCACAGGTCCTTGCGGACGATTCTAGTCTGAATTTTAGTATTTTTGTTTTTAGATGTACAATATTATTACTTATCACTATATATCACTATTTATTACTACATATTATTATCATCATCATCATCAGCATCATCATCATCATCATCATCATTATTATGGTGGAACAAAAGTGTCATAACGACCAAGCAATTGGAACATAATCGTCCGGATTTGGTCGTCATTGACAAAGTCTAAAAAAACTGGCAGATTGTAGACTTCTCAGTACCCTGGGACAGGAATTTGAGAGAGAAGGAGAATGAGAAGTGGAGCAATTATGCTCCATTGGCCTTGGAGATAAGGCGTATACACGGGGTTAAAACACAAATAATTCCGATCGTAGTTGGAACACTAGGAGTAGTATCAAGTCGTCTGGAAGGACAATTGAAAAAACTGCAAATCCTCGATGTTTTAGGTGGCCTGCTGTTGTCGTTGGTGTTCTAAATGTTATGCAAACTTATCTATATATCTATAAAAGTGAAATTGTCTGTGTGTGTCTGTGTGTTTGTGTGTGTGTGTGTACATTGCTCTACCAAATTACTCTGTCAGTTTTGAGTCAACATACTCGAGATTTAACATAAGAGGTATTGAGATTTGGGAAAACCATTGTAATCGGTTTTCGGCCAGAAATTTATCTGTTAAGAGGTCAAAGTTCAACGATTTGACCCTTGAAAACTCTACCCAACACCTCTGTCAATTTTGGGTCTAAACACTTAAAATTTTAAACGTAGGTTACTTGGACATGGATCAAACGTTTTAATTTGATTTGAGTCCAAAACAATGAATGTTAAGGGGCCCAAATTGGGGTCCAAATTACAAAAAATTGACCTCCGCAGTCTCTACCAAATTACTCAGCCAATTTTTGGTCTAAACATTTGAAATTTTACATAAAGTGTATTCAGACAAAGGGCAAGCTTTTTAATCGTTTTCTTTTTGCTGAAAATTTGGCTACCAAGGGGCTAAAGTTCAAATGATTTGCCCTTTTTGGTCTCTAGCAAACTATTCAGCCAATTTTGGGTCTAAACATTTGAAATTTTTACATAAAGAGTATTCAGATATGCATCTAGCTTTTTAATCAGTTTTGCCGGCTAAAATTCGTCTGCCAAGATGTCAAAGTTGAAAGAGCTGACCTTTGCAGACTCTACCAAACTCCTCCGCCAAATTGAGGTCTAAACACTTGAAATTTTAGATGTAGGTTACATGGACACGAGTCAAACTTTTTAATATATATATATATATATATATATATATATATATATATATATATATATATATATATGCATACATAGTGTCCACAAAGTCTAGCTGCAGTATCTACAGGGTACCCACAATCTCTGGCTACATAATCTACATGGTACCCAAAAAGTCTGGCTACATAATCTACAGGCGTCCACAAAATCTGGCTGTATAATCTACAGGGTGTCCACAAAGTCTGGCTACATAATTTACAGGGTTCTCACAAAGTCTGGCTACATATCTACAGGGTGCTCACAAAGTCTGGCTGTATAATCTACAGGGTATCCACAAAGTCTGGCTACATAATCTACAGGGATCTTACAAAGTCTGGCTACATATCTACAGGGTGTCCACACAGTCTGGCTGCATAATCTACAGGGTGTCCAAAAAGTCTTGCTGCATAATCTACAGGGTACCCACAAAGTCTGGCTACATAATCTACAGGGTGTCCACAAAGTTTGGCTACATAATCTACAGGGTGTCCACACAGTCTGGCTACATAATCTACAGGTGTCCACAAAGTCTGGCTACATAATTTACAGGGTTCTCACAAAGTCTGGCTACATATCTACAGGGTGCTCACAAAGTCTGACTATATAATCTACAGGGTATCCACAAAGTCTGGCTACATAATCTACAGGGATCTTACAAAGTCTGGTTACATATCTACATGGTTCCCACAAAGTCTGGCTACATAATCTACAGGGTGTCCACAAAGTTTGGCTACATAAATCAGCCAGATTTTGTGGACACCATGTATATATATATATATATATATATATATATATATATATATATATATATATATATATATATATCTGCACATAAAGTTATGAACAGTACATAGGCCCAAGCAAAGCCTGGCCGAATTGGTAGATAATATATAAAAGCATAAATGCGGCAACAATTAATTATGGAAGTCGAGGATCGCCATTCTTTATTCTCACAACATTTACTGTTTCGGTCACCGATTTTATTTTTCATACGTGGTACACATTACGTATTTTTTTAATTTACGTCTGATATATTTATGCGCTTATCAGTTAACAAATGAGTACTTATGCAGAATACGGACCATGCTAAAATAATAACGTTACTATTTAAAAAAAAAAAAACCTTTCTTAAGACTAACATTTTTACACACAAATAATAACGTATAAAGTTAACACCAACTTTAACATCATAGCTAAAAAATAGCACGGTCCGTATTCTGTACAGAAACATATTTACACCAACGTAGTAAATCAGCACTGTATAGAACGAAAAATACGGTGCTCATTGCTCAAGCTTGGAACAAAACACGACATTTGTCATAGCCACCTTTGACCAACAGTTATGGGCACTGGCCGACAGTTGTTAAGTATCACCCAGCAGTCATCGGTGGTAAACGCCAATACACGCAAGTAATCGCCTAAAAACGGAAATACCCGTCATTGCCCACCCCTGCCATAAATACATAATAACCATCTTAAAAGACATGACCACCAAGGATGATTGTATTCGCCATTGGATGACAGTGTCCAACAATAGAAAACAGGCGACAGTAACCACCTAATAAAATCATTGATAATTACTTACCGCCAATCACCGTCATAACTGCCAATGACCAAAATTCCCCGCTACTAGATTATAATACTAGCCAATGAATGACAGTACGCGACGATTGAAGATAGGCGATTTCATTTTACAGCAGTCCAATAGGGCCCGCTAGTAAACGCAAGTTACCGCCTCAACAGACAATAAAGCTAATAATATATTGAGTTTGGTGAAGTTCCTTAATGTTCGCCAGTCTCGGAACTCTCTTGTGATCATCGTAATTGATGACGTGAGTACTAAAGTTTTCTTGGATACTTATTCCTCAAAAGTACCATCCTATTTAATGCATGGGGAAGCAAGTTCTCGTTCCATCAGCCATGATTTGGTAGTAGCCTTAAGTAATTTCTAATTGTATTCTTAGTGTTGCATACATTGAAGATTGAACGTTCCAAATTCCGTACAGATTCCCGAGTTTAAAATTAAAGAATTCTGAGTTCAATAAGATACCTGAAGAAGACAGGGGAGTTATATCGACCGAAATGGTTTGAGAATAGCATCGAATATAAGAACAGTAGTCTGAATAATCCAAATAATCCAAATTATCAATCTTCATATCAAGGATTCCAGAATATAATAACAGAATTATGTGGGTATGAATTGGTAAAGCAGAAACATTCCTTTGTCAGTGATAGTTTGAAACAATGGACAAGAGAATTTTATTGCTTTGAAAGCGATGTTTTGTTCGAAATAAAGGCATCAACATCAAAGGTGAAAACTTACGTCAATTAACGTAAACATTTATTATTTAACGGTGTAGGACTATGAGTTCCAGGAAGGAAAAGAAAGAGAGTCTAACAGATAGATAGATAGATAGATAGATAGATAGATAGATAGATAGATAGATAGATAGATAGACAGACAAAGAGAGAGAGACAGACAGACAGACTGGTAAGTGATGGTACAAAAGTATACTAGTATTATCTGTTCATTTGTGAAATAAATCAACAAAACATAAACACATTTTTAATGTAATAAAACTGTTAATTTTGTTATTTCTATCAAGGGGAATAACTCATACTGTGACACATGAAGAAAGGGTAAATTGGATTGCATCAGAAAATCAGACAGATCGGATTACTCAAATAAACGATCCTAGAATTTTACGAGGCCTCGTTGGGAAACGATTTTTTACAGCCTTGGTGAAATCAGCCTCTGAGAATAATATGTCAACCCTAGATTAAATTCTCGGGCAAAAGGCCTTTTGACTGGATTTGGGCGCTTCCAGGGCTCCCAAATGATCGTCAGTATTCCGACTAGTAACATGTGTCACTTAGACATCTAAAGATTTTGGGGACAACAACAAAAAAAAAAAAACGACATATACGCCAGCCTGTCGGTCATATGCGGTTAAAAACTCCCGTTTCCATATGCACCGCCTGGACATCATTTGACCATATTGGAGAAGAAAATAATCGGACAGATGTTTTCCACCCCCGGCGCAGCAAGACGTTCAGAATATACTGCCAGGTTTTGACCTCTGCAAATATGGTAATTAAATTTTGACGTGACAAGGTCAAGAAGTCATCTTCAGCGCGTAGGAATACAGGCAACATAAAAACAAAAAGGCCAAGACCTTTTAATGATCTGTTGTGGTTTGACGCCTATTATAATTGCTGACTTAATCACTAAACCTAGCCAAGAGTTGCACGGCAGCTCTTTCCCTTCTCCTGTTCAGTCTTTCTCTACTACTACTACTACTACTACTACGACTACAACTACTACTACTACACACGCATCCTCTCTTTCTTTCTTTCTTTCTTTCTTTCTTTCTTGGAATTTTGATTGCATTTGAATTTGATCGGCTGTTCAGGTTTCAATCCTCAGTGTGAATACATATCTAACTGCATCTGTACCTATTTACTATGCCTCCCCACGGGACAGAGTTAGACACCAGGGTCGTTTTTTAACGTGGAGAAAAGGTACAAAAATAAAAATTGTCTCAGTCGTGAAGGATTTCTCCTCAACCGAAAGAGAACAAGAAATAGAAGTGCAGCATCTGCCGGAACAGATACTACACTTTGATCTTGTCCCGAAGGACGAAGAATAAACTGTTTGTTATTGAGTGTATCTATCTATCTATCTATCTATCTATCTATTTATCTATCTATCTATCTATCTATCTATCTATATCTACCTATCTACACACACACACATATAGTAAGTTATGAAAATATATATGGCAATAAACCCGCAAGCTCTAACTATGTATTGAGCACTATTGAAGTAAATACTGAAAATTTACACAAAATTATATCTTCGTATATTAATTTCTGTGATTAAATGAAGTAATCACACACACACACACACACACACACACACACACACACACACACACACACACACACACACACACATATATATATCTTTATCGAGATATGTAATATCTTTTATTTGTGAGTCAACACTTATCAAGGCCCAAACGCCACACGAGGATAAGGGTTAATGAATATAAGGTAATAATATAGTAATCGCTAAATGGTATAAATTGAGCAGTATTTGATTATTTATGGGGACGGCTAAACAAGAACTTGTTTACATTTGAAGGCTACCGTGTATTCAACCATACTTCAACCCTGTTAAATAAGAATTGTTTACGTCAAACGTATTGTATTATTAGTCATGATGGTACTCAGTAGTTGAGAAGCATGCCAGCGGAAATATTTTCCACGGGAGGGGGGGGGGGCAATTGTAGGCACATAAATAACCAATAGTGTTCATTAATGTATACTGTAATATCATACATCTGTAGCCGACGAAGAAACTCCGCGTTACTGACTGTATCTATCTATCTATCTATCTATCTATCTCTATCTATCTATCTATCTATCTATCTATCTATCTATGTATATCTATCTATCTATGTATATCTATCTATCTATGTATATCTATCTATCTATCTATCTATGTATATCTATCTATCTATCTATGTATATCTATGTATATCTATCTATCTATCTATCTATCTATCTATCTATCTATACATATATGTATTACAATAGAAAAATGTGAGCATGGATAGTGATATGGTTAAGCTGAAACATGGAAAAAAGTAAAGGAATAGTTGTTAAAACTGGAAAAGAAAAAGTAAAAAATATAATGAATTTATAACTTGACACATTGCAGCATTAAGAATTGATTGTATAATATTAAATTGAATTAAAACAAATAATGCTGCATTATTTTAAAGTTATGAATTTAAGCTTAATCATATTACTTTCCATGCTCGAATTTTTCTATTGTAATCTATGATTTTTTACAGGCTTTCAATAAATTCACTTGTTCTTTGTTTAATTTCAATCTTATTTTTTGCCCCCATAAACATAACATACACATACGTAATAACAATGTGTGACACACGGCTGCTTCAATAAATCCCCGATTATCTCCCTTTCATTCTTTCACTTGTTACATCTCTTGTTGTCTGTTTCACTTGTCACTTCTCTCTTCGCAGTGAATTAGTAGCAACACTAGTCGCTGAAGCGACGTGGTTGCTATAGAAAGCAGTCAGAAAAAAACGTCCCTAACCTCTTTACGTTTTTTACAATTTTGAACAAATTCATCATAACGCTTTTTTACTGAACGAAAATTGAAATTTTTTCTTACAATATAGCTGAGAAGGTGATCTGTGAACTGTAATAATTCTTTGGAATTTGGTCGAAAAATGAGTGAGCGGTGAAGCTTCAAAGCAGTTCTAAATGACTAAAACTGCCACTTAACCATATAGTCAAACACGTAAGTGTTTGAATTATTACATATATAGTATAAGTCTTTTTTTTTATTTACTCAAGTATTGTTGTAGGCACATACGTAGCTAATAATATTTATATAACTAGCGGTGGGTACCCGGCGTTGCCCGGGGTTTTAGATGCGTGTGTGGTTGGGGGGGGTAAAATGAAAACTAAGCGAAGTAATAACCCTGTTTAAATATTATAAAAACAAACAAAAAATCCTGAAAAAAAAAACAATTAAAAAAATGAACGTGATGCAATTCGAACGGTCTGGCGGTGGCTGGATGTTTGAAAAATCCCAAAAAAGTTTGATGAGGGGGCGGGGGTGAACTCGAACTCGAATCATTGAGGCGAAAATGCAAAAAAAAAAAAAACCGTGATGAATTAACTAAAAAGTGAATTAGGTCAAATATCAATTCCGCAGTGAAGTTTGTTTTGGTTTAGTTTCAGTAGTTACAACACACTGGAATTCTAAATGAATTTATTTGTTTTATTTTTAATTTAAGTGTAATGCAAGTGAATTCACGATATCGTTGTGTTGTAATTATAAGCAGTAAAGAATCAATTCTTTGTGTAAAAATAAATGTTTAGTTACAAGCAATAATAAATAAAGGTATAATTACATTGCAAGGTTAGAGTCATTAAAACCGGAAGTAAGAACTGGTTAGTCCCGCAGGTTGCGTTTTACACTAACTAAAAACAAAAAGCAAAACGAAAACAATAATAATAGTCGCGTGTTATTTTTATATTTTTATATTTGTATTTTATTTAGGGTAAAAACAGAAAGCATAAATCAGGGAAAGAAGATAAAAAAAAACGGCATAAATAACCTTCTACGACTCCAAACCGGGGTTTCCTCGTACTGTTACTTGTGAACGCAATCGATGCGGTGTAAATGGGGAGCGGGAAAAAGAGGAATCTAATAGAGAGAAAAGATGTTGCAACTTCCATTGGATCTAAGCGATTTTGGCAGTGAACTGTGACGGGGAAAATATAGGAATGCACGGTTATCGAGGAAGTGTAAGGTTAATAGGCCAATAGCACACCTCAGATTCTGTGCTGCATTTTGTGCACATTACATTATGTAATGTCTTAATTGTTAATCCTATTAAGGTCAAACTCACACGGGAAAAATGAGTTCATTATATATATATATATATATAAAATAATATAAAATAATATATATATATAATATATATATATATATATATATATATATATATATATATATATATATATATATAGAGAGAGAGAGAGAGAGAGAGAGAGAGAGAGAGAGAGAGAATAGAAAAGAATAGAAAGAAAATAGATAGAATAGATAGGGAAGAAGAGAAGAGACAGAGGAGATAGAATAGAAAGAATAGCAGAAGAAGAAGAAGAAGAAGAAGACGAAGAAGAAGAAGATAGAGATTAAAGAACATTATATTATAATACAGTTCTACTTGTAATTTTAAAAATATTTTTTAATATAATTTCGCCGGAAACTAAGCACAATGCCACTGGATGAAATCTACAGTCACACTATGTAAGATGTTTAGCAGCGAGATGACTCTCCACATTATACTTGAACTTCTGCATGTTTGTAGAGCTAGAGAAGCAGGGACTCGGGAAGGAATTCCAAAGTCTAGCGATTCGATGGAAGAAACCAATGGGCTCTAAGGCTTTCTGGCATCTAGGGATCTGCACAGTATAGAGGTGGGATTTTGCTGCTTGTCGGATTAGTCAGGAACATTTACGTCGAAGGGGTAGAAGTGCTCCTAGTTCGGCGGAGCACATTCCATAGAAATATGAAACACGCATAGGGATGTAATATATCGACAATGGGACAATAGTTGAAGTTCGGGACCTCTCGTTTTTGGTCCCTGTCTAAGAGCGAAAGACTTTTGGCGGATGCACCAGCCCAGATGTGCTAATAAAACTCAATGCATGGGCGAATGGTGGCTTTGTAGAGATGCAGGATACTCTCAGATGTAAGTAATTTTCTAGCATGTTAGAGAAAGAGAGAGAGATAGAGAGAGGGGGGGAGAGATCCCACTTCCTTCCAGCAACCTTGGCAGTGTCCTCGATTAATTTATTCCGGTTCATGTTGCATGTAAATATTAAGCCGGTAAGTTTGAAAGACGAATCCTCATGGAGCGTATTATTAGTCATCGCAATCAATGGTTGAGCAGTATATATATATATATATATATATATATATATATATATATATATATATATATATATATATATACTTGTGAGCAAAAAAAAGGGGGGCAACATAAATTTTATACATTTTATTGCACTAAAAGCTATATTGAACAAAGAACAATTGAACAAGGAAACTTAAACGAGACTAATAACATAAAAGAAGACATTTACTTAAATAAATGCTTAGTATGGAATCGCATTCCCTTTTGATTCTTTAAAAGATCAATCTTTTTAGACATGCTCTCAACGAAAGTGAAACACTGTGCAGAGGAGATGCTATTCCATTTACTTTGCACAGTTTCCCACAGTTTGTCATTGTTTCAAAAGTTCTTCCAGCTAATGCATGAGATATTATGGATCAAATATTCTCGATTTGGTTTAAATCGGGGCTTTGACCTGGCCAAAATATCAAATCAATTGAGTTATCAGAAAACCATTTTTTGTGACTTTAGCAGTGTGTGAAGGGGCATTATCATGTTGAAAAATAATGTTCTGGGATATTCCCAGCTTCTGGATACTTGGTAACAGCCCTGTTTCTAATATTTGAATGTATTCATTTGCATTAATTGACTTCTCACATCTAATAAGTTCCCCAACTCCTATTGTAGTAAAAGTTCCCCATACTATTATCCCTCCATTCCCGTGTTTAACTTGTTTTTATGCAATTCGGCGAAAATCTTTCTCCAGTCCTTCCAATGCACCGTTCGGGAACAATCACTAATAAGACAAAATCTTGATTCATCTGACCAGAAAACATTCCTGAACCAGTCTGTACCTTTCTTGTCATAACACGAGAAAATCTTTCTATGATTGATGTTCTTCTTAGATAAAAATGGCTTCTTTGCACACCTTTTAGAAGAAAATTCCATTTCTTTCATTCGTCTAGATATTGTATATCTAGAAAGAGAATTTCCAGCCCCTGTTTTGAATTCTTTGCTATGGTCAACATAAGTTTTCTTTCAATCCTTCAAAACACTTAATTTAAGCCAGCGGACGTCCTTCAAAGTGGATGCTCTAGGGCGGCAAAATCCAGATTTCCTTTTTACCGAGTGTTCGACTTCGAAACTTTGACGAATTCGGTTCAGTGAAGAAAGAGATGTTTTCACATTTTCTTTTCTTAAAATATAAAAAATCTGCTTGTAAGTCATTTTGGACTTCCTTAATCCTGCAATTCGGTTTTTTACATCCTCGCCAAGATGCGGTCTTACCATTTTTAGAATTAATTTTTCCACTTATTATTATATGCTATATAATATATAGCTGATTGGCTAACTAAAATCTTAATAGAAGGTGCGTATATAAAAACGACAGAAAACCACAAAATTCGTGCATAAGCCTGAAGTGTCCTAAAGTGGATGAAACGCGGAATATTCAGCGTAGCTTAATCGCCATATATATTTTATAATTTGCTTTATATATATATATATATATATATATATATATATATCTGAAGAAACATATTTTCTTATATATACTAATCCTTATTTAAGAAGCTCAATGTAATTACAAAGCAATATAGAGAATAAATGACAAAAAACTAAATGGCATAATGGAAACATATTAAAGGTATATGCAGCTTCTCTTCCAATTTTCGAGTTTTAATCATGTCAAATCACACTTCATTTCCTTTTGACGGATTGATTGTTGCTATTTCTTCTGATGAGTTAAGGCATAATAGATTCCCTCATTGATATAATAATTAAGTGATTGATTTTGTGCTACGAAACAGATACTGTCACGAATTGTATAAGTCAACTGAATTAAAGGAATAAACTATATTCCAAAATGAACTTTGGAATATAGTTTATTTGTCATATATATATATATATATATATATATATATATATATATATATTATTCAAAAGTAATATATATATATATACTTGTTTATTGTTATATAAACATGGTTACATCCTGCTGCTACAAATAGCCACCTGTTTCAATCAAACAACAGATATCATCAGGCAGCAACTTGACTATTCAAAAGTTCAATGAATAAGGTTATTCATTGAACTTTTGAATAGTCAAGTCGCTGCCTGATGATATCTGTTGTTTGATTGAAAAAAGTGGCTATTTGTAGCATATAAGGTTATTCATTGAACTTTTGAATAGTCAAGTCGCTGCCGGATGATAACTGTTGTTTGATTGAAACAAGTGGCTATTTGTAGCAGCAGGATGTAACCGTGTTTATATAACAATAAACAAGTATTATCAGCTCTTTTTATTTTGAGCACTATCTAACAACCTCGTTGAATTCATTAGTCCATTACTTTTGAATAAAAAAACCCGAGTATATATATATATATATATATATATATATATATATATATATATATATATATATTTCATCAATTTGGATGTTTTGTGTATTGATATTCATATCAAAACTCTTTTTCTATTTATTTATTTTTTAAATACAACTTTGTTATATATGGGTCGTGGAATTGCATTCACTAACAAAAGATCTAGCTAATTTGCATATTCTTTTTTACATTCATTTTAATTAATTCCCTATTAGTTTTCCCCCATAAGATCACCTTTACGTGTAATTGAATTCTACATGATTTATACTTGCGTAATATTTGCGTAAAATGTGTATAGTAAACACAAACCTCTTTCTATATATATTTATGCATGCGTATATATTTTTCTTTAAAATATTTTCCCTGCCAAACTCCTCTATCAATTTTTCGTCTACAGACATGAAACTTAATATGTAGGGTATTCTAACCCACGGAAAACTTTATATTTGGGTTTTACGTGGGGAAAATCCGTGCAAATGTGTGAAAATTAAAAAATGGTATTTGCAAGGTGAAGGTCAAACGACGGCATTGCGAATATGCATGCGTAATGTAATAGCTTTTGGTCTATTTCTTAATTATAGCGTTGCAGTAAATATGTCTCAAATAGCCCCAGCATTAACGAAATTGTCTGTGTACATTTCTCTACCAAATTACTCTATCATTTTTCAGTCTACAGACGCGAGATTTGACATTAGGTGTATTGAGATTTGAGAAAATCGTTTTAATTGGTTTTCGGCCAGAAATTGGACTTTCAATGAGTCAATGAGTCAGTTTAGCGAGTTGACCTTTGAAAACTAACCCAGACTCCTTCGCCAATTTTGGGTCTAAACACTTGAAATTTTAGATGTAGGTTCTTTGGACATGTATAAACTTTATAATTTGATTTGAACTCAAAGCAATAAATGTTAAGGGGTCAAAATTGGAAGTTAATAAAAAGGACCTTTCAGCCAATTTTTAGTGTAAACATTTGAAATTTTACATAAAGGGTATTCAGATACAGGGCAAGCTTTTTAATCAGTTTTCGGCCAAAAATTTGACTACCAAGGGTCAAATTTGAATAGATTTGACCTTTGCAGTCTCTAGCATTCTATTCAGCCAATTTTGGGTCTAAACATTTGAAATTTTAAATAAAGGTATTTAGACATGCAGCGAGCTTCTTTTTTTATCGGTTTTTGAGCGGAAATTTAGCTGCCTAGAGGTTAAAGTTGAAAGAGTTGACATTTGAAGACTTTACCCAACTTCTCAGCCAATTTTGGGTCTAAACACTTGAAATTTTAGATGTAGGTTCCCTGAACATAATCAAACTTTTTAATATATATATGTATATAAATTTATTAACAATACATAGGGCCCGATCAAAGCTGGGTTGAACTGCTAGTATACTAATAAATACGAAATCTGCATCAATCAAAATATCATATAAAGTGTTTTTTACGATTGGGCAATGCCGGGCCGACTGCTAGTATGTTTTTATATTTGACGCGTTCGGTGGAAGAACAACGTAAGCGCCACTTGATTCTGTTCACAAAAAAAAAGAGGTTAACTGTTTGAGCCTAATTTACTTTGCCTCTTCACGAGGGCAGAGTTAGACACCAAGGCCATTTTTTAATGTGGAGAAACGGAACAAAAATTATAAAAAAAATTGTCTCAATCGTGAAGGATTTCTCCTCCACTAACCGAGAACAAAAAATTGAAGTGTATGATCAGAACAGATACTACACTTTCATCTTGGCCTTCGGCCTAAGATCAGTATCTCCAATATAAAGTGTTTTTTCTGTTGTATATTATTCACGGCACTAACATCTATATGGTTTAAACTATATCTGGTTAAATTTGTACTCTGTGTTAGAATGATATTGTATAGAGTCTTTGTATTTAAATAGTTAATAAATTTCTTTCATTAAATGGTTTCCTTAAGTCTTGACAGACTATGGATATCCACTGTAAGGGTGTCTGCGCGTGAAATTTTTGTGGCAAGAGTTGCGCAAAATCCAACCACACTTCACCTGAGTTGACATTGTTTAATACCAGTGGCAAATGGAGGTTCAGGACGGCTGGCAACAATGCCGAGATAAGCAGAAAACACATACAGCGCCTCTAAATCCCAAATGGTTACCCATCTGGTACGAGCCAGGCTCAACGTTGCTTAATTTCGATGATCTGACGAGAACCGGTGTGTCAACGCGATTATGCCGTACACAATTTCTTCCATTACACGATTTTTAAACACCATTACATCAAAATACAAAGTTAAATTTTTTAATGTTCGACTTAAATGAACAACAATGATACTATTGGATTTGCAAGTTTGGAAAAATCAAAACAAATAGAACATAACTAGCAGTTCAGCCCGACTTTGCTCGGACCCTATGTACTGTTCATAAGTTGCCCTACGTGTGAATACACTTTATGCAAGATTTCAAATGTTTAGACCTAAATTTGTTTGAGTAATTTCATAGAGACCACAGAGGTCATTTTTTTTAACTTAGACCCCAATGTTGACCCCTTAACATTTATTATTTTGGTCTCAAATCAAAATACAAAGTTTTATACATGTCCAAGTTACCTACATCTAAAATTTAAAGTCTTGAGACCCACAATTGGCGGAGGAATTTGGTAGAATCTGCAAAGGTCAACTCGTTCAACTTTGACCTCTTGCCAGCCAAATTTTCGCCTCAAACTGATTAAAAAGCTTGCTGCATGTCTGAATACCCTTTTTGTAAAATTTCAAATGTTTAGACCTAAAATTGGCTGAGTAGGTTGCTAGACACCGCAAAGGTAAAATCTTTTGAACTTTGACGCTTTGGCAGCTAAAATTTTCGATCCAAACCGATTAAAAAGCTTTTCCTATCTCTGAATACGCTTTATGCAAAATTTCAAATGTTTAGACGAGAAATTGGCTGAGTAATTTGGTAGAGACCGCAGAGGTAGATTTTTTTTTTAAACTTTGACCTTAATTTTGACCCCTTAACATTTATTGTTTTGGGCTCATGTTCAAGTAACCTATATTTAAAATTTCAAGTTTTTAGACCCAAAATTGGTGGAGGAGTTTGGTAGAGTTTTCAAAGGTCAAATCATTGAACTTTTACCCGTCGACACCCAAATTTCTGGCTGAAAACGATCAAAAAAGGTTTTCGCAAAACTCAATACTCCTTATGTCAAATCTCGAGTCTCTAGACCGGAAATTGGTAGTGTTATTTGGTAGGGAAATGTACACAGACCCAGACATTTTCATTTTAGGTAGAGAATTTA
This sequence comes from Euprymna scolopes, assembly GCF_053919585.1. NCBI lineage: Eukaryota > Metazoa > Mollusca > Cephalopoda > Sepiida > Sepiolidae > Euprymna > Euprymna scolopes. The sequence goes on along the minus strand of NC_136506.1, from coordinate 80,253,196 downwards.
AAGATAATCTATAGTCTTAAGTATCCACATTTCAAAAGACGCACTTATTTTCATATGAGTATTTGGAATTCAGCAATGATTTTTTATTAGATTCACCTTGATCTTTTACGTGTTCTGCAACAAAAGTCATAATAGTTCTATTTTTCGCGCCTACTTCGTTCTTACAGCGAACGCGTCATTGAACGCACATTGAACTAATTAATCTATTATTATGAATTTTAGGGAAAAAAAATCAGATATCACCGATGTGAAATTCAAGCAATGGGTATTACACATCAATAAATAAATATTCAATTTTAGAGTATTTTAAATGGTAATCGGGTTATAACGTGGACACCAAATGTCATTTGAAAATCAATACTAAATATTTAAATGGCTGCCTGTCTACCCGTCCGTTTGTTTGTCTACATAATTTCAAACTCTATTTTTTACTGGCCGTTCTTTTATGAATTTTTAGCCGGTTAAAATGCCTTTTTAAGGGGGCAAAAAAGGAAATTACTTTTTAAGGGGATTAAAATGGAAGAAATCGTTATACGTTTTGTACATTCATCTTAGTTTATTTTTTATTTTTAATTTTTAATCAGTTCATATGCGTGTTATGTTGGCACAGTGGTAACGTCACCAGCTTTGAATGCTACAGTTTTGGTTTCGATTCTAGCTGATTGCACCTAAATAATTTTTTTTTTTTTTTTTTGCTTTTGAAACCACGACTCTATAAGAATATCTACGAAATCCGAACAAATTATAATATCATATTAAAGCGTATTTTATGCTCGGACAAAGCCGCCCTCTCGCTAGTTCAAATATGATATATAAAAGGCTATATGGTCGTCTGTCTGTCTATTTGTCTTTCTCCATATTTTCGAAATTAAAAGTTGCAGAGCGGCGCTAGGGGCCTCAGATGATTTTTTTTTTACGGGTTAGGGTTAGGGTTTAGGTTATAGATCTTTAGCTGGTTAAAATAGTTTTAAGGGGTAAAAAATGGGACAAAATTAAAAAAGTAGTTAAACATTTAGTACATTCATTTTTCTTTTTAATTTTCAATCGGGTTATATGCATGTTACGTTGGTAAAGTGGTAACGTCACCAGCTTTGAATGCTACAGTTTCGATTCTCGCTGATGGCACGTAAATACTTTTTTTTTACTTTTGAAATCCCGACTCTATAATAATATATACGAAATCTGGACAAATTAAAATATCATATTTAAGCGTATTTTCCGTTCGGTCACCCCCTCCCACTAGTTTAAATCTAATATATAAAAGGCTATATGTTTGTCTGTCTGTCTTCATATTTTCAAACTCTATCTCCTCCGAAACTAAAAGTCTCAGAGTGGCGCTAGGGGCCTCAAATGATTCGATTTTCTACGGGCCGTTCTTTTATGGGCCATTGTTTTTTAAGGGGTCAAAAATGGGTCCGAATTGAAAAAACCCTTAAACATTTTGTACATTCATCTTAGTTTATTTTTAATTCTTAATTTTTGATCTGTTCAGATGCGTGTGACGGTGGTACAGTGGTAACGTCATAAGCTTGGAATCTACGGTTTTGATCTAGTTGATGGCACCCAAATAATTTTTTTAAACTTTTTAAATCACGACTCTATAATAATGTATACGAAATCTGAATAAATTAAATTATCATATATAAACGTGTTTTCCAACCGGGCAAAGTCGGTCCCCCACTCCAGCTAGTATTCTATATTTGCATTAAATTCGATCCATCATGATTGAATATCGATGAAGCAAGATTCTCCGAATTTAAATGTCCTTTTAAGACTTTCTGACCCCACATTCTACTCATACTCACTCTAAAGAAGGCATATTGCCACTCAGATGTAAGCTGCTATTGCGAATTAGGGATCATGCCTACAAGGACACTTTAAGTAGGGAGTTGAGCAGCGAGATCTTTGTTCACATTACATTTAAATTTCTGCGTGTTAGTGCAGGCAAGGAAGCAGGAAAACGGGGACGAAATTCTAAAAGTCTAGCAGTTCGAATGATGAAACTATTCGAGAAAAGGCTTTCTTACATCTCGAGATCCCTAGAGTGAAGGGGAGGAATTTTGCTGAGGAGATGGACATTTACGTAGTGGGTGCACCAGTGCTACTAGTTTGGTCGAGGCACATTCCATCAAAATGCTTGTAGAAAAAAGCAAATGGATGCAATATTGCGTCGATTGGACAGAGGTTGGATCTTTGTTGATAGTGCGGAACATATTAGATTGGAAACTCTTTTTTGGCCCTCTTTAATAGAAAGAGAATGGTGGTGGGTGATCGAACTGAAAAGTCGCAATAATACTCCTTTATTATTGTACTATTGTGCACGTTTATACTCACGTCAACATGTAGGCACTTGGGCCCCAACACGTTGTAGCAGAGTACTTCGCAGGGAACAGAAGACAAACAATAACTAAACTCACTTTTTGCCGTTGTAACAACGATATTTATTTCCAGATACATTCCCAAATAAACGTCATCGTCTGTCTGTCCACACGTTCGGTTTATAGTATTTTCCTTTTTCTTTGTCTTGACGTCACTTTGCATACGGCTGGTATTTGCATACAGCCGTCATATTCTCTTACATTATCTCTGTACAGATGATAACACACTCTATACCAGACATGATAGGAAAAGGAAGTGAACATCTAGTCTGTAGTGGAATGAGGATATAAATGAATGACAACATTTAATGCTACTAAGACGAAACTACTTTCCTTCAACAGTTACAAAAGATCTTCCACATCTTCAGTTCTTCGCGATTAAGTGTGTGCACAGATTCCACACTGACATCAAACTGTGCACACTTATTCTCTATAGAAACACGACAGTCCTTATCATTAAACTTCTTTATTTGACCAATCAACTCTGGTGTGCCAACTTCATTACTCCTCCAACATCTCTCATCATCCCTCACAGACACCCTGCCTTCCTTGTATCTCTTATGCCACTCAAAAACAGATGCTCGATTCATGCAAGATGATCCAAATGCAGCCTGGAAAATACCATACGTTCCTGTGACATTTTTTCCGAATTTAAAACAGAATTTTATTGCATATCGTTCTTCTAAAGTGTCCTCACGTCCAGATTGACAATAAGGCTTTACTAGGGTGTATTCCGATTTCTGCTGTAGCTGTTCGTTTGAACCTGAAATCATAAAAATTGGTCAATCATCGCTAGGGCTATGACAAGAGAATAATTTTTTCATTATTTTGACTCTCGAGTATATATCAGTTAATATCTTTTTTGTTTTATATTGAGTGATGTGGTTCTCGATTGATTAACTGTGTCTGTGTTGGATATATATATATATACTCGATAGATAAAATAATGAAAAGAATATTCTCATTTCATTGCCCCAATCATCATATAAGATGTACAGCAATAACATTATGAAATTTCTAAAGTCTACGCCATTTTTAAATGACTGTACAAAATAAATCTGGAAACTTATGCGTAAGTTATAAGTTTTGCAATACAATTATTTTTAATAAAAGTTATAAGTTTCAAGTTTTTAAATACAATTATTTTAAATAAATGTTATAAGTTATAAGTTTTGAAATACAATTATTTTTAATAAATGTTATAAGTTTTGAAATACAATTATTTTTTATAAATGTAATAAGTTATGAGTTCTGAAATAAAATTATTTTAAATAAATGTAATAAGTTATAAGTTTTGCAATACAATTATTTTTAATAAATGTTATAAGTTTTAAGTTTTTAAATACAATTATTTTAAATAAATATTATAAGTTATAAGTTTGGAAATACAATTATTTTTAATAAATGTTATAAGTTTTGAAATACAATTATTTTTAATAAATGTTATAAGTTATAAGTTTTGAAATACAATTATTTTAAATAAATGTTATAAGTTATAAGTTTTGAAATACAATTATTTTTAATAATTGTTATAAGTTATAAGTTTTGAAATACAATTATTTTTAATAAATATAATAAGTTATAAGTTTTGAAATACAATTATTTTTAATAAATGTAATAAGTTATAAGTATTGCAATACAATTACTTTTAATAAATGTAATAAGTTATAAGTTTTGAAATACAATTACTTTTAATAAATGTAATAAGTTATAAGTTTTGAAATACAATTATTTTTAATAAATGTAATAAGTTATAAGTTTTGAAATACAATTATTTAAAATAAATGTTATATGTTATACGTTTTGAAATACAATTATTTTAAATAAATGTTATAAGTTATAAGTTTTGAAATACAATTATTTTAAATAAATGTTATAAGTTGTAAGTTTTGAAATACAATTATTTAAAATAAATGTTTTAGGTTATAAATTTTGAAATACAATTATTTTAAATAAATGTTATAAGTTTTGAAATACAATTATTTAAAATAAATGTTGTAAGTTATAAGTTGTGAAATACAATTATTTAAAATAAATGTTATAAGTTTTGAAATACAATTATTTTAAATAAATGTTATAAGTTATAAGTTTTGAAATACAATTATTTTAAATAAATGTAATAAGTTATAAGTTTTGAAATACAATTATTTTAAATAAATGTAATAAGTTATATGTTTTGAAATACAATTATTTTAAATAAATGTTATAAGTTTTGAAATACAATTATTTTAAATAAATGTTATAAGTTGTAAGTTTTGAAATACAATTATTTTAAATAAATGTAATAAGTTATAAGTTTTGAAATACAATTATTTTTAATAAATGTAATAAGTTATAAGTTTTGAAATACAATTATTTTAAATAAATGTAATAAGTTATAAGTTTTGAAATACAATTATTTTAAATAAATGTTATAAGTTATAAGTTTTGAAATACAATTATTTTCAATAAATGTTATAAGTTATAAGTTTTGAAATACAATTATTTTACATAAATGTTATAAGTTATAAGTTTTGAAATACAATTATTTTAAATAAATGTAATAAGTTATAAGTTTTGAAATACAATTATTTTTAATAAATGTTATAAGTTATAATTTTTAAATACAATTATCTTAAATAAATGTAATAAGATATAAGTTTTGAAATACAATTATTTTAAATAAATGTTATAAGTTATAAGTTTTGAAATACAATTATTTTAAATAAATGTTATAAGTTATAAGTTTTGAAATACAATTATTTTAAATAAATGTAATAAGTTATAAGTTGAAATACAATTATTTTTAATAAATATAATAAGTTATAAGTTTTGAAATACAATTATTTAAAATAAATGTTATAAGTTATAAGTTTTGAAATACAATTATTTAAAATAAATGTTATAAGTTATAAGTTTTGAAATACAATTATCTTAAATAAATGTTCTACTATTAGATGTACATATTTTCATATTTCTTCTTTTGCATGGGAATACCATTATTGGCTTTTATTATTAATTATTATTATGTCACGATGTGTTATTAATATTAAAACTTCCAGTTACTTGTTGCTATTCCGTTGTATATAACAATGTAGAAGGCAACAGTTCACCAAACAGCCATACATTCCGAAACAAGCATGGTCTAAACGGCTTATAGTGCTATGAAAACTAATAAAAATTTATAATACTGGCAGGTCGACCGGCATTGCCCGCCCGTAAAATTCACTTAAATATGATATTTTAATTAATGCAGGGTTGTATGCATTATTACATCATATTGGACCCCATATATAGTAATGATTTAAAAAATTAAAAAATAATGACTCGTGCACCACCACCGAGAATCGAAACCAAAACCTTAAGCTTATATTTTACTTTTTCCATTGACGTTAAAGCCTGAGCTATGGAGATATGTTTGCGACAACGCTAAAAATTAAAACGTGAAAGAAAAGCTACTACGTTACGCATGCATAATCGTAATTGGATCGTTCGACCTTCACCTGGTAAATTCCATTTTTTTTTAAATTTTTCACATATTTGTACCGATTTTACCCGGCTAAAACCCAAATGTAAAGCTTCGCATGAGTTCGAATACCCTGTATATTACGTTTCATGACTGTAGACCAAAAAGTGACACAGGAGTTTGATAGGCAATTTTTTTGAACATATATATATACGCATATATATATATATATATATATATATATATATATATATATGAAAAGGTTTGTGTTTACAATATGCAAATATTACGCAAGTATAAATCGTGTAGAATATCTGCATTAATATAATTATATGTAATAGTTAACTAAAGATGATCATTCCATGAGAAAATGGGAAAACCTATTAATTAAAATGAATGTTTTAAAAATATGCAAATTAGCTCGATCTTTTGCAGATGAATGCAATTCCACGACTCATATATAACAAAATTGTATTTTCTTTTTAAATAAATAGAAAAGGGGTTTTAATATGAATATAAATACACACACACAAAACTAAATTCATAGGAGTATATATTGCATATTTCATTAAATAAAATAGACTTTTTTTGTCTATTAATTCTATTTTCGATCCTTTCCAACATCCGAATAACAGTCTTCACTTCTAGCGGGAACTGGCTGATGTAATCACCATATTTATCATATCTGCGAGTACTTTCTAATTTTTCAGGATTCATCGTCAGGGATAAATTAATCTTACTGGTTTTGAGCAATTTATAAAAAAAAAATTCTCTCTTCATTGGTTAATTATTTATCCTTTTTTTTCATTGGTTAATTATTTATCCTTTTTTTTCATTGGTTAAAATTAATTACATCCTGATATGTTTGCAAAGCTATTAAATAACTCTACAAACTATTCAGAATTTAGTACTATTGCTAAAGTTTATTTTATTAATAGTGGGCCTTAGATTTTATTAATAGTAGATTTTAGATTTTATTAATAGTAGGTTTTAGATGTTATTAGTAATGCTTCTAGTAGTTCAAGTTTCTGTTTATTATTGGTTTGTTCAAGTATAAATGTGTTGTCAACTACAATATTCCTAAATTGGGACAGAAGAAAAGAATGTCGGTTAGTGAAGTGATTAAATATAGCGTTGTTATCGGAGCGATGCATCGTTAATCTCCTCGACAAAGTGGTGGTAGTCAAACCTATATATATGCTTTCACTTTCATTGTCAGAGACACAGTTCCCCAAAGGACATTTTAACGCATATACTAAGTTAGTCTTACCAAGCAGCCCAATCGAAGGGGAAGAGTTATTAGTTATAACCAGGTTAGAAGTCTTAAGTTTATCATAGTAAATAATTGATTTTATTTTTTTATTAAGGGTATTGGTTGCACATTTTTATTATCAATATTTCTTAATACTTTTTCGTCTATTCTATAATTATCGTGCATTTGATTTTTATAATTAAGTCTTATATGTGTAGTAGGTGTAGGTGTGAATCCTGTATTATTTAGGTTAATATTTATATATATATATATATATATATATATATATATATATATATAAATATATATATATAGTGAATAAATGACAAAAAGCTATATTCCAAAATTCATGATGTTACCATCTTATAATTTATTCCTTTAATTCAGTTGATATTTACAATTAAAGGAATAAATTATAAGATGGTCAACATCATGAATTTTGGAATATAGTATTTTGTCATTATTCACTATATTGTTCTGTAATTACATTAGCTTCTTAAATAAGAATTGGTACATATAAGAAAATGTATTTCTACAGAAATATATATATACATATATATATATATATATATATATATATATATATATATATATATATATATATATATGTGTGTGTGTGTGTGTGCGTGTGAACTAAAAATTATTTTTTTCAAAAGTGCTCAATACATATGGAGAGCTAATAAAAATGAGATCATATAAACACCCGAAAAAAAAACCCTATGCGGATTAATCTACGTTTTGATAATATTAATCGTGTTGTAGAACCTTTGATAAGCTGAATCAACATTGTCGAAACGTTATTTCCCCGCCAAAATAAAAGAGGCGTTGCGTTTTGACATTAAATAACAAGCAAAGGATTGGTGTGCCGTAAAACAGATTGACCAATCAATTCAATTTGCAATATTTTACCGATTTTCTCATGGAAGCACAATTAGAATGCTCTTGTGTATAATATTCGCTGAGACCCAATGGCTAGTTTGGAGGTCCGTCGGGAATAGGACGAACTCTGCGATTCTAGTCTATAGGTTCTGCTTCTCTTATACGTAATTTGACAGTTGATGGGTCCAGGCTGGATGAAGAACAGAGAGAAGGATCTAATGACGATCTTTATTATTTTTAGCTGTTGGTCAAATTATTTCTTGAAGTCTAATTTTACTTTCAAACCCGGATCCCCATAAATATTATGTTTTTTCTTCCGTTCTAACTGCCGGTGTCCTTTTTGAGGCACTAATTGTGTGCGATACTCTTGGCGCTTGAGGGGAACGGAGGACCCGCAGTTGGAACCTTCCTTTTGGCCCTCCCCACAACTAGCCCTTCACTTTCATCCTTCTGCTGTGTCTCCAGGGCCTTTTTTTTTTGAGATCCTGTGAAGGAGTCTTAGCTGATGGGTTGGAGGGGAACAAAGAGAGGTTCGCAACTGTCGATTTAATTTTATGGGTCCCGGTGGTGAGGTTAATCCTTTTTAAACATAATAACGTTTTTTTTTCCCCGACCTTGTTGTCGTTGGAGATCCCTTAAAATTATTACTCAAGGAATCCCTACTAAAATAACCTTTTTAAAACTTTATTCTCGACACAATTTCAGCTAATTATCGTTTACTTTAAAAAATTAAAACAGCGTGTAAGTTTGTGCGTCTGCGTGTTTTGGTGTTATTCATGCGAACGTGTATGTGAAAATTTTAAGTTATTTTGTATATGCGTATATTTGTATATATACATATCTACCTAACTATATATCTATAAAAGTGAGAGAGAGAGAAAGAGAGAGAGAGAGGGGCGCTCGCGCGCGCGCGCGCGTGTGTGTGTGTAAAGACAATTCTCAAACATTATAATCAACGAATTTTTTATCTACAAACTTGAACTTTGGTATATAGGGTATTCAGACATGTGAAAAACGTTTTAATATGTTTTCATTCGGAAGAGAGGGCTGCTAAAGGAGTCAAAATTGAAGAATTGGTACTTGGGGGGGGGGTCATCGAATTTTTGTCTGTTTGTTAACTGTTTAACAATTGCGCATGCGCGAACCGTTAACATCACATTCATATGTTAGGAAAGAGTAGGTTTGTAAAGATTCTATAAATTCGTGGCAAGCTGGCCTAATCGTTATCGTATTGACTCACTATCTTTACGTATTGGTTTCGATCTTAGGGCGAGTACTTTTTACTTACAAGAGGTGAACTGTTTAAAAAAAAACATAATACTTGCATACACGTCTTTTTTCTTTCTTTTTTTTAAAGAATTTAGCGCTACATTTAATACCGTGAAACGTCGGGTACATTTGCTAGTATACATATAAAGTTAAATTTTTTCTCGTGGTAACATTGATATCAAAAGCCTACTTTTTCTATTTAAAGATTATTAAAACGAACTGCTCACTCAGTCATGCGAGCGACTACATGATGGTTAAGTAATTTTCATTTACCTTTATAAAAAGAGAGTAAATTAATTAATTATTAATTTTTATGTTTCCCTTTTAAATGATTAGTTTTATTTAACTATCACGCTAAATTCTATTTATGCATGGTTTCTACATTCTGCATAATTGCGTAGAATGTAAGATGAAAACGTTCTAACACATGGAAATATTCTATATATACAAGTGTCTCTCTCACTCTATCTCTCTCTCTCTATATATATATAATATATAATATAAAGCTGAATATGTGTGTGTGTGTGTGTGTGTGTGTGTGTGTGTGTGTGTGTGTCTGGTCCCGAATAGGCTCCAATATGGTTGACTATTTAAAAAAAAAATTGATTACATATAATGATAGAAGATGTATCGAGACACAGGAATGGGTATGTTTGATCTGGCAGAACGGTGGTTCATTAAAATTGTGGGATCTGCGTTCGCGCCTGGTCCACAAAGTATGGAAGTAAAAAATATAAAAATTAAAAAAAAAAAACGTTTACAAGTGTTTTTGATATAGATGTACATAAGAATACTGTCTCAAAGTTTAACAAGGTTTTTTTTTTTAATATAGATCCACAGAATATTGTGATAAGTGTTTCAGTGTGAACAGGTATGGTATAATAAATTATGGGGTCTATCTATTTATTTCATCATATTTTGCTTTGGTTTTGATACCCCTGAATTCAACCCTTCCTTTTCATAACCTATCATACTTTCATAAATCAGCGTCCATTTTCTGTAGGCTGTTTTTTAACCCAGTCAACGACGGGTACTTTTGCTAGTATATATATATAAAGCTGAATGTGTGTGTGTGTGTGTGTGTGTGTGTGTGTGTGTGTGCGTGCGTGCGTGCGTGTCTGATCACGAATAGGCTCCTATATGGTTGACTATTTTAAAAAACTGATTACATATAATGATAGAAGATGTATCGAGACATTGGAATGGGTATGTTTGATCTGGCAGAACGATGGTTCATTAAAATTGTGGGGTCTACGTTCGTGCCTGGTCCACAAAGTATGGAAATAAAAAAATTTAAAAATTAAAATAAAAATGTTTAAAAGCGTTTTTGATATAGATGTACATAAGAATACTTTGATAAGTATGTTTTAACTTAAATAGGGATCGTATAATAAAATTGTGGGGTCTGCATTAGCGCCTGGCCTACATACAATGGAAATAGGCACAAACTTTAATAAAGTGTTTTCATATCTATCTGCATAAGTATACTTTGATAATTATGTTTCAGTTTGAAGAAATATGGTATAATAAAATTATGGGGTGTTCGTTCGCGCCTGACCTCCATAGAATGGAAATATGTCTCAAAGTTTAACAAGGTTTTTTAATATAGATCCACAGAATATTGTGATAAGTGTTTCAGTGTGAACAGATATGGTATAATAAATTATGGGGTTATCTATTTATTTTTACTTCCATCATATTTTGCTTTGGTTTTGATACTCTCAAATTAACAACCCTTCATTTTCATAACCTATCATACTTTCATAAATCAGAGTCCATTTTCTGTAGGCGGTTTTTGAACCCAGTCAACGACGGGTACTTTTGTTAATATATATATATATATATATATATATATATATATATATATATATATATATTTATATATATATATATATATATATATATATAATTATAAAACTCCAATGACCTTATAGCGGCTGTTGTAACCCAAAATCCGGTTTACGACTTCCGGTTGCGCATGCGTACATAAACAAATAATCAAATGTATCGTTTTACTATGTACGTTTTCAGCGGCTCAATTGTTTTTTTTTTTTTCGCGTTTAAATTATCCAAATACACAATTGTTAATACTTTCTGCCTTTTTTTTTACATCGTTCATGTCCGTATTATGTTTAAGTTATTTTAACGCAATTTTCTTACAAATAAATCTACTTTAACCCGTTGACAGCTATAAGAGCATTTTACAACGGCGATTTACCCACCGCCTTCCTTTTTTAAAAAATCTATTCTCCATTTTTAATACATTTTTCTTAAAAAACATTAATACATTTTCTTCTACACTGCCAACATAAATAAAGAACCTCGAAAATATGTTTTTTTTATTTGCATTATAAATAAATAATCAACCCGACAATAAAATGTATTGTTTTACTGTATAAGTTTTCAGCGTCCCAATTGTTTTTCGTTTTTTTTTTTCGCGTTTAAATTAAAAGATATATCAAAATTTGAATTCAACTTTAAGTATTATGTGGTCTGTTCTATGCACATTTACCTATAAGTATGGCAAACCACTTATAATTCAATGGCTGTAAGTTTTTTTTTTCAAAAATAGATAATTATAAACAGAACGACTCATAGAAATCTATCTATATTCTTTTTTCATTTTAATATACTTTAATAGAAATGTTTCTGTTATGTCACAAAAAATTATTTTCTTTACGTCAAAAGTGTCACGCTCATACATTAATTCCATCGCTTATATAACATACTGACCCAACGGGTCACAGGTAGTCTAGTCTAGTATATATATATATATATATATATATATATATATATATATATATATACTCTTATAATTTTTTTGTATTGATATTCATATTAAAAACACATTTTTCTATTTATTTAAAAAGGAAAATACAACTTATATATATATATATATATATATATATATATATATATATATATATATATATATGACTCTTGGAATTGAATTCACTAGCAACGGATCTAGCTAATTTGCATATTCTTTTAAACATTCATTTTAATTAATTCCCTATGAGTTTTTCGGTATTCTTATGGGATGATCATCTTTAGTTAACTATTACGTGTAATTATATCCATGCAGATATTGTATATGATTTAAACTTGCGTAATATTTGCGTAAAAAGTTTATGGTAAGAATATACCTCTTTCTCTATATATATCTATGTATACGTATTTATTTTTACTTAAAAATGTTGCCTACCAAACTTCTCTGTCAGTTTTTGGTCTACGGACATGAAACTTAATATACAGGGTATTCAACCCCATGCGATATTTTAGATTTAGATTTTAACCTGGGAAAATCGATGCAAAAGTGTAAAAAAATTTTTTAAATTAAATTTGCCAGGTGAAGCTCTTATTTGACATAATTAAAATCCGAAAATTGGAAGAGAAGCTGCAAATACCTTTAATATTTCGAAATAACGTAACGAAAACATGTAAAATCACACTTTATTTAAGTATTTGAGTGCCATCAGCGTAAATCGAAATCGAAACTGTAGCATTCAAAGCTGGTGACGTTACCACTGTAATAACATGACACGCATATGAACTGATCAAAAATTAAAAATTTAAATTTAAAAATTAAAATTAAAATTAAAAATTAAAAATTAAAAATAAACTAAGATGAATGTACAAAATGTATGACAATTTTTATTCAATTTTGACTCATTTTTGACCTATAGAAAACTAGTTTAACTGGCTAAAGAAAGAACGGTCCATAAACAAAATAATCATTTGAGGCTTACAGCGCCGCTCTGCGAGTTTTAGTTTCGGATGAGATAGAGTTCGAAAATATGGAAACAGACAGACATACACACAAACGTATAGCCTTTTATATATTAGATTTCCCTACGTTTATTAGCTTTCTTTTCAGGAGGTTAGACACGAGATCAGGCGTCGTTTTGTAAAGTCAGCGCATTAGTTAAAGTGCAATCCCGCCCACAGAAATGCTTGAGCAGCCTGTCAGCATTCTTCGGTAGGAGCGTATCAGGCGATTAGCAATAACCTAGTAGACCGCTCGGCGTTGCTCGGTCGTAAGATACGTATAAATATTATATTTTTATTAATACAGAAACTCAGACATGTGCATGCCATTACTATATTTCTTTTCTAAGCAGTTCACTTTTTGTGATAAAAAATACTCGAGCTGAGATCGAAACTAAAACCTAAAGACAATAATTCAAGTGCGATAACTATTAGACCATCTTGGCACGATGTTTACGGAGTGTTTTCTAACTTAGTTATTCTTAACATAAAGAAGCTGACATGTTTCACATCCGCGTATGCGCATTCGTGAAACAGTTGACGATTAGATACAAATCCGATCGCCCATATGTACCAATTTTTCAATTTTAACTCCTTAGCTTATCCTTTTCCCGGATTAAAGAGTTTTCCACGTGTCTGAATGCCCTATGTACAAAATTTCAAGTCTGTAGGTCAAACATTTGTTGACTATATAGGTACAGAAGTGTCTTCATACACACTCCTTCTCACTTTTATAGATACACTACTAGATGTACCCGGCGTTGCCCGGTATAAAACGTTGAATTCTTTTTTTTTTTTTTTAAATAAAGTAAAAAACAGAAAGGAACTGATATATGAGCATGCGAGTATTATGTGTTTTTTTTTAAAACAGTTCCCTTATTGTAAGTAAAAAATTAAAAATATACTCCAGCTGAAATCGAAACCCAAGCCTAAAGACAGGGTTAAGTACGATAACCACTGGACCAACTTGACACAATATTTAGAAAGTGTTTTCAAACCTTCAAACAGTTGGCAAACAGATAAAAATCCCGTGACTCCCAAGTATCATCTTTCTATTTTAGCCCTTCAGTGTCACCTTTTTCCGAATAAAATTGATTTAAAACTTTTCCACGTGTCTGAATACTCTATGTTACAAAATTCCAAGTCTGTAAATTAAAAAATTTGATGAATATATAGGTTGAGAAGTATCCTCACACACGCACCCATTCTCACTTTCATAGATATACTAGCTGTAGCGTTCATAACTTTATGTATGAGAAGAGATAATGCCCGCTGCATTTACCCTAAATATATATTAAACAAGTTTGACTCATGTCCAGGAAACCTACATCTAAAATTTAAAGTGTTTAGACCAAAAATTGCCAGAGGAGTTTGGTAGAGTCTGCAAAGATCAACTCTTTCAACTTTGACCTCTTGGCAGCGAAATTTTCGCCCCAAAATTGATCAAAAAGCTTACTGCGTGTCTGAATACCTTTATGTAAAATTTCAAACGTTTAGACCCAAAATTGGCTGAATAGTTTGCTAGAGACTGAAAAGGTCAACTCTTTTGAAATTTGATTTCTTGGCAGCTTAATTTTCGGCCAAGAACCGATTAAAAGGTTTGGCCTATGTCTGAATATACTTTATGTAAAATTTCAAATGTGTAAACCAAAAATTGGCTGAGTAATTTGGTAAAGACAGCAGAGGTCAATTTTTTTTTAACTTTGACCTCGATTTTCACCCCTTAACATTTATTGTTTGGGACTCAATTCAAATTTAAAAGTTTGATCCATGTCCAAATAATCTACATCTAAGACTTCAAGTGTTTAGACTCAAAATTGGCGGACAATTTTGGTAGGGTTTTCAAAGGTCAAATCGTTGAACTTTGACCACTTGACATCAAATTTCTGACCGAAAACCGAGTCAAAAGATTTTTCCAAACCTCAATACTCCTTATGTCAAATCACGAGGCTGTAGATTGAAAAATTGACAGAGTAGTTTGTTAGAGAAATGTACACACACAAACAGACAATTTCACTTTTATAGACATATAGATGAAATAGTTCCTTTCTCATAGAGAAAGTAATGCCTGGAGGTGTGGATCTCTTAAGACTGAACAGAAATATACCACAGTCGGAGAAACAATAAAACTCCTGTCGAACTAATCATCTCGTATCGTATCGTATCTTGAAGATTCTTATAAATACTGAATCAAGCAGTTCAGAAAACAAAATAGAAGAAAATTCAACAAATCAAGCAGTTCAGAAACATAAAAAAAAAACTAACTCCCTGCTTGAAGCCCCCTCCCTGAGATATTTCAATATTTGGGACCCCTTCCCTAACACACAAATCCGGAGGATGGTACAGGTTCCTCTTGGCCCGGAAACACTGACGTTTTCGCTCCAAGCAAATTATAAAAATCCCTTTGATTTGTCCTATATAGAAAGACGAGCAATTTATCACAAAATATTCGCTGTGACCTAGATAGAATAGAAGATCGATACACGCGATTATCGATTAATGTAATTTAGATATTTACAAAGCTTAGTTTAATTCGGATCAAGGTCAAATGATGATGATTAGTATTTCCTTCCTTGGATGCACCCTTGCATCTGTAAGGGAGGAGTTGTCCGTCGGTGTATCACTAAGTATGTCAAATTTCAGCGCGAAATATTATTCTCATCAATAAATCTCATAACTGAAATAGACGCATTTTGTTTAAGATCTACCTTCCATCTAAAAAAAATCACATTTGATGTCTGGGGGTGACGGTGTTGAAGAGAACAACGACGCAACTGACGACCTGGGTGTGTCAAGCACGTCTTTCACTTTTCCGTCTGGGTACATACACCGTGATTGCTGCCAAACGACGACTGTAATGTCTAAAAATTAAAAAATAATTAAAATGGCATATTTGAAGATGTGCAACACAAAACATTTCATTTTTTTTTTTTTTTAGTTCATAATAATTTCATAAACAAGCGAGACCTGTGGATATTCCACAGGGGACTAATTCATATGTAATATATTGATGTTGGCATTCTGTAGATGTTCAGTGTAAATGGGGACGCTCTGATATTATTGTAGCTCTTTTGTTAATACTACAAAAAAATTTATCTAAGCTAGCACGAACGCTCTGCAAAGCCCGGTCATAAAGTACGCTTAAATATGATATTTTAATTATTGCAGATTTCGTATATATTATCATAGAGTTAATATTCTATCGATGTTTATATATTATAAAGTTGCGATTTCAAAAATAATATATATATATATATATATATATATATATGACCTGGGTGTATTAGCTTGAATCGAAACCGAAACAAAAGGGTATGATATATATATATATATATATATATATATATATATATATATATATATATAACTTGAGTTCCTTCAGTCATAATCGAAACCGAGGTCAAAACTTATGAAGAATTCGTGATAAAATTATTTATAAAAAAAATTGCCATCAACTATAATCGAAACCGAAACCAAAACTTATGAAGAATTATTGGTAAAATTATTTATGACAAGAAATGGAAGTACATAATTAAACGACCCGGATGTAAGCGTGACACAGAAAATAACGCTATCGTATTAATATATAAATTATTTTCATTATTTTTATTCATTGCTGAATTTTTTAGTTATACATAATACTAGCATGGAGACTCTGCGTTGCCCGGGACTGAATTTAAATCAACGAATGTGTCACACCATACATTTTGACATATTGACATGAAATCTGTGGAATCGCCCCGTTTTATCGAATCGTCCACCGGAAAGAAGCTTCACATGTTTCCCCGCAGTGACTTTATCCAAAATACATTGTAGTCTATATTGCACTGTAGAGGACCTACTGTTGGTTTTATAAAAAATATTTTTATATAATGGCTATAATTCAAGTTTGAAACGCTAAAGTAAAGCATCATAGTTCAATTGTGCTGCAAACAGAAACATTTATTTCGAACGCGCTCACGACCAATCAAAGGACATACTGTTTATGTTATACGCCGGACCCTTCTGTTTGCGCGGTTATGAAACCTTTAAAATGCGTTTATGATGTTAACCGGCTGTATCACAGTGTTAACTTTGATAAAAATTCGACTTTTCATTCTGAAACAGGATTTTTTCGATTATCGATTTTTGATATTTATCAGAGGCATTCCGATACAAGACCTATCTACGAACGCTGCTAAACACATGAAGTACATTTATGTGAATGTTTTTTAAAAATCGGCTAAGCCGTTTCCGATTCCATAGCGAACGAACTCACACACACAAAGTGTCTTTTATGTATGAGTAGATATAATGCCCGCTGCATTTGTTGTGTAGCAGGGGACCCCTATTGGGACACTACATATAATGGATATAACGATAGAGATGAGAGAGAGAGCGAAGGCATTTATATATATTATAGTTCTTTTAACACATATTAGAGGAGATACTTCACTTATGATGATGGTGGGAACACATAATTTGGAAGGGTTTACAATGTTCATTATAATGATAATAACAATTACCTTTTTTCTGTTGTAACTGAACGACGACACAAGACAACACGTACAAAACATGATGACTTATTTATTTATCGGATCGACCGGTCGAATGACGTCAGGAATTCACTTGTATCTATATGGTTAATCTTCTACCCATTCGCCTCCAAAGGATTAACTGACCAACTCTCTTGCTCTCTGTCTGACTGACTAGCTGACTGACTCTAACTGACGATCCCATAGAACTATATGGAGAATTGTCCTTTGTCTATGACGTCAGAAGTGTGTTTTTCAAACGGGACTAATTTCACGTGGCTATGCATATGTTTGTCCAAAACACACTTCTGCAAACAAAAGAATCCTCTCCTAACCTATTTTTAACCTAACCTTTTTTTTAACAATATATTTTAAATTTTTATTGTTCATTCTTTTACTGACATATTTAATATTCAGATTTCTTAAAGAATTAACAATAGACTTAATTTCTCACATTCCATTCCTTAACTTTGCCTACAGGGTTCGATTCTAGGCTTATCCTAATCTCATTTTCACTTATCTAATATTCTTCTTATTTACATGGAAAGGGGACAGCCTTTCCCTGTCACACATTTACCCTATGCGGTTTGGACCGACTTTCTTCGAAGGAGAAAGTTTTATGGAAATATCAAGTTTACAAGCGGTCCCCAGTCGCATATATCCCTGTCAGAGGAGATGACTACGTTAGGCTTTTGCAGTTCTTATAGGGCGGTATCGACGTCCACTTACATACAGCGCCTGGTATTTTAAAATGGTCTCTGGAAGGGTTTACAATGTTCATTATAATGATAATAACAATTACCTTTTTTCTGTTGTAACTGAACGACGACACGAGACAACACGTACAAAATATGATGACTTATTTATTTATCGGATCGACCGGTCGAATGACGTCAGGAATTCACTTGTATCTACATGGTTAATCTTCTACCCATTGGCCTCCAAAGGATTAACTGACCAACTCTCTTGCTCTCTGTCTGACTGACTAGCTGACTGACTGACTCTAACTGACGAACCCATAGAACTATATGGATAATTGTCTTTTGTCTATGACGCCAGAAGTGTGTTTTTCAACTTTGGTGCAGGCCAAGCTCAACGTTCTTTAGCTTCGGTGATTTAATCAGAATCGTTGTGTTAACGTGATTATTCAATATATTCGGTGTGTTAAGCCTCTTTTTTTTTTTACTTATGGCACAATAGTTAGCGATAAAGAGCGATGAAAATATTATAAAGAACAATTGAAGTATGCATGCTCCTCCGTGAATGCACAGTGAACG
Source organism: Euprymna scolopes (assembly GCF_053919585.1). Classification (NCBI taxonomy): domain Eukaryota; kingdom Metazoa; phylum Mollusca; class Cephalopoda; order Sepiida; family Sepiolidae; genus Euprymna; species Euprymna scolopes. The sequence goes on along the minus strand of NC_136506.1, from coordinate 80,234,414 downwards.
AGCCATAAAAAAATGACTAAGTTCAGCATTTGTATCCCCCCATTTAGCCCCACGAGTCTCCAGGGGACATCAAATCCTGTTGAAAATGAACAAACGATGCAGTTTTAAGCCTTAACATATGTAAATTTGAGTTCTGCACCATGCAAAAAAAAAAAAGAAATGAATGAATGATTCCATCATTTCCCCCCCTCTCCCATTAAATCCCAAAAGTCCCCAAGGCTTTAACATATTTAAATTTGAGTTCAGCATCATGAAAAACTGCTAAATAGAAACGCAAAGAAAATTTTGAACAAATATGGTAAAATAGCCTCAACATTGGAGTGTTTTTATTAGCCCTAAGAAAGCCCCTGGGTCACACCTAAGAGTTATCGCGAAGTATAGACAAACAAAATTATATAGAAATCAATTAGTTACAACTTTTCAGAAAGTTTTATAAAAATCCAAGGCACCAATTTTTTTAATAAATAAACACAAAAGTGTAATTTTTAACCATTTTAACCCGAAAGGCGTTAGGAGGGGGGCAACTGGAGTTTTCCCGGAAAATCCATTGTTACATTTTTACTCATATCATGTTTAATGTTTGTGCAACATTTCAAAAACTTCCAAAGCATAGTTATTGGGAAAAGTGCGGACAGACGAACGGACGAACGGACAAGGGTGAATTTAAAGGTTCACCCTCCTTTTGTCAGGGAAGCAAAAAAAAAAAAAAAAAGAAAGATTGTTTTCATATCTGGAGAGGTGCTACACAGAATATTTTTTTTAAATATTACGTTTCCGAATTTCTGAGATGACAATTGAGTACTCGTATTATTTGGATTCTTTGGACTACTGTTTTCATCTTAAGTGTTTTTTTTTCTGCAACGTTTCGGTCGATCTAACCTTCAACCTTCTTCAGGTGTTTCTTGTCGAACTCGGGAATCTGCACGGAATTTCGAACAGAACCTTTTATCTTACTCACGTCAGCCATCTAATTAATTCGCAATTGTATTTTGAGTGTCGCCCGGACTGAGGATTGAACCTTCAATGTCCAGAAGAGTGAAACTTTACACTGAATTTTACCAAGTATTTTATCCACTATGACACTTGCGGTCATGGCAGACGGAACAAGAGCACGCTACCACTATGATTAAAATACTGTTCCCGAATTCGACAGGTGTACATGAAAAAAAACGGGGGTTACATCGACCAAGACGTTGAGAAAAAACAAAAAAACATTCAAGTTGAGAACAGTAGTTCGATTAATCGAAATAATACATTTTTTTAGAATCCTCTCATTATATTCGTCATCATTCACGTGAATAACAACACGAACTGCCGACCTGAATGTGTCTTTCACTTATATATGTCGAATATGGCACTATTGGTGTCTAGCAATATTTACAAAATAAATAAATAAATAAATAAATAAATAAAAGGTACAATAAAGACCACTGTTAAATCTGGAGAGATGTGGCGCGAAGCACGTTTTCCTGTCTTGAGTATAAAATTGATAACGAAAGCTAATGGACAATAATCTCCTTTCCTCTACCGCAACTTTCTCGCAGATAAAACGGTGTTAGTGTCACCCTATTCTATCGTTATTTCTCTAGGTTTTCGACTGAGATCCTAGCTGCCAACTGTCTCAAATTGGAAACTGTATTCAACTGTCGAAACCTCAATGCTCTCTGTAAATTGTCCCTAGCAGCCGTAAACTAAAATCTTAAAATGAAACAAAAAATGTGAGAAACAAACGTTTTCAAATCAGTCTCTCTGTGGAAGCTTTGCAAATGAGACAACGCACATAGCGTAGAAAACTTGTTAATCTAAGCATGTATTTGTGTGCGTCATTCATTTCAGTTAAGAAGTAAATAACATTAGTCTCTCTTTTTCTCACTTTCTCTCTCCTGAAGTAATTTTTTTTCTAAATAAAACCCTGAAGAAAACCGCCAGTGAATGTTTCCCTGTGCCCTATTTCTTCCATAGCAATCACTAGATGAAATGATGACGTTGAAAAAAGCGAAAAACGCGTAAAAGACGTGCATATATAAACTCCCAACACATATGTATGAAGACTTTTATTTGTTATTTTCATGGAAATCGCCACAGACAAGGCATGAAGTTACTTGATGTAAAGACATTTAAAAAAATACTATTTCACGGTACAAAACAGAAAGATACGGTAATAAAAAATAAAACGCATATTTACTCTACAACAGTATTGAGCACTTTCTTCAGTTTTTATTAATTACCATTTCCACTATGTATATATATATATATATATATATATATAAATATATATATATTACGTGTAGTTATATCCATGCAGATATTCTATATGAATTATACGTGCGTAATATTTGCGAAAAATAGTAAACACAAACCTCTTTCTATATATATATTTAAAGAAATTTGCCTATTAAACTCCTCTGTTAGTTTTTGGCCTACAGACATGAAACTTAATATAAAGGGTATTCGAACCCATGCGAAACTTTATATTTGGGTTTTATGTGGGGGGAAAATCGGTACAAATGTGTGAAAATTAAAGAAATATGAATAGCCAAGTGAAGGTCGAACGACAGCATTACTTATATGTATGCGTAACGCATCTACTTCATGTTTTGATTTTTAGCATATCTTCATAGCTAAGGTATAACCGTCTAAGGAAAAAGTAAACTAAAAGTTTTCGTTTCGATTCTCGATGGTGGCGCATGAGTCATTTTTTTTACACTTTTTAAATAATTACTATAGATTGAGTCCAATATTAATATAAAAATGAATACGAAATCTGCATTAATCAAAATATATTTAAGCGTATTTTACGACCGAGCAATGCCGGGTGACCTGCTAGTATATATATATATATATATATATATATATATATATATATATATATATATATATATATATATATATCGTTGGTTGTTGGTTGTTTTTGTTTTACGGCAAATCAACCCTTTTCAGCTTATTTAATGTCGAATCCATGTTGAAGAAAATTTTTTTAATAGAATATATTTGTTGTTTTCAGTCGGTTTCTATCTTACCCATAGTTGTGACCCTAACAGGTACTACCACTCCGAGTCAGAGTGGACCTGGGAGCAATGGTAATTAAAGGGTGGCTCCACATTCCCCAAAGCCCGCAAGCTGGGGCCTCACCACAGGATATAGTTTAAGGTCATATCCAGGACAATATATATCGTACGCAGAGGAAAGGTTCCCAATTCTCGACAATATTAAAGACCGCTTTTTTAATATAAGAATTTTTTTAAAGATAAAGTTTATAATTACCTGCTTCCCCACGAGGGCAGAGTTTGACAAAAGGTCAGTTTTTAATGTGGGGGTAATCCAGATGCCGTAAACGGGGCACTGAATTGAGGCAAGAATAAAAATTTTCCCAATCTTGAAAATTTTCTCTTTTCGCTTACCGAAACGAAATGTAGTATCAGGTAACGTATCATCTTTTGCTCTTAGCCAAAAATCCAATTAGTCCTATTTATAAAAAAGTTATTCAGCACGAAATTTGCGCAGTGACCTACGTCGGATTACTGATCGATACACGTGTGTATCGATTAATGCAATTTACATATTCAAAAAGCTTAGTTTGATTCAGAAGTAGATTGATTAAGAGCGATTGCTATTTTTAGTTCACCGGGCAACACAAATTGGAACAAATACACTGAGACCATAGACAAGGCTGCTGCGAGAAAGGTGGGCTCCCTCTACCGTGCTAGAAAGTTGCTCACATGTAAGAATATCCAATATCTCTACAAAGTCACCATTCGTCCATGCATGAAATATGGCCGCATCTAGACCACATCTACCACCAGCCTCTTATTCTTAGACAGCTACTCCCTCAACAGAGAGTCTCCAATCTAATAGATCACACACTATCGAGCAAACTCAAATCTCTGTCCCATCAACGCAATGTTGCATCCCTATGCCTCTTTTATAAATACTTTAATGGAATATGCTCCGATGAACCCAGAGAACGTGTACCCTGTCGACGTACATACTCCTGACTAATTCGACAAACAGCAAAATCACACCTCTTCACTGTCGAGCTCCTTAGATACCGGAAAGTCATCTACTCTAATAGTTTCTTTCCTTATATTACTAGACTTTAGAATTCCATCCCTCTTTCCCTGACTGTACTAACATGCAGAAGTTTAATTGTAGCGCGGATAGACATCTCGCTGCTACACTCTCTACATAGTCCCCTGTTAGACATAATCCAAATTAGTAGTCCTTTACGTCCAAGTGGATATATGCTATGTTTGGCGTGATAAAGAGTAAAAAAAATAATTTCAAGGAGATATGTTTGAAGATATGTTAATGCAGAAGTTGGGACTATTGTTGAATACAGATGGTTAAATTAATAATTGACAAATTCGCTAATTTTCAATTACAAATATTTATTTACGGATGTGAATGGCTGTATTCAGTTGTTCTTGATGGTATCACAAGTTTTCTCTGTGCCGCTGTTTTGATATATAACATTAAAACAGCTGCATAGAGAGTAGGGTCTACTTTGTCTCTTTTCCCTTGATAAGGGCCTATATTTTCGAAAATTTGGCATAATGGTGAGCATGTTCTCTAATCGGCCGGAAGACTAGCGTTCAATTCTCGGTAGAGTAATACAAAAAAAAAGAAAAAAAAAAGAATGGCACTTGAAGATATGTTGTAAAACACTTAGCATTATACGGGGCTGACGAACGGTAAATAAAGTTAGGTTTATTTTACGACATATCAACCCTTTTCAGATTATTTAATACGGAATCCGGCCATTTTTATGTTTATGCTTTAAGTTTCAAAATAATCAATTAAAAAAAGAGGAAGAGAAATATATATATATATATATATATATATATATATATATATATATATATATATATAGAGAGAGAGAGAGAGAGAGAGAGAAAGAGAGTGTGTGTGTGTGTGTGTGTGTAATAGCTTTGCAATACATGGTTGAGTTTTGCAAATGGAAAGAAAACAACAATAACGTGAATGTTTGTTGCGTTCTAGGTCAGAGAGCCGTTATCTTCAGACAATCAGAAGAATAGAGCCTGGTAAAGTGAAGTAACCCTGGGAAAAGAGAAATCTAAGTTCAGCTCGTAAAGTTTTTTATGAATAAACACTATCTTTTTAAAACAGAAACAAATCAGAATAATTATATATGTTGTATTTTTTATATTTAAGTCTGTTTGAATGAAAAAGTTGAGCGATATTTAAAGAGAAAATAAAGTGTAGAGATAATTCAAGAGTTTATTAAAAATGTAAACAGTAAACATACGATAATGCACGCGGTTGTAACTTCAACCGGTGATACTGTATAATTACCCAATAAATAAAACTTCCATATATATATATATATATATATAAATATATAAATATATATATATATATATATATATATATATATATATGTAGAGAGAGAGAGATAGATAGATAGATAGATAGATAGATAGATAGATAGAGAGAGATATTTCTATATTAAAGCAAATATTATAACGTTTTAATTCCTTTTTATTTTTCATATTTTCGTCTAATCTCTAAAAACATGGAATAATAAACTTTAAAATATTTATTATTATAATGTATTGTATTGCTTTTTTTGTTTGTTTGTTAATACTCGGACTTTATTTAAGCTATATGTACTGGGAGTGACACCGATACCGTAATCAAAATCCGAATTTATTTGACCTTTAAGTTGGAATGCTCAACAAAATTCAAAATTTTAATGAAAAATATTTATTGTGGTAACTTTTGGCATTATTTTGCAACTTTCTTCAAATGCCATTTTGTACAGTTCCAAAATCGACATACACTAATATATATATATATATATTAAATTCATTTATACACACAAACGGCTACATATGTGCATAGATGTTTCTGTAATTTCCCGTTCCAAAAATCACATCATCAGGCCAAGGATATCGCTTATGTAGCCGTTTGTTTGTAGAAATGAATTCCATATAATATGCTCCATTTTAATATTGAGCACTTTTTTGGTAGACACATGTTTTGGATGCACTTCTAGGAAACGAAATCAAATTACTACTATCTCTTTCTCTCTCTCTCTTTCTCTCTCTCTCTCTCTCTCTCTACATATATATATGTGTGTATGTGTGTGTATGTGTGTGTATATACATCAAAGAAACATTACAAAACATTACAAAAAACACCCGTCTAGCTGAATCCACTGTCAAAAACTTTCCCCACTCTTTATCTGTGCCTAAATCAAAACGTAGATTCCATGAACAAAGCTTCTTTCTTAGAACTGCATGCCTGTGGAACTCTGTTCCGTCTGCCTGCTTCCCTCCTGACTAAAACTTGGATGTCTTCAAGTTCAACGTAAACAAATTCCTGATGAACCGCCCCTTAAGTAAGCACTTTAAATATCCACACTAACGTACTGTACTTACAATAACCCTTATCCCTGAGTGGCTTTCGGGCCTTGATAAGTGGTGACCACCTTGTAAAAATATATATATATATAAACCGAGAGCTTATTATTAATTATATTTGTCCTTTTTTTCGAGTTTTCTAATGGTCTTTTTATGCTAGAATTACACATGTTAATGTATGCCCCATACGTATCACGAACGTTTTGGATTCCGTGTGGAATCATGTGTGACTACTAATTCCTTATATCGCCAGTTCTTCTCAGTCTACGATTCAATTAAATGTCAGCCGAAGATGATTCCACACGAAGTCGAAAACATTCGCGATGCATATGGGACATATTAAAATTTCTGATTTTCAAACACAAAAAAGTTTTTTTTTAAATGAATAGTTAAACCGTAGCGCTCTGTTATCTTTATAACGTCTTTTTAAATGAAAAATACTTCCTAAATACACACTATCCTAATATATATCGATAATATAAAGCTGAATGTGTGTGTGTGTGTGTGTGTGTGTGTGTGTGTGTGTGTGTGTGTGTGTGTGTGTGGTCCGAATAGGCTCCTATATGGTTGACTATTTTAAAAAACTGATTACATATAATGATAGAAGATGTATCGAGACACAGTAATAGGTATGTTTGATCTGGCAGAACGATGGTTCATTAAAATTGTGGAGTCTGCGTTCGCGCATAGTCCTCAAAGTATGGGAATAAAAATTTTTAAAATTACAAGAAAACGTTTACAAGAGTTTTTGATATAGATGTACATAAGAATACTTTGATAAGTATATTTTAACTTAAATAGGGATGGTATAATAAAATTGGGGTCTGCGTTCGCGCCTGGCCTCCATAGAATGGAAATAGGCACACACTTTAATAAAGACTTTTCATATCTATCTGCGCAAGTATACTTTGATAATCATGTTTCAGTTTGAAGAAATATGGTATAATAAAATTATGGGGTGTTCGTTCGCACCTGACCTTCATAGAATAGAAATATGTCACAAACTTTCACAAGGTTTTTTAATATAGATCCACAGAATACTGTGATAAGTGTTTCAGTGTGAACAGGTATGGTATAATAAATTATGGGGTTTATCTATTTTATTTTTACTTTCATCATATTTTGCTTTGGTTTTGATACCCCCAAATTCGAAGCTATCTCTTTACAACCCTTCTTTTCATAACCTATCATACTTTCATAAATCAGAGTCCATTTTCTGTAGGCTGTTTTTGAACCCAGTCAACGACGGGTACTTTTGCTAGTATATATATATATATATATATATATATATATATATATATATATATATATATATATATATATATATATATGAAAAAGTCTTTATTCCAAATTTCATAATGTTGAGCATCTTAAAACTTATTCCTTTAATACAGTTGACATTTACACTTCTTGAAAGTATCTGTTTCGTAGCACAAAATCATTCATTTGATTATTATATAAATAAATTAATCTATTTTGCCATTAACTCATCAGAAGAAATAGCATCTATCAATCCACTAAAAAGAAATGAAATGCGTTTAAAAATTCGAAAATTGGAAGAAAAGCTGCAATTACCTCATTATTTGCTTACGTCACGCCATTTTGAAATTAGAAAAATACATTAAGCTTCATAAATATATATATATATATATATATATATATATACACGTTTTATTTTTTATTACCATATCTTTCTGTTAAGTTACATTATCGTTTCAGCTACTCGGCCGTTTTTTTTTTTGCCGGTTGTAGCTTCCTCAGACTTTCGTCAGAAAAAACGGCCGGGTAGCTGAAACAATAATGTAACTTAACAGAAAGATACGGTAATAAAAAAATAAAACGCATATTTGCTCTACAACAGTATTGAGCACTTTCTTCAGTTTTTATTAATTACCATTTCTACTAACTATATATATATATATATATATATATATATGAACAAACCATATTTCCACAGAAATATATATAATGTGAGTGTGTGTGTGTGTGTGTGTGTGTGTTTATGTGGAGGGTGCGTACGTGCGAACGTGTGTGTGTATTTGTTCTTCGTTGTTTTGTTTACGCCCTCACCGGAGACAAAGCAACACACCCCACATCCTGACTGAAGAGCTCCAGTGATATGTACTTTGCAGTAGGTGGCGTTAATCCAACTTCCGGTGATGCCACCTGCTGGAATCAGGCGACGTCCGTCTGCATCGATTAGTCATGTTTGTAAAATCCACCTCTCTACTCCTCCCCTCTACTATTTTTCCGTTTATGACCTTCTAAACGATGCGGTCCTATCGCCCGAAGAAAGGTCATCTAGATCCGTCCGACTTCCGGCTCACACGGATCATGGATCAAAATGATAAGGCCGATATTTTGAGATGAAGACATTTTCTTGGAAGAAAAATTAGGAGTGAAAGAGAGTGGGAAAGAGGCAGATTTCGTTTGTGTAATGAAAACGAGGAGTAGAAGGGATATATATATATATATATATATATATATATATATATATATATATATATATATATATATATATCCCCAAGCCCATGGCCTTTATAGAGGGAAGACTAAAACTTGCTGCTATGGTTTCAAATGATCTATGGTTTATAATTAATCTGAAACAACAGCAAGAGAAGACTTGATTCCAAATATTTCTCATATGTTATATCTCCCCTCTTTTGGAAGTAAGGTAGAATTATATATATATATATATATATATATATATATATATATATATATATATATATCGTATCAAATAATCTTTATACACTGTGAAATTTACTTTACATATGAAAACCAAAGAGGGGAGATATAACATATGAGAAATATTTAGAAATCAAGTCTTCTCTTGCCTGAACCTCTTTCTAGGCTTGTGTTGAGGGCGCTTGCCATTTTCCAACTCCCCGTAAAAAATTTGTTTTGGCAGCCTACAATCTTTCATTCGAACCAAGTGACCCACCCAACGCATGTGAGATCTGATTACAAAGTTCTCAACACTAGAGCAACATGCTCTCATGAGGACTTCATATCGGGTACTTGTGCTTGCCACTTGAAGTTTAAGATACGTCTCAAGCATTTTAGGTGAAATCGTTCAAGCCATTTAATGTGCCTTTGATGCAATGTCCAGGTCTCCGATGAGTACAACAATGTGGTCAGCACACAAGTCTTGTAAACGCAGATCTTAGTCCAGTCTGTGATGCCACGATCAGACCACACTCTCTTTTCCAACCTTCCAAAAGCAACAGATGCCTTCTGAATTCGCCTGTGGATTTCAGTGTCAAGACAGCCATCCCTCGACAGAGAACTACCAAGGTACACAAATGAATCAACTACACCCAGTCTAGCACCACAGACCATGATGTTTGGCTCCACGTATGATTGGCCCGGTGCAGGAGTGAACATCACCTTTGTTTTAGACAGCCTGATCTTCAGACCAAAGGCAGTGCAGGAGTCAGCAAAGCTATTCATTATATGCTGCATATCAATCTCAGTGTGTGACAAAAAAAAAAAAAAAACAGCATCGTCTGCATACAGTAACTCCTTGACCAAGACATGATGTAGCTTGGTTCTGGCATTAAATCTTCTAAGATTAAAAATGCGACCTGTGGTTCGAAACTTTAACATGACACCCCTATCGCAATCACGAAACGCATGAGCAAGCAGAGCAGCAAAATATATAGAGAAAAGAGTAGGGTCTGGAATATCACCTTGTTTGACACCATTGTCAACTGGGATTTCATCAGACAATTTTCCATTAAACGAGACTCGAGCTTTCATGTCCCTGTGCAGTTCTTGAATATTCTAACAAAGGTTGGAGGCCACCCTACTTTCTGTAAGATTAGCCAGAGAGCATCCCTGTTAACCGTGTCAAATGCTTTGGTTAAATCAACAAACACTTGATACAGTGGCATCTGTTGTTCAATGCATTTTTCCTGGACTTGCCGGGCTGAAAAAATCATATCCATAGTTCCTCTGCCAGACCTAAAGCCACTTTGTCATTCCGGAATAGCATTAGGACAAATATCTTCCAGTAACCTGTTTAATAGAAGTCGTGCGAGAACTTTTCCAACAGCTTCCAAAAGCATAATCCCACGGTAGTGGTCACAAACATTCTTCTGTCCCTTTCCCTTAAACAGGGTCACCAAGACACCATCAACCCAGTCCTGTGGAACAGGAGCACCTTGCCAGATTTCCTCAACAAAACCAAGGATAGCATTAGCAATATTCGCACCTCCAGTCCTAAGAAGCTCCACCGGAACACCATCCAACCCAGGTGCATTTCCACTGCTGATTTGTGCGATAGCCAACTGCACCTCAACCAGATTAGGCAAAAGATCCATTCCGAATATGTGGGTTTGACCTCTTTGTATTGTCGCAATTTAGTTGTATGATCAGAATGATTTCCACGAAGTAAAGATTCATAAATTGTCTGTTTATTCATCAGCAACTGATTAATTTCAAGATTGTTGTCGTTAAACCAGTCCTTGTTCTTATCCCTCTTGAAGCCAAGAATTTCAGCACCAGCAGAATAAACTTGAGTCTTAAAATTCACCAATGTGCCATCAAATGCAAGATTATCGAGCTTTTCCGCCATACTCTTTTGAACTTCAGGCAGCTTTAACTTCGCGACATCAATACGGCTAGGCACCTTAACACCACTGTGACGAACCTTCTTACGGTCGCCTCTGTCGAAAGTTTTATACATACATACATACATACATACATACATACATACATATATTTAAACAGACATGTGAGATTTATATTATAGACTAGTCTGGGTGCCCGGCGTTGCCCGTGTTATTGAAGGAGTGTGTTGAACAAAAACAAAAAAAAGTGGTAGTAGGCAGGCTGGCTAGAACACGTATCACGAAGGAGTGAAAAAAAAACGTGAAAAAAAAACGTGACGTCTTTGACGTTGCATCCATCGCCAAACCGGAAGTGGCGAAGGTGTAAATAAAGGCTTGTCAATCGAAAAGAGGGGATGACTCTCGAAAATATCGGCGAAAATATCGACCCCCTCCTTGTAGATAAGTGTCCAGTAAAGGAATTAATGTTTTTACGCAATTTTTCGATATTTGTCGTCCGAAGGGCGGAGCTTCAAAACGATACAAATCTTATGAAAATCCTTCGCCTCTGTCGAATGTTTTGAACATACATACATACATACATACATACATACATACATTTAAACAGAGAGGTGGGATTTATATTATAGATTTAACCCCTCTTCGGATATTTAGACACAAGATCATGTGTGGCATCGAATAGTCAGCTCACGAGGATTAACGCGTTCTGATAGATAAAAAATGCCGGAGCAGCCCATCGGTATTTCCCAGTAAAATATCTCTGGCAATTTTACTAAAAGATAACTGTCATTAATGCCCAATATTTATAGAGAGCATCCTAAATGGGGAGTTTAGCAACCAGATGTTTGTTCACGTTACATTGAAATTTCCGGACGCTAGTACAGTCAGAGAAACGAGGAACAGTGATCTAATTGATAAAACTCACTATGTTTCTGAATATGTGTGTGTCTGTCTGTATATAGGTATTTTAAAACTATATCTCCTCCGAGGCGCATGATTGACAATGTGGCGCGAATAAGGCCGAATGACTACATTTTTGTTGTGACCTCTTCTTTTATGGGGCCTTAACCGGTAAAAGCGGCTGCTCATGGACCAAAATCGAAAAACAAATCGAACTTAGCAGGCGTAAGTCGACTAAAACTGATATTTGTACGCATGCTCAAATATATACATTTATACGTTAAATTCGGTGCATTTTGAATTAGTTGTTATCGATGTGACAATAGCTCAAGCAATAACGACTAAGGCTGGAGTTTTATATGTTTTGGTTTCGATTCTAACTGATGGCACCCAAGGATATATTTTTATTTTTAAATCCATTACTATATATTGAGTACAATATAATATAATAAAAATCGATAGAAAATTGACTCTATGATAATAAATATGAAAAATGCGTAAATTAAAATATCATATTTAAGTGTATTTTAGGATTGGACAATGCCGGGTCCCCCAGCTAATATGAAATAGATTTGGCACTTGTGAACTACTGCGAAGGAATCACTTTTTTTTGTATTTTGTTTAAAGATTTAGAGAGTTCACATCAGAGGCAGACAACTTTCATTCACTTATTATAAACATTACATTTTTTACTTCGTCTGAGCGCCAAATCTATGGTCCCCCCCCACGACAAACTTTCACGAGAAACACTCGTCTAGCACATGCCCACCATTACCGATAACTAAGTTGTTCTCTTGCTGATCACCTTACACGCATTGATCCTTATCCTCGAGTGGCTTCAGGCCTTGATAATTTATGACTCCTTTATAAAAGAAAAAAAACACTTGAAAAACAAGTACAGGGCACAACGTTGCAGCGATGGGATAAGTATTGAAACTTTATGTACAGTATGGGACAGGTTTGAGACACATTTCTAGCAGCCTATCCAAGAGTGCCGAAAAAGGACAATGGAATAAAACAAGCCTTACCCGAGGAGAAGAAATTCAGTCTTCTAAGGGAGGGGTTGCGAAAAATATGACCATTTCTCGCGTCCCTGAGAGTCTGGTAGTTTTCTTGAGGTGTAGAATTGCTTCCCTTCGGGGAAGCTGGTAAAAGTGAACAGACACCATTTACGTATGGTATCTTGATGAATAAAACTCCAATAAACGGAGTTGAATTATCAGTTCTAGGAAAGACGATGTTCGGCTAAAACTTCCTATCATAATAGGAATAAATACTTGGTAAAGGGATAAAAAAAAAAGGGAATGGTGTTCCAAGCATGGTTGACCTCGAGGGCTACCCTTGGGGGAGGTACTTTTTGACGTCCACACCCTAGCAGGAATTTTGCCAAAGAGTACGAAAATGTCTGTGAGTTTTAAAACTGCGCGCGCAGGAAATTTGCTAACGGTCCAACCAAAGGCCTTAAAAAGAAACCATTGCATTCAGCGCCTCAACCAATCAGGTTCACCTTTCCATGTACAATTTCCAACACACTGCCAAGGGAAGAAAGAAAAAGGAATAGGTATCTATTACTTTTTTCTAATACTAATTACAATTAATCTATTCGCTTAATGGACATTTGAAATAATCAGTTGCAAGGACCTAACAAACCGTTATTGTTTAGCATCTTTAGTTAAGGGAATTATGAGTTAGTTTTATAATCAATTTACCTTTTATGGGTTGCCAATATTAGTAATTTTTAGAATTATATTTTAACGTAAGTCTAATGGTAACAACTGAGGTTAAGGAAAGAGAAGGTTAAATTTTTAGTTTTCCGAACAATTCGGACAACTCCATTCCCCCAAGGTATCCTGTTGACTCACCGCAACACAGTCGAAATGATACCAATTGTCACAGGCATCACAGCAAACCATAGGAGCTGATCCGTTATTTGCGACGGAACAAGTCGGACAGAAGAAAGGACCCCCTTCCTCTACGAATTCTGTAGAAGATGACACAGAAGTGGCCTTTAGTTCCAGGGGAAACAAATGTTTTAGAGAGTGGACCTGTTCGCAATCGTCTCTCAGCACACAGGCCGAACGATCTCTACCATCGGTCCCATTGATGAGTCTGAGCACGTTGCCTTGAGTCCAAAAGGGTCTGGTTTTATTTGGGGCTGTAATCAAAACGATTCTCCCACCGACACCTTCAGAGGTCTATCAACCTCTCGCAAGGACAACAAATATTCGTTGTGCCATATCTTCTGGAATCTCTCGATATATTGATGTCTCAATTTTAGAGACTGCAGAAGTTTTGCCCGACTAGGGGGATCAGGGCAAAATTCGTCCGATCCATGACTGCTTATCAACAAACGAGGACTATACCCGGTTTTTAGAAAGTGATTGGGCGTTAAAATATCGAGACCGCCTTCGGAAGCTGCTATGTAGGTGAGTGGTCGACCGTTGATTGTCTTTTCTACATCTAAAAGAATGGTCAAAACTTCGAAGTAGCAGGCTTTCTTTCGGCCCAATAATTTCTTCAAACATTGTTTGAGCGTGTTAATCATTCTCTCCCATGCACCCCCATGCCAAGCTGAATAAAGAAGGCTGGTGAGATAACTAATGGTAGTCGATTTGAAATTCTCTTTGAATTCATCGGAGACAAATACTTCAGATAACAAGATACCGGATGCCAAGAAGGTTTTCGTATTGTCCGAGTAAACATGCGTAGGAACCCCGAACTTGTTGGTGAATCTGACAAATGCCAATATGAAGGAAGTGGTGCTCATATCTGGTAAAAGCTCCAGATGCAGTGCACGCAAGCTCATACAGGTGAACAATAAGACGTACATTTTCACGTCTTCGTCATTCTGCTTTACCAAAAAGTGACCGGTAAAATCAACACCCACCTGTGGAAAAAGGATGAATAAAATTATCCCGATGATTGTGCATTTGAGAGCCTGAAGGAGTTTTAAAAGGCATCGAATTAACTTTTTTGCAAATAATACAATTGCGAAGAATTTTCTTCACTGATTGCCTTCCTTGAGGGATCCAAAACCCAGACAATCTCAACTTTGCAAGAGTCGAGTTGGTTCCTAGATGGCAACAATTTAGGTGTGCCTCTTTGATAACCAATTCAGTCAAATGATGATTTCCCCCAGAAGTATAGGGAACTTGACATCAAAGGGGTGGATGTTAGAATTCTGAATACGACCTCTTGTTCGCATCAGACCGTCTTTATCAAGGAACAAACCAAGAGCAGATACTCTTGGAGGGGTAGCTTTATTAGAGGACTGGCGCAGGTATCCCAATTCAAATGGATATTCTTCCTCTTGCATATAAGAAAAGAGCAGTAGTTTAGCTCTATGATTGGTGTCTGTGTTTCGGTGTTTTAACTTATCACAGAACCTCAATACCTTCTCCAACACGTTAATTAATTGCCTTGGGAAGTGAAGAATAATTGATGATATTTATTGGCAAGTGGTTCTCACCAGTGCTAGGACCATCGGAAAACATACAAGAAATGACCTTTTTGTTTACGTCATTAAGGCAAGGTAAAGGAGACACTGGTCAGTCAATTGCCAGTTGATTCAACCAGTTGGGGCCGTGCACTCAAAATTTTAACAGTTGTTCAAACTTAGAGGTAGTAAGCCCTCTAGTTAATAAGTCTGCTGGGTTTTCGGACGAAGGAACATATTTGAACCGAGGGCGAACTTGGAACTCTAGATTAAATTCATCCAGCATTTTTTTTTATGCCCATCACGCTGTTATCTACAAAGATGTTTTTAGTTCCTTTCCCATTTAAGACCCAAGATAAGGCTACTTGAGCATCGGACACAAAAAAGAAAGAATTAACATTGATAGTTCCCAATGCTTTCAATACATTAGGCACTACTTCAAGGGCCAGATAAATAGCCAAAAGTTCCAAGGTAGGAAGAGTCTCCCTTTTAATAGGAGCCACTTTCGTCTTGGCAAATAACAGAGAATATTGTGATCCTTGCCTTACATATAGAGAAACCCCGTAAATGCATCACAAAAGCATATAAGCTGCATCGGGCAGTCATCCACTAACACACGGCGAGGGAACTCTATATCACCTAGCTTGTTCAATTCTTTGGCTAGGGCTTGCCAAGACGCAGTAAAGGTTTCAGGAATTCCTTGGTCCCATGAAAGTTTGTCTTTCCATAGTTGGCTGACAAGTACTTTGCCTTTTATAGTAACTAGAAGCAGTAATGAACAAGGATTGTAAAGGCTAGAAATTTGGAAAAGGATCGCACGTTTCGTGTTGGCTTTGGCATTTACCACAACAGGACTCAAGCTGACTGTGTCTAGGCTAGGGGAATAAGGGTACCCCAGGACTTTTTCAAAGGAAGGGAGAGGAGAAGTGATAGATTCATCCTCTATCATTTGTTTCTGCAAGTCAGTGCAATTGGAATTACAGGACTGAAGATCAAATCCTGCGTCCTTTAATCTTTTGCGCACAGTATTATACACTTCAAGTAGAGATTCATAGTCTCGTCCAGTGGTGACCAAATTGTCGACATAAGAGTTGGATGTCATTATAGATGAAAATTCATCAGAGTCATATCTCTCAGCATGAAGCTTCAGAATGTAACCCAAGATGAAGGGGCTGGCATTGAAGCCGGAAATAATAGAACTGAACCTATATGTGCACAATTTCTCCTTAATTTTGAGGAAAAAACAAAATCTGTTTTTGTCCTGCTCAGTGCGCAGGCGAATTTGCAAAAATGCTTTGCGGAGGTCTCCCAAGAGGACATAATTATTCTTTCTGAAGGCCAATAACAAGTTTAGCAGCTGCGCCGTTAAATTCACGCCAGCATAAGCTGCATCATTAATAGAAACTCCTCCCTTATTTTTTAAGGAACAATTAAAGACTGGGCGGATTTTAGTGGTAACTCCAAGACCCTCTTTAAAAACGGGTCTGTGAGGAATCCAACAATATTTGGCGTACTCACCAGGAGCAACAGAGAAAGGTTCGACGATGCCCAATTTTTCATAGTCATCGAACACTTGTAGATATTTATCATACAATCCCTGCTTCTCCAAGGAGACTGTCACACTCTGCATAATTCTCAGAGAAGGTACATCATAATTATTTCCATCTTTAAGCACGACGGTTTTCTTAAAATTCTCTATCTTTGCTTCATCATATGAAGAAAGTTTAGCCTTCTCGTCGACACCTACGGGATCCAAAGAAATAAATTGCTCTATACCGCGTTCAACGGAAGACTCTTCAAAAAAAAGGGCCCAAAGAGTCCGAATACGACGGGATAGGATTCAACACACTATCCATCAAATATGTGGAACAAGCGGGTAACGAATTGCAAACTTGCTCAAAGGGAGGCAACTCATTGTGAGTTTTAATTATTTCGGGCTTCAAAAAATTACGCCCATCTCCAAAAGGAATAATTCTATTGGACATCCTCCACACAGTGCCCCTAATACATTCAACTATACTGAAATTTTGTATGTGTTGAATTAAATCTAGTCCGACAAGGCCATGTAGCTCCTTGCCATTTAGATCCCTGTATCCATGGCAGAGACGAAAGCCAGCTTCCACAATGTTGGACGTGATTTCGTCGAACCTGTCTACTTGAAATCTCAAATTAAGGCTGTCCGAGAACAGGGCAGCAAAAGGAAAAGGTTTCTAATTACCTAATTTGATGGAGACATCGAGTTCCTGGAGGTTCATAGGTCTTGTACCAATAATCGTATTCACAGGCATGGTAACTGGCCTATGTACCAATTCTTCCCTAGCTCTCAGTTCCTGCAAAATAGCTTGAGAAAAGAAGGATTTTTGGCTCCCAGTGTCCAAAATAAAATGAAAACAAACTGGGGTGCGCTTAGCCTTCAAGGACACTCTGATTACTGGGAATAGGCAGTTTTCGCCTTCAGTAAGGGAAGTCTTTCCGACAAAGGATTTTGAAGTTTGGGGGCACATTGTTGAAAAGTGAGTTTTCAATCCGCAAGTAGTACAGGGGTAAGGAAATCCCTTCTTCCCTTTGCGATCTTGTTCCAAATGATCCCCAAACATCTTATACATAATTGGAGCTCTTTAGCTCGCGAAACCCTTGAATCGGAACAGGTATACTTGGTGCAGCCCCTTACGGCGTGGTCTGCTAGTTTACATAATTTGCAAAATTTGTGCTGGTAACTAGCATTATAATTAAGTTTTGAGGCATTTGAACCCCTTTTGAGTTTGACCGTTCTATCAGTAGAATTGGTCGCCATATCGGATTTGACTTCAAGTGAAGAAAAAGGTGGCGAATTGTGTGCAAAATATTCCCGTTTTTTAGCGTTCAATGGCGCTGCCTGTAAAAAAATCTACAATGTCAAAAAAGTTAGCCATAATAGATAAAAACGTAGGAAAACGTTCCTTCGTCCTGGACATTAGTTCCCTTCTAACGCTGACAGGGAACTTACGGAACAATATATGGGCAATAATAATACCCGAAGTGGAACTCTCTGCAAAGAAGCCGGTTCCAAAGGACTTATCTAGCTCGGACAAATCCATTTTAACCTGTTCTACATAGGTCTTGAGTGCTTCTAAATTCGAAATGGGCACCGTCTGAGGCATTATCTCCTCCAATATACCATCCTTGATGATGGACGGGTTCAGGTATTTCTCCCGCAAACAATTCAAGGCTATGATGCAATTGTCGGAGGTGACATCCAAGCTGGAGATCAAGTCATAAGCTTTCC
>NC_136506.1:80135856-80208356 GCF_053919585.1 Euprymna scolopes | reverse complement strand
AACAGCCTGTGGTGTTCCCTGGAAGCTGAGTGACAACAAGTCTGCCCAGATTTCCAGTACTCTCCACCTCTTTCGATAACATTTCCAAATAAATTTGCATTATCGCAACATCTGCTTGCCATTGATTTCTCATTGGTAGCGGTTATTGGTCTTCACTAGAATTTGAGTGGCAATAAGCCTCCCCAAGGTTACAGTCCTCTTCGTACTTTTACAAAGGAGGTCTGGTCAGTGCTCCTCGATCTTCCCTTCCTTCTTGACTCTACTTCGCTGTTTGGTCTCACTCTTTTTTTTTTGTGAGGGACAATGATGTGGTAATAGGGGGATAGGGTGGGGTTATAGACCTTATAGATATGCGGCTTCAATGTTCCTGGCTCCATGCAGTGCCCGCGCTTGTTGCGCATGTGTGTCAGTCTCCATACTCAAGGGGTTTCCTTGATATTTCAGCTGTTTTCATTATAGTTGTTCGTTGTATTTTTCCAGTCATTCCTTTGATTCCAATTTCTCCTATTCTTTTTTCAAAGTTTTTCGGGATTGTTCCTAGTGCTCCTCTTGTTGTTGTTATTATTATTATTATTATTATTATTATTATTATTATTATTATTAGCGAGACCTGTGGAAATTCCACGGCGGCATCTTTCATATGTAATATAATGCTGTTGGGCATTCTGTGGACGTTCAGCGTAAATTGTGACCCCGCGATAATATTGTATCCCTTTTGTTTTACCTGTAAAGGTATTTATCTAAGTAATCTGGTTAATATATCTGGTTAATATATCTGGTTAATATATCTGGTTATTACGGTTTATCTCTAATATCCTTTATACGTCTGTTGCCTATTTCCATCGCATAGACGCCCGGTGCGAACAGAAATCCCACGATATCATTATATCATCTTTAAACAAAACAGATACTACCCTTGGATTCTAGCCAGAAGACCAAGGATGGATATTTTTTGTTGAACATACGGCCCAAAAGCGACATCATTTTTTATTTTAATTTTTTTTTTTTTTACATTGCGTCTTTGGTGATCGGGAGATCTTATTTATTAAAAAGGAGGATAGAAGGTAATAACTAGGGTTAGGACAGCAGCGTATTCTTTTCATTGTTTTGACTCTCGAGTGTATATCTGTTGATATCTTATATGCTTTTCTACAGAGTGATGTGGTTCTCGGTTGATTAACTGTGTCTAACTGTGTCGGATATATACTCGAGTGTAAAACGAATGAAAAGAATATTCTGTTGTCTTAGCAGTAGTGATAACATACTACGAACATTAAATTACCGTATCTATACACCAATAATTTAATATTCGTAGTATGTTATCATCTAGCCCCCTTTTTTAATAAGTAGGATATCCCAATCGAATAATTTATAATCTGGAAACTGTGACACACGTACGTACGTTAAAGGTACTACAGTATTAATATAAAATATAGATTGTCATTATTATTATTATTATTATTATTATTATTATTATTATTATTATTATTATTGCGTATATATACCATCCATCAAAAGTGGAGTAAAAATTGTGCTTTTCTAGCGTTCGCACTATTATTCCTATTTATAGAAGATAACGCCTCAATCAGTCTTAATCTTATTTTTACGTCTCAAGCAAGGCACGTGGACGTAAAGGCTATTGTGTGGGATCATATTTAGAAGAGAGGAGTAATACGTTGGCTTACGTTACGTTTCACTTAAGTTTTTTTTTACATAGAAGACCACTTATCACGGCCCGGGGGCCACTCGGGGATAATGGTTATTACGTGTACAGTAATCAATTGGACAATATCGTAGTATCCGTTAGTAATCCGGCTGCAGATGTGGAGAGAGGTAGACCCTCAGTCTACAAATATAGCACTCCCAGAGCCTAGTGAAACCTTACCACCTGGCACACACCTGTCCTGTTCGGAGTGGGTCACTCTGAATAGGGCAAGAGCAACGGTTGCAAAAACTGGCGACAACCTCCTCATGTGGGGTTACTCTACAACTGCTGAATGCCCCTGTGGTGCCCAAGTCCAGACCATCGAGCACATTTTTACATCTTGCCCACTGGGGCCCAACTGCACGGACAAAGACCTCAGTGTTGGTAATGAAACCGCACGCCGCTGGTTGAAGAGATGGAGCGACAAGATATGAATGAATCGTAAGTAATGGAGTAATGAAGTGTCTTACTTAAGGGAGCGGTTCATCAGGAACTTGTTTATGTTTAACTTGAAGACATCCAAGTTGTAGTCAGGTGGGAGACAGGCACACGGAAGAGAGTTCCACAAGCGTGCACTTGTAAGTAAGACGCTTTGTTCATAGAATCTACGTTTTGATTTAGGCATAGATTGGGAAAATTTTGATTTAGGCATAGAGTGGGGAAAATTACTGACAGTGTTTTTTTTTTTTTTCGTGAAAGATTGGCGATGGGGGGGGACTAGAGATTGGAACTCAGACGAGCACTTCCAATGGAAATAACGATAAAACAACAACAGGCTCGCAACGTCCTTTCTGTAGGAAAGAGGTTGCAGGGACGAGAAAAGTGCATCCCCCACTAGGCTACGAAGTCTATTTTGTACTATGTCAAGGCAGGAGTACAAAATAGTATAGTTAGGAGAACAGGTAGCAAGAAGGGAATTCCAAAGTCTATCTGTCCGTGGAAAGAAATTATTAGGAAACTTTCAGGCATTTGGGGACCTCTGCAGTGAAGGAGTGTAATTTTGTTGCTAATCCGGCATGTACGTTCATCAGAGCATATTTCAAGAAAATACTTGAAATATTCTCTGATGAAAAATCAAGGGATGCAACATTGGTGCGATTGGATTGGAGCTAAGTTGACAGTGCGGGACATTAGATTGGGAGAGAGAGAGAGAGAAAGAGAGAGAGAGACTAGCGGTAGATGCACTAGCTCAAATGTGGCAACAATACTCAATGCATGGGCAGGTGGTGGTTTGCAGAGGTATAGAATACTTTCGGGAGGTAGAATGCGGAGATCAGACATTTATGCTGATGACACTACCATTTGGGGTAACGCATCTCAGACCGTAAACGACCAAGTTCTCTCCGATTCTCTCTCCTCTGATCTTGAGCACGTGGTACAATGGGGAAAGGAGTGGCTGGTTACTTTTAATGCATCTAAAACCAAGCTTCTATCTTTAAATCATCAACGCTCTGATCCCCATCTGCCATCAATTGAAATGAATCGCTTTTGTGGAGGCCTCATGTTTTGACAAGCTTCTGGGCTTGACCTTTACTCCTGATCTTAAATGGAACACGTACATCAAATCTGATGCCAAGGCTGCTGGAAAAATGGTGGGATCGTTCTATCTATCCAGTAGATATGTCACTGCTGATGCAATTTTCTATCTATATAAGAGCCAGGTACGTTCAAGGATGGAGTACTGTTGCCACATCTGGGAAGGAGCTGCTAGAAAGGACTTGTTCTGCCTTGATAGAGTTCAAAACAGACTTCGTAGCTTCGTAGGAGATGTCCTTTTCTATTTCCTGCAACCTCTATCTCACAGAAGAGATGCTGCGAGTTTGTCTCTGCTTTATTGTTATTTTCATGGCAAGTGCTCGGCTAAGCTTCAATCTATTGTCCCCCCTCGCCAAAATTTCACAAGAAACACTCGTCTAGCTGAAAACACTATCAATAATTCCCCCCACTCTTTATCTGTGCCTCAACCTAAACGTAGATTCCATGAACAAAGCTTCTTTCTTAGAACTGAACGCCTGTGGAATTGTCTTCCGTTTTCCTGCTGTCCGGCTGACTACGATATGGTTGTCTTTAACTCCAACGTAATCAAGATCTTGATGAGCCGTTCGACTTAAGTTAACAAATTTACCGAATTTCCATTACTAACGATTAACTTGATTACTGTACACTCTTTAACCCTTATCCTCGAGTGGTCTCTTGGCCTTGATGAGTGGTTATGCCTATGTAAAAAAAATAGAGGGAACACACGGACATGATCTTCATGCACTGCATTCCCACTGGACAGACAGTCAACAAGAAATGCTATGTTGAGGTTTGAAATGAATTCAGGAGGAGATTTCGTCGGAAGAGGTCAGCACTCTTACAATCGGGTTAGTGACATTTCTTTCTTTGATATTGTCATTTTGAGCAATGGCTCCTCGGCTTGGGGTTGGGGTTGGGATTGAAGAGCAATATCTACCATGTGGTCTGCGTTTTCAAGTGGATTATGAAAATTAGTCCCACGATCCTCGAGTATTGTGGTAGTGAATAAGTCTAGAAGTAAAGAAAGAGGCACTAGTCCACAATTCCGTCCTTGTGACAGACTATTTGATCAAGATGAGCATCAAGTCAGTTCCTCTCCTCCCTATAATCCAGACCTTGCTCCCTGTGATTTCTGGTTATTCCTTAAGCTCAGTGAAAATCTTAGAGGCTGTCGTTATGAGACAATTGAGGAGATGGAAAAGGCTGTGACGAAGGTCATTGACACGCTCACACAGGTGCAACGCCTCCTTCGAGGAGGTGGTTAGGACTCTTATTTCTCTGGATGCTCGGCACGTGTCGTCTAGACTCCTCTGAGGCTGTTACATAAAATCTGGCACGCTGAAGCGAATATCGAAGCGGCAGACAAGAAGAAAGACAAACGGTTGTAGTCTATCTACAATACCTTAATTCTCATAAAATTATGTACAAAATGATTTTACAATTCTCATTCAGGTTTTGTAAGTTCTTTTCAAAGTCTCAACTCTCTTCACAGACAGCGACCGGCGGATTGATGAGGTGGGGAGGGGTCACGTCTCTGCTCTACTCTGATCTGAAACTCTCTCCACACTCTGGAACTCTGGCTAATTTTCGCACGACAGTCGTATATATAGTAAAGTGTGTGGATGGGGGTGGAAATTCTTCCCAGCCAATAAGATTTCGCCACGAAATCTCCACGAAATCGAAAGCCCCACATGTTGGTGCAAAAATAATGTCGTTTTTTGACATGAAGTTGAACTTTCTTTTTTTGCACCAACCTAATATTTGAGAAGCAAGATTCAGCAAGGCATTAGTTGTAAGATTTGGAAAGTACAGGAGATGGATCAACTGAGCATTTCTTAATTAATGTAGCAGGGATAAGATAACGTCTACACGCTTTGGCGGTATCTAAGTTTTTTTATATCGCGGACGTGAGAATGGGTGATTTTCAGATCATCAATTGTGGCCACAGTCAATATATGGAAATTTGAGAGGAGGTTTGTTGGATTTAAGGTGTAGTAGGAGGGAAATAATTGATTGTCCTTTATTCACTACTCTATTACAAATTTTCTGTACGTTTCCTGGTTATTTCAGAATGCCTTCCTCTGACTGTGGCTATTCCACTCTCACAATGATTTTTAGCATCTATACATTTTTGTATTTGACTTATGACGTACAAACCAGCGGAATGCATGTTGTCTTTGTTCAATGGCAGCTGCACAATCTGTAGTGAACTACGAGGAAGTCTAGCGTGTGCGACATGTGCTTCCATGCCCGCTTTTCACCATTTGGTTGTCTCATTGATACACCGCTAAGAAGGAAGAGAAAACATTTGTCCATATGGAGTCTCTGATGTGTTCTCTGATGGCTTCCCAGTCAGCCTTGTTTTTAGTATTATCATTTTGTGCAATGGCTCCTCACTTTGGGGTTGGGATTGAAAGGTAATGTCTACTCATACCACTATGTGGTTTGCGTTTCCAAATGGACTATGAGAATTAGGCACACAATCTTCGGTATTGTGGCAGTGAATAAGTCTAAAAGTAAAGAAAGAAAGAAAGAAAGAAAGAAAGAAAAAACATCAGGAACTAACATTATTGAAAACTAAAAAGAAAGAAAAAACGTGTCAATTGATATAGAAAACGAAATGAAACAAAGAAAGAAGAGTATAATTATGGAAATAAAATAAAGTTTTTGTTTCAGAATGCATTTCTGACGGCGACAGAAAGTTCGCTTGTCTATCCTCTTAAAACCTTTCCATTTGTTTTCCCTTAAAATATGCCATTTGTCTTTTCTATTCCCCCCCCCCAAAAATTGCCATTTGTTGTGCCTATCCCCTTAATAACTTTAAATTTGCTTAAATGCCATTTGTCTTTTCTATTCTCTTAAAAACTTGTCATTTGTTGTTTTTTCATTCCATTTGTTTTTTTCTATTTCCTTAAAAACTTGGCATTTGGTTTTTTTTCTATTCTTTTAAAAACTTGGCTTTGTTTTTCTATTACCTTAAAAACTTTTCAATTTTTTTAATTCTATTCCCTAGAAATGTCTTAGTGTTTTTCTGTTCATTTGTCTTTTCTATTCTTTTGCCATTTATTTTTCTTTTCCATTTTTTATTTCCTTAGAAATTTGTCTTTTCGAATCTCTTATAAACTTGCTATTCTCTTTCCCCTAAAAGTACTTTATTTTGTTCTTTGGTATTCCCTTAAAAATTTCTACATATTTTTAATATTCCATTCAAAAATTGGGCCAATTGGTTATTTTTATTCCCTTCAAAATTTCCATTGTTTTTTTTCTATTACAATTACAATTGTTTTTTTCTATTCCCTTTAAATATTTTTTATATATACATTTAATTATTTTTTCTTTTAAAAACTTTCCCTTTATTTTTTCTACTCCCTTAAAAACTTCAATTTGTTTTTCTATTTCATTTAAAATTGGTCATTTATATTTTCTATTCTCTAAAAACTTGTCATTTGTTTTTTCTATTCCCTTAAAAACTTGTCATTTTTCTTTTCTAACCTCTTAAAAAATTCCATTTATTTTTTATTCTTTAAAAAAAATTCAGTTATTTTTCTATCTCCTTAAACATTTTCATTTGTTTTTTGTTCTTCCCTTGAGATGCTTACTGTTTGTCTTTTATATCCCAATAAAAACTTGCCATTATTATTATTATTATTATTATTATTATTATTATTATTATTATTATTATTACTACTACTATTACTATTATTATTATTATTATTATTATTATTATTATTATTATTATTATTATTATTATCCTTAAAAATTCTCTCCAATGTTTTTTTTTATTTTCTTAAACAGTTGCCATTTGTTTTTCATTTAAAAACATGCAATTAGTCTTTTTAAAATCTTTCTATTATTTTCTTCTATTCCGGTACAAATTTTCCATTTGTCTTTTCTATTTCCTCAAAATTGTCAGTTGTTTTACTATTTCCTTAATAACTTTCGATTTGTTTTTCCTTATCCTTTAAAAACTTGCCATTTGTTTTTTCCTATTCCCTTTCAAATTTGCGATTTGTTTTTTCTATTTCCTTTACATTTTAGCAGTTTTTCTTTTCTATCCTTTTAAAAATTGGAATTTGTTTTTTTTTCTATCCCCTTAAATGTCAAGTGATTATGATAATAGAAAAGACAAATGGCGAAATTTTAAGGGACTTAAAAAACAAATGGCAAGTTTAAAGGGAATAGGAAAATAAATTACAATTTTAAAGAAAAAAGAAAAATAACAATTTTTATATAATAAAAAAAAAACAAATGGTAGTTTTAAGAGAATCTATATATATAAAAGGCAAAATGTGTGTTCATTTCGTGTATGTCTTCAAAAGGCTTTTCGAGCACACGCTCCCGGGTTCGTTACTATCGCTTACAACTGTTTATATGGGTCCTATATCATAATATGTAGGATTTGGGAACGCGGGTCGTCTTTAGATTTATTTACGCCAACTTTTATGAGATTCACGCTATTTCGCTTTGTGCACGGTTTTTCCTGCATTTTAGTATAAATACAGTGAAAAACGTTGGGTTCTCGGCTTTCGCTCTGCTTTCCCCCCTTCCCACCATCATCTGGGGAAAGTGAAAACTAAAAATAATGATCCCGCGATGACCTCATTTAGCGTCGTCCTGTCAATCAAACCTCTTTTAGCTTTATAAGCTTTAACTTAACACGTTAATCAATTACTTTCACTCGTGGTCGAGACCGTTAAGTATTGGCATTGGTTTCCACCTCCGCGTCAAACATTCCGGGTCCAATCCCTCCTCCCGACCAAACGTTTTTTTTTTTTATTACTTCGCTTATTCTTTAATTTACCCCCCATACACAGGTTTATTTATGCCATTTTTTCCGTTTTGGTTTTGGATTTTTTTTTTTTTACATCGTCTTTTTTATAATATTTAAGCAGGATTATTAATTACCCCCCCCTCATACACACACCTACAAATACCCGGGCAACGCCGGGTACCCCCCGCTAGTAAAAAAAAGGGAATAGCAAAGACAAATAACAATGACATTTATTTATTCTATTCCCTTCAAATTCGCTATTTGTTTTTTCTATTCATATAAAAAAATTGCCATTTGTTTGTTCTACTCCATTAAAAATTGTTATAAGTCTTTTCTTTCCCATTAAGAACTTGGCATTTTTTCCATTTCGTTAAAAAAATTCAATATGTTTTATATTCCCTAAAAAACTTTCCATTTGTCTTATCTATTCCCTAAAAATCTTCCATTTGTCTTTCTATTCCCTTAAAAACTTTCCATTTGTTTTATCTGTACCCTCGAAAATCTTCCATTTCTTGTTCTATTCCCTTAAAAAATTTTCATTTGTTTTTTTCTATTCATATAAAATAACTTGTCATTTGTCATTTATATTCCCTTAAAACTTTCAACCTGTTTTTTGTTTTTTTTCTTTAAAATTGTAATTTCTTTCCTATTCCCTTAAAACTTGCCATTTGTTTTTTAAGTCCATTAAAAATTCGCCATTTGTCTTTTCTATTATCATAATCACTTGACATTTGTTTTTGCTATTCTCTTAAAAACTTGCTACTCCCTTAAAAAGTTGTCCAAAGTTTGTTTTATTTCGTTAAAAACTTGCCAATTGCTTTTTTATTTCTCTTAAAAACCTCTTTTCTTTTCTATTCTCTTAAAAACATTAGTTTTTATGTTTCCTTAAAAACTTTACATTTGTTTTGTTTTTACACCCTTAAAAACAATTTTTTTCGCCTATTCCTTACAATTTTGGCATTTGTCTTTTCTATTCCCTTAAAAGCTACGATTTGTCATATCTTTTCCCCTAAGAACTTGCCAGTTTCTATTCTTTTTAAAACGTTTTATTTGCTTTTATTCGCTCCAAATATTAACATTTTCTTTTTTATTCCCTTAAAAACGTGCCATTTGTTTGTCTATTCTCTTGAAAATTTCTATTTGTTGTTTTCTGTTCGCTTGAAAATATTTCTCCTCGTTTTTTCTATTTTCTTAAAAACTTGCTATTTGTTTTTTTCTATTCCTTAACAAAATTTGTATTTGTCTTTTAAATTCCCTTTGAGAGATGAAATTTGTTTTTATATTCTCGTAACAATTCGGCTATTCGTTTTTCTATTCCCTTAAAGATTTTCTAATCGCATTTTCCAATACTTTTAAAAACTTTCCATTTTTTGCTCTATAGCCTTAATAATTTGCCATTATTTTTTTTCTCAAAAATACTTTTCATTTGTAATTTTTATTCCCTTAAAAATATGCTATTTGTCATTTCTATTTCCTGAAAACTTAGCATTTGTTTTTCTATATGTTATTTTTTTATCCTATTCCCTAAAAAATTATCAATTCGTCTTTCATATTCTCTTAAATACTTGTCATTTATTTTTATTTTCCATTTTCTATTGCTATAGAAGTTTTCCATTTGTCTTTTCTAATCTCTTATAAAGTTGCCCTAAAAATCTTTATATTTTTATTCCCTTAAAAACTTTTTATATTCTCTTTAAAACTTGCCATTTGTTTTTGATATTCCATTTCAAAATTGCTAATTGATTATTTTAATTCTCTTCAAAACTTTCCATTGTTTTTTTTCTATTCGATTTAAAACATTCCAATCGTTCATTTTCTATTCCCTTTAAATATTTTCATTTGTTTTTATTTTCTTTTGAAAAATTTCATTTT
Source organism: Euprymna scolopes (assembly GCF_053919585.1). Taxonomy (NCBI): domain Eukaryota; kingdom Metazoa; phylum Mollusca; class Cephalopoda; order Sepiida; family Sepiolidae; genus Euprymna; species Euprymna scolopes. The sequence continues at coordinate 80,198,490 of NC_136506.1, read as the reverse complement.
ATTTCTTCTACTTTCTTAAAAACTTTCCATTTATTTTTTCCATTCTCTTTAATATTTGCCATTTGTCTTTTCTATTTTCTTAAAAACCTGTAAGTTTTTGCTATTCCTTTTACTATTCGTTTTTTCTATTCTTTAAAAAATTGCCATTTGTTACTTCTATTCCCTTAAAAATGTTATTTGTTTTTCTTATTCTTTAAAAAAAAACTTTCATTTTGTTTTTTCTATCGCATTAAAAACTTTCCATTTGTTTTTCTCTTCTCTTAAACTATGCCATTTGTCTTTTATAGTCGAAGAAAAACTTGCCATTTGTTTTTCTATTCCCTAAAAAAATTGTGATTTGTTTTTTCTATTTGCTTCAAATTTTGCAGTTTGTCTTTCCTATTCTCATTAATAATTTGGCATTTTTTTCTATTTCCTCAAAATTTTGTCATTTATTTTTTCTATTCTCTTAAAGATTAGAATATGTTTTTTCTATCCCCTTAAAAGCATTTGTTTATTCCATTTCCTTAAAATTCGCCATTTGTTTTTTCAATTCTTACAAAAACCTTACTATTTATTTTCTACTCAATTAAAATTGCTATTTGCTTTTTCTATCCTCTTAAAATCTTGGCATTTTCCTTTTCCATTCTCTTAAAAAGTTTCTATATGGTTTTTAACCTCTTAAAAGCTTTCCATTTTTCATCTATTCTTTTGAAAATCTTCCATTTGTTCTTGTATTCCCTTAAAAACTTTCCATTTGTTTCATATGAAAAGCTATTCCCTTTAAAATTTCAATTTACATTTGTTTTTCCTAGCCCTTTTAAATTACGCCATTTGTCTTTTCTATTATCATAAAAGCTTGACATTTGTTTTTTCTATTCCGTCAAAAACTTTCCATTTGTTTTTTTTTCTATTTCCTTAAAAACTTTAGATTTGTTTTTTCTATTCCATTAAAAACTGCAATATGTCATTTTTATTCCCTTAAAAAAACTGCCATTATTATATTCCTTTGAAAAAAATCTATTTGTCGTTTTCTATTTTCTTAAAAACATTCCATTTGTTTTTTTTCTCTTTTCTTAAAAACTTGCTCTTTATTTTTATTGCTTTAAAAAATTCCGGTCGTCTAATAAATTCCCTTTTGAAAGTTGCAATTGGTTTTTATATTCCCGTAAAATTTCGGTCACCTTTTTTCTATTCCCTTTAAAAAACATTTAATTGCTTTTCCCCATACCTTTAAATACTTTCCATTATTTTTCTCTATACCCTTAATAATTTTACATTTGCATTTTTTATTCCCTTAAAAATTTGCCTTTATTTGTCATTTCTATGAAAATAATTTCCATTTATTAATTTTATTCCCTTAAAAATATGCTATTTTTCATTTCTATTTCCTTAAAATTTCCCATTTGTTTTTTCTTTGCCTTTAAAAAAAACTTTCTTTTTTCTATTACCTTAAACATTTTCCATTTATCTTTATTATTCGTTGAAAAAAACTTGCCATATGTTATTTCTCTTCTTCTAAAAACCCTCGACATTATTTTATTTCTATACATTAAAAACTTTCTATTTGTTTTTAACATTTACCTCATAATTTGTTATATTTTATCCCTTAAAATTTGTTATTTGTCTTTGCACTTCTTTAAAAACCTAAAATTCATTTCATTTCTTTAAACACGTACCATTTTTTCTATTCTCTTAAAAGATTTCAATATGTTTTTCTATTTCCTTAAAAAATTTGCCCTTAGTTTTTTTCTATTCTCTTGAAAATCTACGATTTATGTATTCTATTCCCTGAAAAACTAGCCATTTGTTTTTGTTGTCCCTTAATAATTTGCTAGTTGTTTTTCTATTCGTTTAAAAACTTGCCATTTGTTGTTTCCGTCCCCTTTAAAACTTGTTTTTTTATATTTCCTAATAAAATTTGTCATGATGTCTTTTGAGTATTCTATTGCCTTTAAAATCTTACATTTTAAACCATTAATCTTTTGCATATAAAACTTTTAAACCATTAATCTTTTGCATATAAAACTTTTAAACCATTAATCTTTTGCATATAAAACTTTTAAACCATTAATCTTTTGCATATAAAACTTTTAAACCATTAATCTTTTGCATATAAAACTTTTAAACCATTAATCTTTTGCATATAAAACTTTTAAACCATTAATCTTTTGCATAAAAACTTTAAAAATTTGCCATTAATATTTTCTGTTCGTTTAAAAAATTTTCATTTGTTATTTTCCTATTCTTTAAGTAATTTGCCAATTTTTCTATTTGGATTAAAAGCTTGCCATATGCATTTTCTATTCCCTATAAAAAGTTTCTATTTATTTTTTCTTATTTACTTAAAAAATTTTCAACTTGTCTTTTCTATTCCCCTAAAACTTTCCATTTATCTTTTCTATTTCTTTTAAAACCTTCCATTCGTTTTTTTTTTCATTTAAAAACTTTCATTTTCTTTTTTTGTTTCCCTTAAATGTTGCCATTCGTCTTTTCTATTCTCTTAAAAACTTTCTATATAGTTTTAATATTTCCTGAAGACATTTAATTTGTTTTTTCTATTACTTTAAAACTTGACATTTGTTTTTCTCATGAAATATTCCATTTGTGTTTTCTAATCCCTTAAACATTTCTATTTGCTTATTTTTCTATTCTCTTGAAAACTTGCGATTTGTCATTCATATTTTAATGAAAACTTTTCTTCAACACTTTTCTTTACTCTTTAAAAAACTTCCTCATTGATTTTTCTATTCCTTTAAAAACTTTTAAAGTGTTTTTCTATTGTCTTAACAATGTTTTTATTTGTATTTTCTATTCCTTCAAAAATTTGCCATTTGTCTTTAAAAACTTACAATTTGTTCTTATATTCGCTTTAAAACTAGCCATTTTCTTTTTTTTTCTTTTCAAAATTTTCTATTTGGTTTCTCTATTTCCCAAAAAAACTTGTCATGTGTTTTCTTTTGATCCCTTAAAAACTTGACATTTGTTTTTTTTTTCTATTCCTTGAAATTTTCCATTTTTTTTTCTTTTCTATTCTTTTAAAAGCTTTCCATTTGTTTTTTCGGTGCACATAAAAACTTTCCATTTGTTTTTTCTATTCTCTTAAACACTTGACATTTATGTTTTATATAATAACTGTCCATTTGTTATTTATTCCTTTAAATATTGTAATTTGTCTGATATTCTCTTAAAACTTTTTCCTTGTATATTCCATTCCCTTTAAATTTTGCGTTTTTGTTTTCTATTCTATTAAAAAAACTTTTATTGTCTTTTTTCCTTATAAAAATTGGTATATTTTTTTTACTATTGTCTTAATAATTTGCTATTTTTTCTATCCCCTTTAAACACTTGCTATTTGTTGTTTTTATTCCCTTAAAACTTTCACATTGATTTTTCTATACACTTAAAAACTTTCCATTTGTTTTTCTATCCCTTGATAACTTGACGTTTGTTTTTTCTATTCCCTTAAATCTTTTCATTTGATTTTCAAAAGCTTGCTTATCTATTCCCTTATAGATTATCGATTCGCTTTTTTGATCATTAAAACTTTCAATTAATTATTTGCTTTTTTTAACACTTACACTATTTTTCTATTTCCGTAAAAAATTGTCATTTGTTGTTTCCTATTTTTTTAATAACTTGTCATTTGTTTTTATATTCATTAAAAGCTTTCGATTCGTTTTTTCTATTCACTGGAAAAAATTCCATTTGTTTTTATTCTCTTAAAAACATTCCCATTGTCTTTTATTTATTTTAATTTCCATTAATTTTTCTTTAAAATCGCCATTAAATTTTATTATTCTCTTAATAATTTACCATTTGATTTTTTTCTTTAAAGTTTTGCTATTTATTTTGTTGTTTTTTATTTCTCATAAATTTCCAATTTGTTTCTTCTATTCCATTAAAAATTCGCCATTTTTTCTATTCCCTTAAAAAAAATCTTTTCCTTATAAAAATTGCCATATTTTTTTTACTATTGTCTTAATAATTTGTTATTTTTTCCATCCTTCTTTTAGAACTTGCCATGTTTTGTTTTTATTCCCTTAAAACTTTCCGTTTGATGTTTCTAAATTTAAAAATTCGCCATTTTTTCTATTCCTTTGAAAAAATTAATTTGCTTTTTCTATTTCCTTGATAACTTTCCATTTGTTTTTTCTATTTACTCAAAAACATTTCATTTGACTTTTCTACTTCCTACAGCATTTCCATTTGTTTTTTCTATTCCATTGAAAATTTTCCATTTGATTTTTCTTTTTCCTTTAAATCTTGTCATTTGATCTTCTGTGATCTTGAAAATTCCATTTTTTCTTTTCTCTTAAAATTGTGCCATTTGTTTTTTCTATTCCCTTAAAAACTTGACATTTTTCTATTCCTTTAAAACTTGCTGTTTGTTTCATATTCCCTTAAAATATGTCTATTTTTCTATTTTCTTAAAAACTCGCTGTTTGTTTTTTTTCTATTTATTTAAAACCTTTTCATTTGTTTGTTCATTACCCTTAAAAACTGTCAATTTTTTATTTTCTTAAACACTTGCTATCTGTCTATTTTCCTTTAAAAATTTTCTATTTGTGTTGTTCTATTCCTTTAAAAACTCACCATTTTTTTCTGTTTTCTATAATAACTTTTCAGTTGTGTTTTCTTAATTTACTTTAAACTTGCATTTGTGTTTACTATTCGTTTTAACAATTCTGCCCTGGGTTTTCTTTCTTTTAAAAAATTTTAACTTTTTTTTCCTATTTTTTTTTTAAATTTCATGTTTTTTTCTATTTCATTAATACTTTTGATTTGTTTTTTCGTACTTTTTAAAACTTGAAATTTATTTTTCTATTCTCTTAAAGTTTTGCTATTTACATTAAAAACCTATTTGTCTTTTCTATTCTCTTAAAAATTGAAATTTGTTTTTTACTATTTCCTTAATAGGTTGGTTTTTGTTTTTTCTATTCCCTTAAAACCTTTAATTTTTTCTATTCCCTAAAAAATTGTTTTTCCTATTCCCTTAAAGTTTTTCTATTTGTATTTTCTATTCTTTTAAAACCTTCCATTTGTCTTTTCCATTCCTTTAAAAATTAACATTTGTCTATACTATTCCATTGCTATTTGCTTATTTTATTCCCTTAAAAATTTGCGATTTATCTTTTTTATTTAAAAAAATTGTTTTTTAATTTTATTTATTTTATTTATTTTACTTTTCCCTTAAAAAACTTTAAATTTGTTTTTTCTATTGATTAAATAAAACTTGATAATATAATTTAAAATAACTTTCCATTAAAAAAATTTCATTTGCTTTTTCTATTACATTAAAACATTCTTTTAAATTCTTTCCATTTTTTTCTATTCCCTTAAAAACTTGCTATTTGTTTTTTTGTTTTTTTTTTTAAACTTGTTTTTTTTCCTATTCATCGATAAAAATATTCCATTTGTTTTTTTTATTATATAAAAAAAATTGCTATGTGTCTTTGCTATTCCATTTTATTTTTTATTCTCTTAAAAAATATCATTTGTTTTTTTTTCGATTCCTTTAAAACTTACTATTTGTTTTTTTCTATTACCTTAAAACATGCAATTTGTCTTTTATATTCTATTACAAACGTGTCGTATGTTTGTACTATTCTATTTGAAAGTTCTGTTTTTTATCTCGTTAAACAGGTGCCAAGTTTTGTTTTCTATTACCTTAAAAAATTTCTCTTTGTTTTTACTATTCTCTTAAAAACTTGCTATTTGTTTTTTCTATTTCTCTTAAAAGCTTAAACTTTTTTTAATTTTCCGTTCAAATTTGGCTAATCGCATTTTCTATTCCCTTAAATACCTTCTATTTGTTTCTTCCTCCCCCTTAAAATCTTACCAATTGTCATTTCTATGCTCTTAAAAATAGTCATATTTTTTGATTATTTAAAAATTTTCTTATTGGATTTTTAGTTCTTAAAAACTTGTAATTTTTCTTATTTACTTAAAATGTTTCTATTTGTTTTTCAATTTCCGTGAAAATTCGCAAATTACTTTTTTATTTATATTGTGTGTTCTTTTTAAAACTTTTCATTTTTTTTTATTTTTATTCCGTTAAAAACTTTTCATTTAAGAAAAACATTTAGAAAGATATTTACTCATGTAATATACGCCCTCTCCCACCAGGCACCCCAGTGTACATTTGCAAAGATAAATACGAACATTACACAGCGTTTAACAGTAATTAAACAACATTTTTCTTCAAGAAACACATCTCTCATTGAATATTGAGAAATTTAAAAGAATCAGAATCGGCACTCGTATTGGAATCGGGAATTTGGAACAGAATCGGTAATTGTATCGGAATCGGGAAAAATTTTAGAATTGCCCCATCATATATATATATACATATATATATATATATATATATATATATATATATATATATATATATATATATATATATATATATATAGTGGCACCGAAAAGGAAGTCCGCACTTGTCATTTTTTCAAAAACAGCAAATGTGAGCTAAATTGATTGTAACTGTTTAAAAAACATATACTTCATTTGATTCGCCTTTTATTCCGCTATAACTTTACCTGTTCATATTTGACTTTTCATTGAAGTCCACGTCAATTAAAAAAAAATCACTTTTAATCGAGAAGGCAAAAAGAAACTCCGCACAATGGGAAATTGTTATTTAAATGTAGAGCATTAATGCAACACAAATACAATAGGAACACCATGAACTAGTTAATATTTAGTAGCATAGCCCTTCTGCAATTTTACCGCCTACAATCTATTATACATTCCTTGAATTAGTCTGCGGAAATACTCCAGTGAAAGGGCATCCTTGCGTCTCTTTATTTTTTGCCGAAAGTTGTTCCAGATTTGAAATATTATCATTGCGTAGCTGTTGCTTTATGTAATCCGATACATGTTCGATAGAATTAAAGTCTGGAGATTGTGGAGGCCAATCCAAACACGGAATATCATGTTCTTTAAGGAACCTCTTGACATTGCAGCTGTATGAATGGGAGCATTATCCTGCATAGAGATGGGATTATAATTCAGATTCCGGCCAAATTAGGGTATGAAATGCTCAGTTAATATATTTATGTAAATGGTCGAATTAATTCGACCTTCCAAACGAACTATAGATCTTAAACCATTGACACTAATAACTCCCAACGCAAAAAGTGAACCTCCGGCACCTTGCAAAGTTAAAATTGTGCACCTAGGATTAAATTCTTCACCCTTCCTTGAAGGAACGTACTGCCTGCTATCACTGCCTAGCCTATTGAACTTTCAACCAATATGAAGAGTAATGATCTTCATTGCATCTGAAGGCGGTTTTGTTCTTTATAGAAATTATTGTCTTACGTCTCGCAACGGACTTTCTTTTTGGCGCCACTGTGTATATATATATATATATATATATATATATATATATATATATATATATATATAAAAAAGAGCAAGTAGTTAATAAAATATGTTAAAAAAACACTTTGAAAAAGAGTTAAAAACATATTTAATTTGAAAAAGAAACACTAAATAAATGGATAGTCCTTAATCCGCGAAGTTTCAAAGAAATACTTTCCTTCTCATCAGAGGGAAGGATTTAGCAAAATGTGGGATCGGTTTTTTCTTGCAAACATATTTGATGAAACTACAAGTAAGTCATAGATCTTACTTGATAACAAAAAGTGAAGCAGAGGGAATAGGGTGATACCGAAAAAATCGGTTATTCTTATGTCAAAACCCTCGTACATATATGCTCTTCAGAAAAATTAGAAATTTATTTCTTAGATAGAAAAAAATGCATAACACTATAATCCTGAAAAAAGAAAAAATGTTTACTGAAGACTCAGCATCGTATGTTCTATGCGAGCTAAAAATTTCTCATTTTTTTTAGAACGAAAAGATATTGTTATTTTTTTTATATGTGTACTGTTACTAAAAAATCAACAACTAGAAAACTACGTAAATATATAAACGATTAAAACTAAACAGTAAATCATCTATGGCATCATAGCGTAATGGATAAGACGCTGGACTGAAATATATAAGGTCCACGGTTCGAGTCCTAATAACAGTCAAGCTACGCTGAAGAGGGGTAGGGCCCTGAAATACGCGTGTATGTAGATAAATGAATATATAAAAATAAATGAATATATATATATATTCATTTATATTATATATATATATATATATCCATTTATATATATATATATATATATATATATATATATATATATAATATATATATCTATTGCTTTGATTGTGTAATTTCAGTGTTATATTTTTATATTATATATATATATATATATATATATATATATATCTATAAATGAATATATATAGTCTTATTTGTAGTATTCCGAATTTTACTGGATCTATATAATTCAGTAATCGTTCATATACCAATAAATTTTAAACCAAAAAGAGATTACTTAAACTGTAAGCTACAAAATTATCATATTTCATAATTGAGCATTCATATACTGTTTTAACAATAACCAAGACTTCAAAGAATGGGCTGATAGCAACAAAATGTGTATTTCATTGTTAGTTACAATTTTTTCAAGACCATTCGGACAAATCCAAGCATTATGTCATTTGAAAATTTTCACAAGAACAGCCTTTTCCTTATTGTTTTATTGTTAAAGTGTTTTTTATTCAAAAAGTCTTAAGAAAGGCTCTTGTTATCAACCTATTCTTTGAAGGCTCGGTTTTTGTTAAAGCAGTAATACTCATTAGCATAATAATAAATACTAGCGGGACATGTGGAAATTCCACAAGGGACTCATATGCAATATATTGATGTTAACAATCTGCAGTTGTCCAGTGTAAATGGAGACGCTCTGATATTATTGCAGCTCTTTTGTTAAAACTGCAAAAGTACTTATCCAAGCTAGCAGGGACTCCCGGCGTAAAGTACGCTTAAATATGATATTTTACCGTTTGCAGATTTCGTATATGTTATTATACAGTTTATATTCTATCGATTTTTATGTATTATAAAGTTGCGATTTCAAAAATAAAAAATATACCCATATAACTTGGGCGCATCAACCAAAACTTATGAATATATATATATATATATATATATATATATATATATATATATATATATATATATATATATATATATATATATATATATACATATATATATATATATATATATATATATATATATATAACTATTTCATTTATTCACATAAATTTACTATACGAAAGTATAGATTTATGCGTAAACTTTAAGTATTTACTTCAAAAGTGCTCAATACGTAGGTAGAGCTAGTTAGTAATTTATAAAATATATATGGCGATTAAGCTACACTGAATATTCGGCGTTTCATCCAACTATAGGATTCGTCAGGCTTATGCGCATAAGCCTGACGAATCCTATAGTTGGATGAAACGCAGAATATTCAGTGTAGCTTAATCGCCATACATATTTTATAAATTACTATATATATATATATATATATATATATATATATATATATATATATATATATATATATATATACATATATATATATATATATACATATATATATATATATATATACATATATATATATATATATATATATATATATATATATATACTTAAGTTCCTTGAGCGATAATCGAAACCGAAACCAAAACTTATGAAGAATTTTTAGTAAAATTATTTATTACAAGAAATGGAAGTACATAACAATTAAATGACAGGCACTCGGATGTAAACATTACACACAGAATAAATAACACACTCGTTATCTTATTAATATATTGATACTATATAATTATAATAAATACGAAATCTGCATGAATTAAAATATATTTTACGACCGTCAATGTCAGACATCCCTCTGCTAGTATTCAATAAAGAAGTTAAAAATTCTGTTTTAGTTAAAGATTACTTATTGATTTTTTTTGGCTATTTAACTGTAATTATTAAGCGTGAAACTTGTTTATCTTAATTTCGTTTTATATAGTTAAGTATAATTTATAGGCGATATGTTGTTTTCTGTGAAGTCTTTTATTTTATTTCATTTCATTTTATTTTTTAGTTTTTACAGGACTGTCACATTTATTCGGTTGAATAACTTTCATTTTATTGCTAAACAAACGGTTTCTAGTTTTCATGATTATTTTATTCGGTTTCTTTTATTTTTCATATTTTTTTTTAATTATAAAACTTTGGATCAAAGAATAAATAGATTGCTACGGTCTATCAAATCAGTTGTTACCGGACATTTCATCTCTAGAAATAATGTAACGATGTTTTGGGAGGGAGTACTTTTTTTTGTTTTATTGAAATAGGGGGTTGTAGAGGTGCTTGGGACGGGGGTCCTTATTTTTAATAAATGAGAAATAAAGGCGGCGTAAATTTGCTTCGGCCACGTCGTTCTAACGATGCAAAAAAAAAAAAAGCGCGCGTAAAATAATATTACAAAAAAAAAAAAAAAAGCGCGCGTAAAATAATTTTACAAAAAAAAAAAAAAAAAACGCGGCAAATGACATGATGCACAGACGTTGCGGACGTGCGCACGCCGAACAGAGCCATCGGCCACTCGCTCCATCCTATTCTGAAAATGCCTTACCGGAATTATCTATATCTATATCGAAATAATACTAATAAAAAAAAAGAAACGATAAGTTTCGCATCGGGAGCCAATAAAGCATGTCGCAGTTTAAATCTGGAAAACGAGTTACGGTGCCTGGATGCACGCTTATGGTAACTGCATCTACGACGAGCTCTAACTTGGCAACATCGTCTCAAAACACGTGCGGCTACACGTGTCCGAAAGGATGTCGGGTACGATAACGCTTACTAGAGGAGCAGCGTCTTCTCTTCATCTTTTACCCCCGGTCCTTGTCAGATGTTTCTTTATTTTGGCATGAGGATAAACATTAACTAATTAACAATGGGAGAGAACATGCAAGTGGACAATAAAGGGGCCACGGAGCACGGGTTGGGTACAAGGGGGAGGGTACATACGCTTAACGCAAAACTCATTTACAGGTCGAAATGCAAGATTAAACTGTAAACAGAAAGCTAAAAAAGAAATAAAAAGAGGAACCGACAACCGAAATGCTCACAATAAGAGCTGGCAGTTGTTCATGGTGTTTTTTTTTTGTTGTTTTTTTTGTATGTGTTTTTTTTATCCAACTAATATCTCAATATATTCATTAAGTTAATGAAAGACATCCTGAATTTGTTTGGGCGGGAGAGAGAAAATAAACAACAACAAAAACAACAACAAAAACAACAGCAACAAAGACATTAGTGCTACATCATTGGTAGATATGAACAAAAAGGGGAATTAAAATGACTTTTGAGCAAACTGATTTGAAGGAGGGGCGATATTACGGACGTTTTGAATGAAAACACGTGCGCACAAAACGAAAGAAAGAAAAGAACCAAGAGCGACATAAAGGATAATGGGGGAAAAAAAGATAAAAAAAAAAAGGGAAAGGAAGAATTCGGTATGACATTTAGAGAGAACGAAAAAAAGGGGGGGGTAAGGTATCACATTGAAAAAAAGAACGAAAAAAGAGAAGAAAAAAAAAGAAAGAGAAAACTAAGGTGTGATATTGGGGGGGGGGCGATCAAAAAGGAAAAAGAAATATAAAAAAAAGTATAGCATTGAGGAAAAAGAAAGGAAGAAATAAGAAAAATAATAAGGTATAACATTGAGAGAGAAAAAGCAAATGAAAAAAGAAAGAAAAACTATAACATTAAAAGTAAAGAGAAAAACAGAAAGAAAAAAGATATGATATTCAAAACAAAGGAAAAAAAAGAGAAAAGATATGACATTGAAAGCAAAGGAAAACAGAAAGAACAAAGATATGACATTGAAAGCAAAGGAAAAAAGAAAGAAGAAAGATATGACACTGAAAGAAAAGGAAAAATGAAAGAAAAAGATATGACATTGAAAGCAACAGAAAAAAGAAAGAAAAAGATATGACATTGAAAGCAAAGGAAAAAGAAAGAAAAAGATATGACACTGAAAGCAAAGGAAAAAGAAAGAAAAAGATATGACACTGAAAGCAAAGGAAAAAGAAAGAAAAAGATATTACATTGAAAGCAAAGGAAAAAAGAAAGAACAAAGATATGACATTGAAAGCAAAGGAAAAAAGAAAGAAGAAAGATATGACACTGAAAGAAAAGGAAAAATGAAAGAAAAAGATATGACTTTGAAAGCAACAGAAAAAAGAAAGAAAAAGATATGACATTGAAAGCAAAGGAAAAAGAAAGAAAAAGATATGACACTGAAAGCAAAGGAAAAAGAAAGAAAAAGATATGACACTGAAAGCAAAGTAAAAAGAAAGAAAAAGATATTACATTGAAAGCAACAGAAAAAAGAAAGAAAAAGATATTACATTGAAAGCAACAGAAAAAAGAAAGAAGAAAGATATGACACTGAAAGAAAAGGAAAAATGAAAGAAAAAGATATGACATTGAAAGCAACAGAAAAAAGAAAGAAAAAGATATGACATTGAAAGCAAAGGAAAAAGAAAGAAAAAGATATGACACTGAAAGCAAAGGAAAAAGAAAGAAAAAGATATTACATTGAAAGCAAAGGAAAAAGAAAGAAAAAGATATGACACTGAAAGCAAAGGAAAAAAGAAAGAAAAAGATATTACATTGAAAGCAAAGGAAAAAGAAAGAAAAAGATATGACACTGAAAGCAAAGGAAAAAGAAAGAAAAAGATATGACACTGAAAGCAAAGGAAAAAGAAAGAAAAAGATATGACACTGAAAGCAAAGGAAAAAGAAAGAAAAAGATATGACACTGAAAGAAAAGGAAAAAGAAAGAAAAAGATATGACACTGAAAGCAAAGGAAAAAGAAAGAAAAAGATATGACACTGAAAGCAAAGGAAAAAGAAAGAAAAAGATATGACACTGAAAGCAAAGGAAAAAGAAAGAAAAAGATATTACATTGAAAGCAACAGAAAAAAGAAAGAAAAAGATATGACATTGAAAGCAACAGAAAAAAGAAAGAAAAAGATATGACATTGAAAGCAAAGGAAAAAGAAAGAAAAAGATATGACACTGAAAGCAAAGGAAAAATGAAAGAAAAAGATATGACATTGAAAGCAAAGGAAAAAAGAAAGAAAAAGATATGACACTGAAAGCAAAGGAAAAAGAAAGAAAAAGATATGACACTGAAAGCAAAGGAAAAAGAAAGAAAAAGATATTACATTGAAAGCAAAGGAAAAAGAAAGAAAAAGATATGACACTGAAAGCAAAGGAAAAAGAAAGAAAAAGATATGACACTGAAAGAAAAGGAAAAAGAAAGAAAAAGATATGACACTGAAAGCAAAGGAAAAAGAAAGAAAAAGATATGACACTGAAAGCAAAGGAAAAAGAAAGAAAAAGATATGACACTGAAAGCAAAGGAAAAAGAAAGAAAAAGATATTACATTGAAAGCAACAGAAAAAAGAAAGAAAAAGATATGACATTGAAAGCAAAGGAAAAAGAAAGAAAAAGATATGACACTGAAAGAAAAGGAAAAATGAAAGAAAAAGATATGACATTGAAAGCAAAGGAAAAAAGAAAGAAAAAGATATGACACTGAAAGCAAAGGAAAAAAAGAAAGAAAAAGATATGACATTGAAAGCAAAGGAAAAAAGAAAGAAAAAGATATGACATTGAAAGCAACAGAAAAAAAACTGAAAAAAAAACATCGATAAAGGGAAAGGAATAATGGAAAATAAGAAAAAGAAAGATGCAAAGAAAAAATAAAGAAGGAAAGAAATATATAGATTTTTTTTATTTTGTTTTACGGCATATCAACTTTTTCGGATTATTTAATACCGAATTCAGTAATTTAAAAAAGGAAGTTTTTATGCTTCAAGTTCTTTATATCTTCAAATATTTGTTCATGGTGTTTGGTTTGGTTGTTTTGTTTTATGGCATATCAACTTTTCGGATTATTTAATGCCTAATCCAGTAAATTTTATAAAAGCCTTTATGTTTCAAATTATTTACATTTTCAGTTATTTATTCATGGTGTTTGGTTTGATTCTTTTGTTTTACAACATTTTCAAACGTTTCAGGTTATTTAATGCCTAATCGACTTCTATCATCTAGTGTATATCATGAATAGGGCCCCTTTCAAACTCAAGAGAAATGGATAACCCCTATAAGGGCCCGAGAAGGAAACCCCGGAAATAATTAATTCTCTCTGTATTTCCGCAGTATTCCTCATCATCTTAGAATTTCCCTATCTACTGAAATCACTCGTAGAATTTGTAGAGATTACACAACCTTTGTTTCACTATAGACATAAAATTCTAGTTTTATCTCCTATTTATTACGAAATAATTCATCACTGAAAGGCGGATATATGGATTCATAAATTTCCCCATTGTAGTAGTAGTAGTAATGTATATTTTTTCTTCCTGTGTGCATTTTTTTCCTACCTGGGCAAATAATTTCTATTTTTTCTGAAGAGTACATGCACGAAAAGGGACGGCATTGACATAATAACCGTTTGTTTCTGCATGCTGATGCGGATCTGTAGAAGAGGTGCCGATATTGTAATATGCAGGAGAAACTATTTTGCATAAAAAATGAATATTTGGATCTTAACATGTAACTATACTGTTGATCTTTTGTATATGCTCTATTGTTGTGGTTAACGTACATTGAGCTTCTAAACAAAAAGGATTGGTATACACAAAGAGTGAAATATAATTGAAAAATATATTTTACTAAAACAACACACACACACACACAAACATATATATATATATATATATATATATGTATATATGTTTGTGTGTTTAACTCTTTCAATATTGTCATTTTTTACTTGTTTCGTAACTAACCATGTTTTTCTACAAAACTGTATTGCGATAGTCTTCAATCACAACTCATTATACACACACACACACACGCACACACACACAAACACACATATATATACACACATATATATATATATATATATATATATATATATATATATATATAGTCAATTTTATCGTTGTTTTTCTTAGTAGTAAAAGAAGCCTTTGTAGTTAAATTCACTTGCTTAAGTGATAGAGAGTATCCCCCTTGCACGAAAAAGCTTTGTATGAAGACCTTCCATCTGGCAGGTGGAATATATATATATGTATATATATATATATATATATATATATATATATATATATATATATATATAAACTGCGTCAATCTGTTTATTGCAGATTAGTAAAATATTAATATTTCACTAAATATAGTAACAAAATGAAAATTATATCATCAAACGACTACTTTAAGGTTAGTAATTTTCCAAAATTTTATTTAAATTTATGCGATATTCATGAAGTTATGACATTTTATTCTTTATCGTGGATTTTCCACTGTCCATCGCTTTATTGCAGGTTTCTTTAAATGTTGTTTTAGGGCAAAAATACAATGTCTTATCATGCGAATTTTTTTTCTGTCAAAGAATAATTGGAAAAAATCACATCCTAGATGCTAAGCCTCAAATAAATGAATTATTTATCGACATAGCTACAACGTTCAAAATAACTTAAAACAACATTTTGTCCTTCGGGAAAGTCAATTGTTTGATCTCAAAAAGGAGTTATGGCTCTAACAATATCAACTATGTTCTCCACGGGGCATCCTTTGAAGTAAATTGCTCTCCTCCCTTATAAACTTCTCTTTTTAATATTGACCAGAGATATTCAATGGGAATAAGGTCTGGAAAACACGGTGGTCAGCTCATGAGAGTTTCTCCAAAGAAGCCCATAGAGTCAAGGAAGGCTGCAGTCGACAGAGCAAAATGGGATGGTGCATTGTCATGCATAAAAATCATCTGAAAGCAACGTGACAATGGTAGGTCATCTAGCCATGATGACAAATGTTAGTCAAAAAAAGGCCGTGTACGCATTGCTGGTAAGTTTTACGCCCTCCGGAACTCGGAATGGTCCAACCAACTTATTCCCAATAATTACCGCCCAAAACATGATGACTCAACTTCCTCGTTGTCGATGAACTCTATAAGGGGTTAGAGTTCCGGACCGTCAAAAGTAGCACGGGTCTCATCTGTACATAGGACACGTTGGAAATCCATTTTCATGTAATTCTGTGTCCAAGCCTTCCGTTTTTCCCTATGTTGTTTGCTCAATGGAGGCCTTAAAATAGTTTTGATGTTCCTTGCCATCTCATTTAACACTTTACATCGGACCATGCTAGATCTTGGAGCGATTTCAACTCTTGCAAGAATGGAAGCACTGGTGCTGTTTGGGTTTCGGTTGACTTCCCTACGAATTTTCTGAATATCACGATGTGAAATGTTTCTCCTGGTGCCCTTATCTTTTCTGGGTTTGGTGTTGGGTTATTCACGAATAAACCAAAGTTCTTGGATCCCTTTCCTGCTCCATAGCTAAATATTTGATGAACAATCCTTCTGGGAGTTCAGCAACAATCCTTTCCTTTTCGATAATCGTTAATCGCCCCTAACTTCGTCGAATGCTCAAGGATAAATTTTGAGATGTGACAAAAAGATGTGTCTAGGCTTTTTTAAAAGACTAATTACACAGGATAGAAACCCGGGTCTGTTATTAGATCCAGAGACCAAAGTCTAGTCACCTAGTCAATGCATTAGAAGCACTTAGAAACACCACCTCCCAAAAATAAATAAAATAAATAAATAAACAAGGGCGCAGTCTTCTGTCATGCTCACTCTGTGACCAGGACGGAAGATTTTCTGGCAAAGTGTACCACAATCACGGAAGCCTATTATGATTTGAGGAAATCAAGAGAAGCTATCAAAATCAAAGGGCTCTCGTCCTGCAAGAGACCGCTTTGGTCCATAACGCGCATGCCGCCAGATCAGAAGCACAAGCGTGTTGATATTAAATTCTCTTTTTCAAATACTATGTTATTTTGAATATTTAGTTAAAACATTCTGTTATTTTGAATATATTTAGTTCAAATATAATGTTATCTTAAATATTTAGTTAAATTATGATGTTATTTTAAATATATTTAGTTCAAATACTATGCAATTTTGAATATTTAGTAAAAATACTATGTTATTTTGAATATTTAGTTAAATTATTATGTTATTTTAAATATATTTAGTTCAAATACTATATTATTTCGAATATTTAACTGAAAAACTGAAATACTATGTTATTTAAATATTTAGTTCAAATACTATGTTATTTAAAATATATTTAGTTAAATATATATTATTTTAGATATTTAGTTCAAATATTATGTTATTTTTAATATATTTAGTTCAAATACTATATTATTTCGAATATTTAGCTGAAATACTATGTTATTTAAATATTTAGTTCAAATACTATGTTTTTTAAAATATATTTAGTTAAAATATATATTATTTTAGATATTTAATTCAAATATTATGTTTTTTAAATATATTTAGTTACAAATACTATATTATTCCGATTATTTAGTTGAAATACTATGTTATTTTTTAATATTTAGTTCAAATACTATCTTATTTTAAATATATTTAGTAAAATACTATGTTATTTTGACTATTTAGTTCAAGTAATATGTTATTTCGAATATTTAGTTGAAATGCTATGTAATTTTAAATATTTTGTTCAAATAATATCTTATTTTAAATATATTTAGTTGAAATACTATGTTATTTTGAATATTTAGTTTAAATATTATGTTATTTTGAATGTTTAATTCAAATGCTATGTTATTTTGAATATTTAGTTCAAATACTATGCTATTTTGAATATTTAGTTCAAATACTATGCTATTTTGAATATTTAATTCAAATACTATGCTATTTTGAATATTTAGTTCAAATACTATACTATTTTGATATTTAGTTATTTTTAATATTTAGTTCAAATACTATCTTATTTTAAATATATTTAGTAAAATACTATGTTATTTTGACTATTTAGTTCAAGTAATATGTTATTTCGAATATTTAGTTGAAATGCTATGTAATTTTAAATATTTTGTTCAAATAATATCTTATTTTAAATATATTTAGTTGAAATACTATGTTATTTTGAATATTTAGTTTAAATATTATGTTATTTTGAATGTTTAATTCAAATGCTATGTTATTTTGAATATTTAGTTCAAATACTATGCTATTTTGAATATTTAGTTCAAATACTATGCTATTTTGAATATTTAGTTCAAATACTATGCTATTTTGAATATTTAATTCAAATACTCTGCTATTTTGAATATTTAGTTCAAATACTATACTATTTTGATATTTAGTTATTTTTAATATTTAGTTACAAGTACTTTTTTTTAAATATATTTAATTCAAATACGATTTATTTTGAATATTTACTTCGAATACTATGCTATTTTGTAAAATTTAATTCAAATACTGCGTTATTTTTAATATTTAGTTGAAATACTATGCTATTTTAAATATTGAAAATAGCATAATATTCAAACTAAATATTTAAAATAGCATAGTATTTCAACTAAATATTAAAAATAACGCAGTATTTGAATTAAATTTTACAAAATAGCATAGTATTCGAAGTAAATATTCAAAATAAATCGTATTTGAATTAAATATATTTAAAAAAAAGTACTTGTAACTAAATATTAAAAATAACTAAATATCAAAATAGTATAGTATTTGAACTAAATATTCAAAATAGCATAGTATTTGAATTATGCCAGAATAGATTGAATACCATCTTAAAAAATGAAACAATGACGGCGCTAGCAAGAAAATATGTCATGTGAAGATTATTTTACAGTGTAAGGTGATAGTGGCAGTATACTTTTGCATGAGAGTAGAAGTTTCTCCGATTCTCATTAAAAACCGTAGCAAGTAATTTTGAGAACGTGCATCAAGAATCAGCTTAAAGCGCGAACAGACGAATTCTACTGGAAAAAAATCGACGTAAATTTATATCACAAATAAAATTTCCTATGGGTTACTTGGTGTGCGTACACTTAGTTTTGTGGGAAAAGAATATTTATCTTGAATTCAATTCTCTTTCTTCTCAGTCTCTCTCTCTCTCTCTCTCTCTCTTTCTGTATAAACACACATGTATATATATATATAAACATATTAATACACACACATATATATTCCTATATATATATATATATATATATATATATATATTATATAAAATCAATGTTTTATTTATAAAGAATATTTGCATATATAAAACATTTATTATAAAAAAATCAACGATGACTAATAAATAGGTGCCTGCAAAATGAATGGCCGATTCCTAAAATGTAAGGTACACAGAAAAATAATTAAATTAAAAAATCGTACAAATTATACACACATTCATGATAGAAATGTACGGATGTACGGCTGTGGAAAAAAGAAGAAAAGAAGCTCTGCCTATTTCCCTATAAATATCTGACGTAATTTTCAGACAGCCTTTTGACTTTCTGACATTTTGGACTTCCGTAGAAGCCATACGTAGACGACTTCATTTGAGTTTGCTTATGCGAAAATAGAATCTCTCGCTTTTGGGACTAATTAAGTTATTTTTTACAATCAAGGTGTTTTTTTTATTTAATTCAATATCTTATGTATTTACTTGACTAATTATCTTTGAAATAGACCCAGAAAACTAATATTTATCTTTCAAATGATTTTTAAAATTAGCTCCAAAATTTTGCTCCAATATAAATCTATACAGACACAAATACACATATATATATATATATACAGTAGCGTCCAAAAGTTAAGGGCTAGTAAAACCTTAGCAAGTTTAACCATATATTTGAAACAAATACACACGAACAACAAAAAATTACTTCACAATTATATAGATAACATGTATATCTTCAATGGGTCATAATTTCGTTAGCCTACACTAAGTATTTTTTGAATAACTACCATTTTAAATAAAATTGTTCAAAATTTGTGTGTCCAAAAGTTAAGGGCTAACACGATTGTCCTTGCTGTGAATGGCTGAAATTACCAACTAACTAGTATTTGGTAAACAAACCCTTGCTATTTATGACTTATTGACACCTCTTGGCACAGGAATCCACCAACTTCTTGCAAAACGCTGGCGTTATCGCACTCCATTCAGCATGTAAGCACTGCCAGAGTTCTTCTTGATTTTTTGGGCACTGAAATTGAGCACGTTCACCAACTATTTTCCAGATATTCTCAATAGGATTAAGATCTGGACTTTGAGGGGGCCAACGCATCGTTTCAACTTCTTCCTCGTCTAAAAATGTTTTTACTTTCTTAGCAGTGTGACAAGGAGCGTTATCCTGCATGAAAATTGCAGGTTGATAGAGCGACGACCGAAGACTAGGAACTGCATGCTGCCGTAGAATCTGCTTATAAACTTCTGCATTTATTCCACCTTACAGACGAATCAGTAGTCCACAGCCTGCAGCTGACATAACGCCCCAAACCATTACACTTCCTCCTCCAAATTTCACAGTTTTTTTCACGCACTTAACCTCCAATCTCTCACTAGTTCTTCGCCGGACATACGTGTTGCCATCAGATCCGATAACGTTAAACTTCGATTCATCACTAAAGTGCACACGGGACCAGTTTTCGGTTGTCCACACAACGTGTTCTTGGGCAAAAGCGAGGCGGAGTTTCAGATTCTTTTTGGAGATAAGAGGCTTCCATGCTGGCATTCGAGATTGCAATCCAGAAGCGTGCAACCGGCGTGTAACAGTTTGTCGAGACGCTTGAACAATAGACGTTTGCTTTAGTTCTCGAGATATTTTAGCAGCAGTGTTAAATCTGTCTTAGAGTGACATTTTGACAATAAGACGATCCTGTTGAGCAGTTGTGATTCGAGGTCTACCAGATTTTGGGGCAGCTGCCACTGATCCTGACTGCTTGAAATGTGCCAAAATACGCTTTACTACACTAGGAGACCTTCATACGGTGTCAACAATCTCAGAAGTTTTCTTGCCATTACTATGAAGATGAATAATGAGCTGTTTTTCTTCGACAGAAACGGGACGACGTTGTTTTGCTGCCATGTTGTACTAGTGCGATACAAACACTCATTTCTTTTACTCAATTACAATAATTTTAATGTTCTTTAGTAAAAATTTGAAGTAGGATTATTGATAGTACCTGTCTGACACCTATACAGTACCTTACTGTTATAATAATTAAAGATTATACCGCCTAGCCCTTAACTTTTGGACCACGAGAATTTGGACAAACTTTTGTGTTATTGGTCATAACTTTAAAAATATCCAACGGATGCTTATTAAATTTAGGCGAGACATGAGTGATGAGTATATCTATAAGTATATATGCATATTAAGTATTTTAAATGAACGGTTTTTCTTAAAAAGTATTTAAACTTGTCTTGAAACTACTAGCCCTTAACTTTTGGACGCTACTGTATATATACGAATGCAAACTGATGGAAAATGATACACACACACACGAATACATACTTACACAACAAAAACTGACGCAAAGACACACAAACACAGATACATGAGCTGATTAGTGGTGATACAGCGAAACAGTACTGTATGTGGAGGACAATATATATATTGTCATCTTTTAAAACTGCAAATTTGAGCTAAATTGATTGTAACTGTTTAAAAAAACAACATCTCATTTAATTCACTTTTTATTCCTCTATAATATTATCTTCATATCTGATTTTAATTAAAGTATCCTAGTGTTCACGCCAAGTTAAAAAATGACCTTTAAATCGAGAAGGAAAATAGAAACTCCGCACAATGGAAAATCGTTATTTAAATGTAACTTTAGAACATTAATACAACACAAATACAACAGAAACACAATGAATTAGTTAATATTTAGTAGCGTAGCACTTCTGCAATTCGACCGCCTGCAATCTTTTGGGCATTCCTTGAATTAATCTGTGGCAAAACTCCGGTGAAAGGGCATCCCACTTCTCTTTTATTTTTGTTCAAAGTTCTTCCAGATTTGAAATTTCATCATTGTGTAGCTGTTGCTTGATGTAATGACATACGTTTTCGATTGGATTGATGTCTGGAGATTGTGCAGGTCAATCCAAAAACGGAATATCATGTTTTTTTCAAGGAACCTCTCGATATTGCTAGCCATTTGAATGGGAGCATTATTCTACATAAAGATGGGATTATCATCCAAATTCCAAAGTACGATAGTCACATATAAAAGTACTTGGTCGAATTAATTCGAATTTGCAAGTGAACTATGGGCCATCGGCACTAATAACGCCCCACACTGAAGCTCAACTACTATGCAGCGTTGAAACTGTACACCTAGGATTAAGCCTCTCGTCCTTCTTTTGACGGACGTATTGTCTACCATCATTGCCAAGCCTATTGAACTTGCTTTCGTCGCTAAAAAGTACTTTCGACCAATATGAAGAATAATGATCTTCATTGCATCTGACGAAGTCCAGACGACGCTTTCTGTTCTTTACAGAAGTCATTGTCATGTCTTGGAATACAGCCTCGCAAATTAAAATCTTTCAATCTGTTCTTAACTGTAGATAGAGAGCACATTTTAATAGGATTACACTGTTGTTGGATTTGGGAAGCCATTTAAAATCTGTTTCTTAGGCTGTGGATCTTGATAGCATTTGATAGCATTGTTTTCCCTGTAAGAAGTAACCCTAAGACGACCAGATTTTATGGCATTACCAACACCGCCGTTTTTTTTTTTTTTTTGTGCTTTAGCACAGTCAGTCATACTATTTTCTCATCACATTTGAATCTGCGACTGATTTCTCAATTGGATAAACCAGAAAGGTTGAGATGAAGGAACTCCCGACAATCACTAAGAGAGACTCGAAGTATATGGACTAAATGTAACGTTGTGTAACCTACGAATAACAACAATTACGATTGTTGTATAGGGAGGGCGATGGATTAGATATTAAAACAGTTATATTGTATTGAGATGTTGGGATATATTGTTCTTATAACATCCATTATAAACGTATAAATTGTATGCATTGTTGTTTAGCCAAGGGATATGATATCGACGTATAAACTGAGTCATGCTGTATCAGAGAGTTATAACACGGGTATATATTGCAGTTCATTTTTTTACATGGGGATCACCACTTATCAAGGCCCGTAAGCCACTCGGGGATGAAAGTTATTTTGTGTACAATAATCAATGGGATAATATCGTAGTAATAGTTGGTGTTGGAGATTTGATAAGGCGTCTTACTTAAGGGGGCGATTAAACAGGGTGTGTTTTGGGAGATTATTGATGTACATCAGGAAGAGAGTTGGGCCCAGGATGGACCCCTTGGGGACTCCAGCATTAATACTGTGAGCCTCAGACTTCTGTCCATCAACCACTACTTTTATGAACCTATCAGAGAGAAATGATTTAATTATTGAGAAAACATTTCCAGTTATACCGTAGCTGGAAATCTTGTGAAGTAGGCCCTTATGCCAAACCGTATCGAAGGCCTTTGATATGTCAAGAGCAATTGCCCTAGAAAGGAAGCCTTTGTCAAGAGATTCACTAATCCTATGAGATATAACTGTTAGCACATCAGCTGTAGATCTAGCAGAACGGAAACCATATTGCATGTCACTAAGGAGGTTATTTCTTCTGAGGTGGTTGACTACTTCTTTATTTAATATGGATTCCAGTAACTTACTCATGACACACAAGAGACTTATTGGTCTGTACTGAGAGGGGGTTGATTTATCACCTGAGTTCTTAAATACAGGGCATACTGACGAGGTTTTCCAGGGTGGTGGAAAGCACTTCTCCTTAAGGCAACGCTTAAACAGTTTTGTAAGTATGGGGGCAAGTTCTGGTCGAAGCTTTTTCAACACTATGATTGGAATCCCGTCTGGGCCAGTTGCTTTACAGGAATCAAGGTTCTTGATTAGTTTGGCGACCTCGTGCACAGATATTTGTATGTTGGATAGGGTGTTGTTTGTTGTAGGAGGAAATACGGGGAGTTGATGCCCTTCGTCGCAGAGGGTGGAGTTAGCTGCAAAGTTCTTGGCGAATAGTTTGGCCTTGTCTGATGCTGATGAGATGACCTCAGGTCCATTGATGATGGTTGGGATGGAACGCACGCTTCTGTTCAGGATCCTGTTTGATATTTGCCAAAACTGGTGGGAACCAAGCTGCTGCTCAGCTACTTTTGGATTGGACAGACTGAACATATAACTCTCTTGCGTTTTTTTATTACTCTTTTACAGTGGTTGCTGGCAGTCCTGAAGGCAGATTTAGTCTCAGTACATCTATTACGTTGGTAGCTATGGAAAAAGTGATTTCTGTGCGTAATGGCAGCGGCACATTCTTGGGAGACCCCTGGCTGGCTGTTAGGTTGTTGTTGCTAGAATTTTTTGGATGGTATGAATCGGTCTATCCCTACAGTTAACCATTCGGTAAGGTCTGATAGTATAGAGGATACATCCTTTTTAACCATGGAATGCAGAGGTAGATCAGATATCCCAGTCAGCCATAGAGTATCGATATACAGTACGCTGGAGAGGTATATATGAAGACTCATTACATTTCATTTTTATCTTAACTGATACAACTGTGTGATCGGAGGATCCCAGGGGAGATAGGACGGAACATGAACATAGCTCAGGGGAAGTTATGAGAAAAAAGTCTAGAAGGCTTGCATACTGACCAGTAGTATCGGGCACACGTTTGGGTTCATGAACAATATGAGTGAGGTGATAGGCAATGGCAAAATCATGACAGAACCTCCCTTCTTCATCTGTCTTATTTGAGTGGGCCAGCCATTTCACATAATGGACATTGAAGTCACCGCAAATCTGAATGGTAGCCGAAGGATGAGCAGATAGGATGAGGTCAATTTTCTCAGATATACTCTTAAGGACAGTCACCCCGCTGTTGTGGGGGCGATAGAGAGCAAATATGAATGCTGTGGCGTAAGCAAGTGCAACCTATATATAAGGTAAATTAGGGTCTTCTCTTTCCGTGCCCATAGCGATCTTGGGGGTCAGATTTAGATGTTAAGTTAGAGTATCCTTTTATTATGAACTCATCTAGGGAAGTGGTCGGCCCTATGCCAGTTTCACTTAGAAAGAGTAAGTCCGGTTTCGTCTCCTGTAATTGGGTTTCAACCTCTGGAAGGTTGGAACGTAGACCCCTGATGTTGGAGAAGGAGACATGGTAGTAGAGGTCTACGTTAGAGGATGAGGTTCTAGGTTTATTCGTGTTTTTTTTTTTTTTTGAGATAGTTCATATATGAGAACATTATATGCTTCATACTTTTCTTTCTTCAAGACTTCTATTTTCCTGCTGATCTCTGTGATGAAATATGAAATGACCAACATCATAACCAATTGAGACTTCTGTTGTTCCTTCTTTTGTGAAACCACTTTATATTTTTTTATTTTTTTTTAATATAAATTTATTTCAGTTATCTCAAGAGTCTGGATTTCGTCTACATGCTTATTCATTACAGCCTCGTGTCCGGGCTTGAAGTACGTCTATTCACTCTTGTGATCCAACTCCAACTCTTGACTCTAAACTTTCCGACCTCCTGACCTCAGTTAAGTTACCATTCAAAAATCACACGTATCCCTTACGTGTAACCTTTTCACTTCTGCCTGTCCAAGGTCATTTTGTTTATATTAAACTAAACTAATTTATGTAAACATCTTCAGCTAAAACACATTGCTACAATTTATTCTATAAACAATAATAACTCCCAATATAAACTATTTTAACAATATCATTGAATAGATAGATAAATAGCTAGATAGACAGATCGATAATAGCTAAATAAATTTTAACAATGTTAATTATCTCACACGATTAGAGATGCTGAAATGGGGATATTTTAAGCTGGTTTTAAGCTCATTTGTGGCTGCGGAGTTTCTTTTTGCTTACTCGATTTTAACGCTTACTCGATTTTAACGCTTACTCGATTTGAACATCGCAGCTAAAACAAAACTTCAGAAAAACCTTGTTTGCTTCATGAGGAGCCCCTTCCTGCTCAGAAAGTAACGGTATGCAAGAGACATTATCGGTCCATTTTGTTTTTATGTAAATGCTCAGCGCTATGTTGAGATGATAAAAACTTTTCGCTCCTCAACTTGTCCGTTTTGCAGTGGATGAACAAACAAGATCGAGCTACAAGTCACACGGCAAGAATTTCTATCGATGCCATTAATGCTTTATTTCCAGGTCGTGTCATTTCTCGCAACAGAAATATCCCGTGACCCCCCTCGTTCACCTGATCTGAGTCCTTGTGACTATTTTTCATGAGGTTATCTTAAAATGAAAATGTTCGTAAGTGATCCACAAAGAACAGTTCCGACTCTCAGAGAACACGTTGCGAACGAGATTGAGGGAATATTGGTAAATATTCTGCAAGAAGTCATGGAGAACTTTTACATTTGAATCCAAAAATGCCATGCCAATAATGTTACTCACTTGAAAGGAATAATTTTAAAAAAATAGTATTGCTTCTTTATGAAAATAATGGTAAAGAGTGTAGATTCCATCTATGCATAATGAAGTTGATAAAATGTATTTTTTCAATGACTAATCCTTTTTTTAATCTCCCCGATTCATTGGCGGATTCTATATATTGAATTTTTACGACCTTAGTTTGTTCGAATAACGTCTTTTCACGTTATAATCGCACCACAATTTTTTTTGTTCTAACGAAATCTTTCCACGTAACAAAGGCACCACATATTTTCAAACATTGTACTAGTAAGGTATTTCTTCAAATCAGTCACCTCGAGAACGTTGTAAAATAAAGACGAATATTGATGAATATATAAATAATTTTAATTTTTACACACACAAACACACACGCGAGCGCGCGCACACACACACACACACATACACATATATATATATATATATATATATATATATATATATATATAATGAAATAGAAATAAAATAGAAGAATTTCTGCTCTTTCTGCTGATAAAAGACTTTTAATCAAAATGCTACTTTCTTCAATAATGCTTTAAGGAACTCAGGACACAAGGAAAAGATTAAATACAACCATTATGCTCCTTCTGCTGGCCGCCTTAGATCTGTAATCAAAGACAATATGACTCGCAAGAAACCAGTTCAAATAAAAAGATCTGCCGCTATCAATAACAATGAACCAGTCTACATATATAATCCAACAATGAACCAGTCTACATATATAATCCAAACCAAAATACTAATTGTAATACTTCTAACCCACCCAGTCGCATCAGGAGAAAGACAAATAGTAGGTTTAATCCTCCATTTAGCTTAATTATAAAACTAATATACCTAAGGAATTCTTCAACATTGTACAAAACTCTTTCAAATACCCAAACAGATATAGGTCTATTTTCAATAAAAACTCAATCAGAATTTCTTATTCAACAATGTCTAATTTAGCACAAAGAATATTAACATCTAATAACAAAAAAATTAAATCAGCCTAAAAACCCCTTTCCCCACATCTTTGCCCACTCAATAATGATTGCATCCATAAAGATATTATATATTCATGCACAATTACTGAGCTCCCACGCAATCCTCCCATAACAGACACTAATATTTCGCCTTCAAGTTATCCTTCTTCCCATCCTCCATTTGATATAGTTACCACTCGAGCAGCCCCTCCATCTACAATTATGCAACTAGCAATAATAATAATAATAATAATAATAATAATAATAATAATAATAATAATAATGAGAATGATAATATTTCTCCTAACAGCCATCCTAACACTAACACACTCATTATCCCCTCCAAAACAGTCGTCGTACTATCAATGTCCCATCCTTTGTTAAACACAATGAACAAAATTCAAACGATTTAACTAATACAAATCAACAAATTAATATAAATATCAAACCCCGAGCTTTTAATAAAGTAATACATATATCGGCGCTACTTCAACATTAATTAAGAAAAGAATATCAAACCACATTTCTTCTTTTAACAACCATAATTCTAATAATAACCAAGGAACTTCTCTAACCATTTTAATTAAAAAACTTAACTCTAATAATACCCCCTTCTCAATCAAATGGACTATCATAAAAAAGTTAAGTCTTATACTCCAGGCTCTCAGTCATGTCGCCTCTGTACGACCGAAACTATAACTATAATTACTTCCCCCTCAAAGTAACAATATAATAAATTCTAAAAACGAACTGATCTCTTTCTGTAAACATAAGTCCAAATTTAATTATGGTAATTTTGAAATTACATAGCTATTACTTTAACCTTTCAGATATATATAATTTTTCTTTAACATTATCGTTTTTTTTCTACACACTTTCTTAATACTTTATAACTTAATATTTCTTTATTTTAATTCTTTATTTCTTCTTTGCTTGTCCGGTATATTTTTATCTGCAATTTCCGTTTTAGTCTTTAAATATTTCTATCTATCAAATATATCAATCTACCTACACATTCATATCCTGTATGTATATTTACTTATATTTTACTATATGCATTTACTTAAATACTTACTTGCTTTATCCGGAGTTTGCAGATACCGGCCATCCTCTCCCCCTAATTTTTTTATTTTATATTTTATGTTTTATTTATTTATTTATTTATTTATTCCATTTAGTGTCTTTTAATAACTCTTGCTGACATTTTCTTAAGTAATATTTTGTACATTTCAGTTGACCTCTTTTTTGCTCTATATTTTTCGCGCCTTTTAACGTTATCTTGTCCTGATCATTTTGACATTTGCTTTTTTATTTTATATCTAATTCTATCACCATTTAATCTTTTTTTTCTTTTTTTCTTCACTGATTTTTCTTAATTACACTTTGTCTTGGCAGCCGTGTTAAACGCATATCTTATTTTTCTTTTATTTTTGTTGGAATTTTTTCCCCCTTCACCTCGTAAATATTTGTGAATTATTCCACGGATTTCGGCCTTTTGGATTATTTTGGACTATCTTCCAATTACGAAATTTCCTTGGATGTTGCTTATGCGAATGGAAATTTAATTAACTTTCTTGAATTTACATTTTTGGATTTTACCGTCATTGGATACTTTACCTTTTACCAGACTATCGATTCACGTGAAATCACCTTTTTCTTCGCCATATTCCCTCTGTTTCACTTTTTGTTATCAAGTAAGATCTTTGACTTACTAGCAGTTTCATCAAATACTTTTGTATGCAAAATCCGATCCGCATTTTGCTAATTCCTACCTTCTGATGAGAAAAAAAGTATTTCTTCGAAACTCCGCGGATTAAGGACTATCCACTTATCAAGTGTTTCCTTTTCAGATTAAATATGTGTTTAACTCTTTTTCAAAGTGTTTTTAACATGTTTTATTAACTATTTGCTCTCATATATATATATATATATATATATATATATATATATATATATATATATATATATACTTCAGAATAAAATTATCTAACAATAAACTGGTATGGAAAGCAGTGATCATAAGTTTTACAAAATATCATTGGTAGTAATATTCGATAAGTACTATCCCACCTAAATAAAAATCGCTTGATATATAACATAGAGCAAATAAATCAAATTTTAGTCATTGAATACATTTTAAAATTGATGACGTGAAATATTTAAATTTCATATCAAAAGATGTTTATTATTCTATGTAAGACAAAGAATATATTTGAAATATTATAACTCCTTATCTTATAGGATTTCGATGTCTACCATCTATTCAGAGGAGAAAATATTATTCATTAACTTCCCTTACTATATGACATTTAAATACTTAAACAACTTTAAATTGAGATTTTCCATGACTCACTTACTTTAGCAAATAAGGTGTAAACCGTTATACCTATTTGCTAATATTTTCTCCTCTGAAGAGATGATAGACATCGAAATCCTAAAGGATAAGGAGTTATAATATTTCAAATATATTCTTTGTCTTACATAGAAAGCTGATAAAAGACTTTTAATCAAAATGCTACTTTCTTCAATAATGCCTTAAGGAACTCAGGACACAAGGAAAAGATTAAATACAACCATTATGCTCCTTCTGCTGGCCGCCTTAAATCTGTAATCAAAGACAATATGACTCGCAAGAAACCAGTTCAAATAAAAAGATCTGCCGCTATCAATAACAATGAACCAGTCTACATATATAATCTAAACCAAAATACTAATTGTAATACGTCTAACCCACTCAGACGCGTTAGGAGAAAGACAAATAGTTTGTTTAATCCTCCATTTAGCTTAATTATAAAACTAATATACCTAAGGAATTCTTCAATATTGTACAAAACACTTTCAAATATCCAAACAGATATAGGTCTATTTTCAATAAAAACTCAATCAGAATTTTTTATTCAACAATGTCTAATTTAGCACAAAGAATCTTAACATCTAATAACAAAAAAATTAAATCAGCCTAACTTACAATTGAGATTTTCCATGACTCACTTACTTTAGCAAATAAGGTGTAAACCGTTATAACTATTTGCTAATATTTTCTCCTCTGAAGAGATGATAGACATCGAAATCCTAAAGGATAAGGAGTTATAATATTTCAAATATATTCTTTGTCTTACATAGAATAATAAACATCTTGATAATATATATATATATATATATATATATATATATATATATATATATATATATACGATTTATTGTTGGCATTTTTAGCTATATTAACAATTACGAAACGCTGTTATTTTTATTTTTTCCGCTACCTTAGCGTTTTTTTTTTAAATAGCTATAAGCTCTTATTGTTATTCATATATCTATATGAATGGATCGCCCTTATTTTTTTATGGGACGTATATATATATAATATTATTAAATACTAGCATGGGTGCCCGGCGTTGCCCGGGTGTTTGGAGGTGTATGCTGAGCAAAAAAAAGGGCGTAATTTTTTAAACTTTGACCCCTATTATGACCCCTTAACATTTATTGTTTTGGGCTCAAATCAAGTCATTAAGTTAGATCCATGTCCACGGAAGCTATATCTAAAATTTCAAGTGTGTAGACCCAAAATTGTCGGAGAAGTTTGGTAGAGTTCTCAAAGCTCAAATCGTTGAACTTTGACCCCTTAATCGCCAAATTTCTGGCTAAAAACCGATCACAACTAAGTAACTGGTTGCCTATATGAATAAGTGGAATTATTTGAAATTCAGGTACTTATATTATTATATTTTTGCATATTCTCATAGAAAATCACCCTAAATCTTAGTTAGACAAGAAATAAACAAATTAATTCTTTCAAAAACCTTCTTTTTTTATAACTATTTATGTACGTTTTTTTTAACTATTTATGTACGTTTTTTGTGCAAGACAAAAAATGTCAATTGTTAACTTTTGGGGAAATTTTAACATTTAAAATTTAATTAAAAATAGTAGAAAAAGTTTTACATTATTCTACTTTCTATATGATAAAATTCACGGTTTTATCTTTCTGAAAAAAAAAGTTACTCAGAAATAATGGATTTTAATAAATGTAATCTCGTTTTAAAAAACAACAACAACTTGATTTTTCGGCCATGTTTGGCGGTGCCTAATATATATATATATATATATATATATATATATATTATTGAAATGAAATACACTATTTGTTGCTATCAATCGATTCTTTGACGTCTTGATATTGTTAAAACAATGTATATATATATATATATATATATATATATATATATATATATATATATATTCGTATTATTTGAATTCATCGGACTACTATTCTCATCTTGAGTGTTATTTTCACGGCGTTTCGGTCGATATAACCTTTGCACTTCTTCAGGTGTATCATGTCGAACTCGGGAATGTTTTTGTCGAACTCTGGAATTTGGACGGAATTTCGAACGGAACCCTTTATTATACTTCACGGGGGTAGCATACTCTTGCTCCGTCAGCCATAACTGGATAGAGGTCCTAAGTAATTCGCAATTGTATTTTTCGGTCGTCCATACTGAGGACTGAACCTTCAAACTTCAGGAGAATATCATATTTTACAATTGATTGTTTTCCAAGTACTCTAACAACTGCGCCACGGGTCCTTGCGGACAAGATACACCTGAAGAAGGGCCGAGGTTACATTGACCGAAACGTTGTGAAAACTCACACTCAAGATGAGAACAGTAATCTGATGAATCCAAGAAATACGAATGACTAATCCTCATTTCAAAAATTCAGAAACGTTATGTATTTGTTGTTTTTAAAAAGAGAATAATATGACAGCAAGTTGCTAATAGATACAGTATTGGCTTGAATGAAAATAGAGGGGTATATATATATATATATATATATATATAGAGAGAGAGAGAGAGAGAGAGAGAGAGAGAGAGAGAGAGGATGAAGAAGAAGAAGAAGAGAGAGAGAGAGAGAGAGAGAGAGGTGGCACAGAGAGAAAGAGAGAGCGAGTAAAAATAGAAGGTCAAATTCTTTTCAGTGTGCGTTCACCTCCTCCCATCACCATCACAAGCAGCATATCGATTTCATCGAATATATATTATAGCCAAGTCGCACGCAGAGATGGGTAGGCGTATGAATATAGGAAAAAGAGAAAGAGAAAGAGAGATAGGTTGAAAGCCGGATGAGAGAAGGAGAGTGGATGTGGAGCAAGGAGTAGAGAGAGGGCGTAGTCGGTGGCGATGCCGACAGAGTGCACCCAGAAAGCTCGAAATATACTGGCCTAAATACACATATCTCCAGTCTCGTATATTCAGATCGATAATCTAGATCTGATCCGCCGGCGTGCGTTTATTACTTATAGATAAACGTATCGTTTCTTTTTTTATTATTATTTTTCTTTCATGTTTATGATTTTAACGATCCCCCACCCCAACTCCAAAGCTACTCTTGCTATTTTCGCAAAGATCCGTTACAAACGCGAGAAGACGCGTCTGACATTTAGTTGAAGAGCCACTTTATTATAGGTACCTCGTAGTAACGAGAGGGTTGGGGAGGGGTATCTGTACTCTTGTGGCATGCTAAAAATAACCAAAAGATCGAAAAAAGTGTGTGTGTATGTATGTATGTGTGTGTGTGTGTGTGTGTATGTATGTGTGTGTGTGTATATATATATATATATATATATATATATATATATATAATTATTATTATTTGCTATAATAACTATTAAATACCTACAGACACTAGTGTTTCATCCCTTCGGGAATCATCAGTGCAGTGTCACGATTAACGCCAGTCGAGAGATTCGAACCCCGGCAACAGAAGTCATGTCTGGCTTCATTAGCAAGGACCCGAACCACTAGGCTACCGACAACCACGAGAAATACAATTGAAATTAAACATTTATTCTTATTAAATGTTTTTAGCGTTAGTCAGAGTGATCTTATCATTATATGACGATCTGCACGTATAAGCTAAGTTGACCGACTTTATCATAACTGAAAGTGCTCAACGATAAGAAACAAATTTCTTAAAGGGACTGACGTATACCACAAATCACTGTTTACAGAATGTGTTAACATTTAATTTTACTACCGACTTGTGTATTATCAACATTCTGAAACTGTTCTCAATTGTTGTTGTTGTCGTTGTTGTTTACGTAAAGTAACATTTGTCTCATACCGGTAACAGAGCGCGTATGAACGCATGGGAACATATCAGCAGACGAGCGATAGTATTAGCAGCAGCAGCAGCAGCGTTTGAACGCGTATGCAAATTGAAAAGCGTGCTCGGGCTTGTGACTGAAGAAAAAGATAAGTAAAGGACACTACGTGGCCAGAAAGAAATAATATTTGACGCCAAAAAAAGACAGACATGTAAAGTGAAAGCGAGAATGAGCTGGCTGTAGCTAGCGTGCGGTCAGAAGACAGATGAAATGGGCATGTGGCAGCGAGAGACTTTTAAGCGGGCGTCGAGACGGGGAGAACAAAAAGTACTGACCGTGTTCACGACAACACTTGAGATTTTATTTAAAAAGTAATAATAATAATAAAAAAAAATAACTTACCCTACTACTAATACTAAATTCGGGGAGTGGCAAACAATCCCGGACTGAGGGTTAGTGATACGGTAAATCATTTCCACAGATCTAGGGTTAGCGGTAGGGTAAATAATTTTATTATTACTATTACTCACAAATCCAATCCCCAACTTAAAAAATTGTTGTGCGTAGGAGACATCATTTTCCCCCTTTGCATTTTTGTGAAAATTGTTTACACACACATATATCTATATATCTACAAAGGCGTGTGTGTGTGAGGAAAATTCTCAACCGATATACTCAACGAATTTTTATCTACAGACTTGAAATTGAGTATATAGCGTAGTCAGACACGTGGAAAACTTTTTAATCAATTTTTATCAAGAAAACGGGATTACTAAATAGTTAAATTTGAAAAATAAGAACGTGGGGGCCATCGAAGTTTTAAGTTTGTCAACTGTTTCATAAATGCGCATGCGTGAATTGTTCACGTGACAGACTCCTCATGTTAAGAAGAGGGAGTTTTGAAAACACGTTTTAAATAACGTACCAAGCTGGCCTCCTAGTTATCATACTTGACTCACTGTTTATAGGTTTTAGTTTTGATCTCAGCTCGAGTGTTTTTTTTGTTTTTTATTCAACAAGTGAAATGTTTAGAAAACCATACAACTCGCATGCAAATGTCTCAGTTTCTCCCGCTTTTTTATTTTTTACCTCGTTTTGTTAAGGAATTTAACGGTACGTTTAATTCCTACAGTATTTCTGTTCATAATACATGTAAATAAGAAATCTGCATTTATGTAAAAACAATAATTATGCGTATTCAGATATTACATATGATGAGAAGCATTAGGTTTCGAAATGCCTTGGCATAAAGAGTCCCTTCTATCCCCAACTAATTGTTTGTATTCCCTTATTGAATAAATGAACCAATCTATAGCCACCAATATGTAGTTTTTGTGACTTAATTTCCCATTCCTGTTGTTCTCCTATATAAGCTCCAATGATACTTGTTCAGCTTTATATTATCAAGA
This sequence comes from Euprymna scolopes, assembly GCF_053919585.1. Taxonomy (NCBI): domain Eukaryota; kingdom Metazoa; phylum Mollusca; class Cephalopoda; order Sepiida; family Sepiolidae; genus Euprymna; species Euprymna scolopes. The sequence goes on along the minus strand of NC_136506.1, from coordinate 80,163,717 downwards.
CAAGTCTCCTCTTATGGAATTGAGCTCACTCTTTTCTTCTAAAGCACTAAACTATATATATTCGGATAGATATTGTTAAATAGCACGAAGTTTTTTTGCTTAATGATCTGTTTTTGTCATTTTTTCCATTTTTCGAATGGTCATTCTAAACTGAACTGAAGCATACAAAGGCATCCAGATTTTAAACGGAGCATAATCAAAAGCTGCCTAAAGACGACTGAAGAAAATCAGTTAAAAGTACTTGCAAAATAACAAACAAAACAAATCAGGTAAATGAAAACGATTACGAAACTTTCCTACACAAATTCGATCGAGGCATAAGAATGACCATTCAAAAAATGGAAAAATGACAAAAAAAAGGTCATTAAGCAAAAACAATCCGTGTTATTTTACAATATCTGTCGGAATGAAAACATGCTGCTTAAATACACAATGTGTGTGTATGTTGTGGTGATTAAGCTTACAGATAATAATAAACTCTTCCATTTACTATAAAGACTGGGAGAATATGTCTATTGGAGGTCATGCAAGAGTCTTGCACTCGTAGCAGTCGGATTGACGTATACCTACACCTTTATTTGTTGTATTTACTTTATTGATAAATATATTTTGTTTCCACTAATTACTGAGTTGTGTTTTTCTTCCGGACCCTTATGGGGGTCACATCGTTGAGCACTGTCAGTTGAATTAAGTCGGTAAATTTAGCTCTTATGCACCGATCATCATACAATGATTAGATCACTCTGACTGACGTCAAAAACATTTAAAAATAAAATGTTTTAATTTCAACGTTATTTCACGCTGTTAATGGTAGTCGATTGAATACGGTCCTCGCTAATGAAGCCAGAGATGGCTTCTGTCGCCGAGTTCGAATCTATCGACTGGTTTTTATCGTGACACCCTGCACTGATGATTCCCGAAAGGATGAAACACTAGTGTCTGGAAGTATTTAATAATTATTATAACAAATAATTATGTCAGCCCTTTAAGAAATTCGTTTTTTATCGTTGGGCACTTTCAGTTGAATTTAGCTCTTATGCACTGATCATCATACGAGGGGTGTGCAATAAGTAATGCCCCTGACCCACTTCCCATAGCAGTAGAGCAACGAAACCTGGCACAGTTATTAGTCTTTCTCTACATAGAAACCACCCAGAGTTATGCATTTCTCCCATTGTTTGATGCAGCTCTGGAGACCATTTTTGTAGAACACCCCAGGTTAGTCCTCCAACCACGACGTGACTTCAGAAATCAAGGCTGCATCATCTGGGAAACGCTTTCCTTTAAAAAAAAAACAACTTCATGGCTGGGAAGAGGTGAAATTCAGAGGGTGCAAGGTCAGGAGAGTAGGGAGGATGGGGAAGGATTTCATAACCACACGCATGTGCTTCTGATCTGGCGACATGCGAGTTGTGGACCAGAGCGTTGTCCTACAGGAGGAGGGTACCTTTTCTGATCTTGCCCCGCCTCTTGATTTTAATGTTTCTCTTAATTTCCTTAAAAGTGAAGTATAATAGCCCCTGTAATTGTGGTACCCTTTGCCAGGAAATCTGTCATCACTACTCCGTCCTGGTCCCAGAAGACTGTGAGCATGACCTTGCTAGCGGAGGGCTGCACCCTTGCCTTCTTTGGATGGTGAGTCCAAGTGCTTCCACTGCATTGACTGAGCTTTGGTCTTTGAATCATAGTGATGGACCCAGGTTTCATTCTGTGTAATCAGTCTTTTGAAAAACTTTGACTCATCTTCTTGGCACATCTCCAAATTCATCTTCGAGCACTCGACGCGTTCTCGCTTCTGGAATGGTGTGAGCAACCTGGGAATCCATCTGGCAGACACCTTATGCATATGCAAATGGTTATGAATGATAGTTTCCACAGACCCTGTACTAATCTTGACATCTTGGATAGTAATGCGCCGATCTTCCAAAATGACAGCTTCAACTTGACGGACAGATGCCTCATCAATGGCAGAAAGGGGGCGACCAGGTCTGGGAGCTGTTTCCACAGACTTCCGGCCATGTTTGAATTCACGATGCCAGCGTTTTACAAAGTCATATGATGGGGCATTATCACCATAAGTTTCTTTCATTTCATTAAAAGTTTCCTGTGGTGCACGTCCTTTCAAATACAAAAACCGGATCACTGCATTTCACACCTGACTCAGTTCAAACACCTGTAAAACAGAAACCACAATTTGTTCAGAGCTATAATTTGCCACATAACCCGTAGAGATATAAATCATTGCACATGCAACATTTCAGCTTGATCAGACAACTGGAAGTGGGTCGGTTATTGCACACCCCTCGTATAATGATTAGATCACTCGTACTGACGTCAAAACATTTAAAAATAAAATGTTTAACTTTCAACGTTATTTCACACTGTTAACCGTAGCCGAATGGATAATGAAGCCAGATATGGCTTCTGTTGCCGGGTTCGAATCTACTGACCCAGTTTATAAGGGGTGCTATCCTTCTAAATATACAATTGTTCAATATACTCCTCACATTTAAACATCTTATTTCTAGGTTATAAATTGCCTGTAGGATGTGGTCTTTTCCCGCATTACAGAGGGAGCATTGATTTAATTCCGGGGCGTATGCTTGTTTGCGCTCGATTTTTCAAAAAGGTGTATCATTTTCTTCAAGCTCCCACACCCGGGTAGCTAATGCTGTATTTATCCTTGTTTTAGCTCTAAAGGAGCTCATATGCGCATAGTAACTTTGTTTAAATGGACCGGCTGTAATCGTGACTCCCTGTATTGATGATTCCCGAAAGGATGAAACACTAGTGTCTCTAGGTATTTAGACATTATTATAGTTGTTTGCTTCAGTTTGGACAGACTATGGATACCCATTGTAAGGGTGCCTACGCGTGTAATTTTTTCAGCAAAACTTAGATTTTTATTCATAGAAAAAAAAAAAAAAAAAAAAACTAAAACTTATATTTTAGTTAACTTTTAAATTGTAAAATTGTTTTTAGTTTGTAAAATTGGATGTTGATTATAATTTTAAATTATTGTATAATAGATTTTTAATTATTGTATTATATACATTTTTTAAAAATCATACTTTATAAGGTAATTGACAATCTATTTACTTTATAAAACTATAGGGAAAAATACAATAGAATTGAGGTTAATATACTAGGAAAATCCCTTAGGCTAGATAAGTATTCCCTCCCCCAAACCTTGAAATATTTGAAATTTTTAAACGTATTTCGATATAATTAAATGAAATTTTACGTTTTAATCGCTATTGAGATAAATTTTAAGTTTTAAATTTTTGGGGATTTTTTTTTTTTTTAAACACTTGTATCTCTAGGTATTTAAACATTATTTTAGTGGCTTCCTTCAGTCTTGACAGACTATGAATACCCACTGTAATGGTGCCTACGCGTGAAATTTTTGTTGCAAGAGTTGCGCAATCTCCAACCACACCTCTCCTGAGTCGACATTGTTGAATACCAGTGGCAAGTGGAAGTTCAAGACGACTGAAAACAATGCCGAAATAAGCGGAAAGCACATACAGCGCTTAGACAAATTTCCAAATGTCCACCTATCTGGTTCTAGCCAGGCTCGACGTTGCTTAACTTCGGTGATCTGACGAAAACCGGTGTACTAACGTGATTATGCCGTATATTAATAATTATACATGTACATGTACATACACATGGAAATCGCTCAAGACAATGCACGGAACCACCTGATGCATAAAACGTGAAAAAAAAATACTACTTCAAGGACAAAAATAGCCAACCAATAATAAGTATAAGATGGATAGACTTCGACTCGGTAAAGAGCAATTCTCCCCATCCCCTTTTTTTTCAGAAACATCGGTCATGGAATGTGAGGACTAAAGGACGAATGTATGGAAGCAAAAATTACGAGGCTGTCGACTAAGGTACACTTTCTACTTTCTAGCAAATCCAGAGAGAATAAATCTTAAAATCAATCCCCATGTCCTAAAAGTATACGGATCGGAACAAAATTAAGCTTCAATTAAAAAAAAAAAAATTCTCCTTCTTCTAAACGCCGACATATATCCATTTCTTGCATATATATGTATATATATGCATATATATATATATATATATATATATATATATATATATGTATATATATATATATATGTATATATATATATATTATATATATATATATTATATATATGTATGTATGTATATGTATATATATGCATATATATATATGTATATATATATATTATATATATTATATATATGTATGTATGTATGTATATGTATATATATGCATATATATATGTATATATATATTATATATATATTATATATATGTATGTATATATATATATATATATATATATATATATATATATATGGCCGCACTGATGAGCTGTGAAACAGTACTGTATGTGGATGAATATATATATATATATATATATATATATATATATATATATTCATCCACATACAGTACTGTTTCACAGCTCATCAGTGCGGCTATATATATATATATATATATATATATATATATATATATAGCCGCACTGATGAGCTGTGAAACAGTACTGTATGTGGATGAATATATATATATATATATACTAGCAGTTCAGTCCGGCTTTGCTCAGGACCTAAGTTCTGTTCATAACTTTATGTGCATATGTATATATATATATATATTAAACAGTTTTACTCATGTTCAGGTAACCTACATCCACATTTAAGTTTTGACCTTAAATTGGCAGAGGATTTGGTAGAGTCTGCAAAGGTCAACTTTTTCAACTTTGACCTCTTGGCAGCCAAATGTTCGCCCTAAAACTGATTTAAAAGCTTGCTCCATGTCTGAATACCCTTTATTAAAATTTCAAATGCTTAGTCAAAAATTGGCTGAGTAGTTTGCTAGAGACCGCAAAGGTCAAATCTTTTGAACTTTGACCCCTTAGCAGTCAAATTTTCGGGCAAAAACCGATTAAAAAGATGGCTCTGAGTCTGAATACACTTTATGTAAAATTTCTAATATTTAGATACAAAAAGTGGCTGAGTAATTTTGTTTAAAATTTGACCACAATTTTCCCTTAACACTTATTGTTTTGGGCTTAAAACGTCCGATCCATGTCCAAGTAACCTACATCTAAAATTTCAAGTGTTTAGACCCAAAAATGGATATTGAGTTTGGTAGAGTTTTCAAATGTCAAATCGTTGAACTTTGACCCCATGACAGCCTAATTTCTGGCCGAAAACCGATTAAAAATATATTCCCAAATCTTTATCCCCTTTTTATCAAATCTCGAGTTTGTACACTGAAAATTGACAGAGTAGTTTGGTAGGGAAATGTACACACACAGACAATTTCACTTAAAACCGATTCACCGATTTCGATGACAATGAGTGTTGGAAATAATATTGATCTTCATTTAATCCTTGACAACATCGGGTGTTCTTACTAATTGCGCAATAAAAAGCAAAACCATTTGACATTAAGATTTTTAATGAATAATAAAAAAACAATTAACGAGGGGACAAAAGGAATTCTACGCAATTTTGTTTTGTGTATAATACTAATTGGCGTACCCATCATCCGGAAGGCGACAAATATTCAACTTTGATTTCATTGGAAAATAGATGAAATACGGCATACCTGTTACGTAATTTCCTGATTACAAATAATAAGTCTGTATGGTTCTGTATTGTAGGATTATATTTGGCTTCTACTCATTTATGTCTTTAAAAAATATCTTCCGTAGAATTATCCAAATCTATATACCTATGAAGTTGAGGTTTCTCGATCTGACATTGATATTAAACGCCTAAAATTATTAAACGAACTTTTTACTATACTCAGTCATGGATATGCAAGCGACTACATGAAGGTTAATAAATTTGCATATTCCTTTGAAAAATGAGTGTTCATTAATTAATTATTCATTTTTATGGGTTCTTCTAAGATAAATGGTTTCATTTCACTACTACCTTGCATTTTTTTGTACAAAGGAGTCATAATTTATCAAGGCCTAGCGGCCACTCTAGGATAAGGGTTAATTAGTGTACAGTAGTCAATTGGACAATACCATAGGAATCATTAGTAGTCAAATTTGGTAAATTGGATTACTTAAATTCTTGCAGATTTCGTATATATTATTATAGAGCTAATGTTCTATCGATGTTTATATATTATAAAGCTGCGATTTCAAGGAAGATATTAGCAAATTATTAGTCTAGCCGAGGCAAGAATATTATGGCAATGAATGAAACAGCACTTCATGATGTTTATTATAAAATGCGATAAAAAAAGAACATATGAAAAAGAAGGAAAAGCAAACCGAATATAGAAGGTCCAGAATACAGAAAGACTCACTCGATGTTAAATCCAAGAATCGTAGAAAGTTTTTTTTTAAACAAATAGTCAGAATTTCTTTCAGCTGAAACGCGCAAGTAAATTGTAGATGAAAACAATCAGATTGGAAAAGAAATTCAATGTAGCTTAAAGGAATATAAAAATCCGCTTACAATTGCCGAGAATATCTCTACATTCTCCAAATATTTATTTTCCTCAATTCATCCACTGAAGTTTTAGCACTTGGTTTATTCATGTATGTTTAGTCGCCCTCAAATCTTTTTAATGATGTCTATTCTTACTAGAAATATTCGACAAAATTAAGATTATCTGTATGTGTTGTGTTGTTGTCCTTTCCTTAACTTTTATACAATAAAAATTCTATCATCTTAAATACGACTTAATCCAAACAAATAAAACGGAATTAATAATCAGTCTAAACTTAAACTTAAATTTTAACTTTATGCTCTAATTGAAAACAAGTTTTCTCTACTATATTAAAGCACTTTGGACCATAGCTTTTAAATCGTCAACTGTAAACTCTGACTAGTTTCAACCTCTCACAACCACCAAGTATATTACATAATTGCCCCCACCCATCGCTTTTCGATGTTGTTGTTTTTTATGGTGTTGCTTTTATTATTTTTTATGTTGTTGTTTTTATGTTGTTTTTATTATTATTTTTATGTCGTTTTTTATTATTTTTTATGTTGTTGTTTTTTATTATTTTTTATGTTGTTTTTTTTTAATTATTTTTATGTTGTTGTTGTTGTTTTTATGTTATTGTCTTTTTTATTATTATTTTATGTTGTTGTTTTCATGTTGTTGTTTTTTATTATTTTATGTTGTTTTTTTATGTTGTTTTTTATGTTGTTTTTATTATTATTTTATATTGTTGGTTTTATGTTGTTGTTTTTTATTATTTTTTATGTTGTTGTTTTTTTTATGTTGTTGTTTTTTATGAATGGATTGATGTTGTTGTTTTTTCATTATTTTTATGTTGTTGTTTTTATGTTGTTTTTTTATTATTTTTTATGTTATTGTTTATGTTGCTTTATTTTATTTTATAAAGGTATTGAGTTCTACCTCACAGCAAGAACTGTGACACCAGAGTCGGAAAGTGTAATTAAGAAGTCCACGCCCTCGAGGATAGGCATTTTGACCTACAAATAATGCCTTGGCATCCCCGTTGGAATTCCCCAGTAAGAACGCCTCAGGCGATTACCAATAAACCCCTTCGCAAAGAGAGAAGGTAAAACCTGAGAGGGTAGATCTTCTGGAACTGCACGGAACTAACATTAGATAGCAATCAACATGGTAATAACAGGAATGGTCTCATCTCTGTTGATTTTTTTTTAGTTCTCTCCCACTGAAAGAGCTTAGGCAGTAAGGTCGGAAAGCGAGATTAAGAAGTCAGCGGTAAGGGCGCGTCAGGCTATTAGCAATAAACTACCCCCTTTTCAAAGAGAGAAGGCAAAGCCTGGGAAGGTGGACCTCCTAATACTGCCTAACACCAGTATTACACCGCAATCAACAGAGACCAGGTCATAACAGGAATGGTCTGATCTCTGTTGATTTTTTGGGGCCGAAGGTAAAAATCCCTTTATTATGTATAGACCTTTTCGCTGAACCACTAAAACACGTGGGTATTGCGTATTCCGGTGTGAAATATCCGTGCGTGTTTCGTATTGATTTTCGTACAATGCTGAACGAAATAAATCTCCATTTTGTTTGGTTTTTAAACTTTTTCTATCGGCCGATGAAATGAAAACAGACCGAACGGACAAACGAGAATTTCATGGCGATTTTTATCGACTTATTTGTCATCTAATTAACCTTTGCGACGGCCATCTTCTTGACCGTACGTTTCACCGCGTTATATCAACAATCGATAAGTTTTTCTTTCTTTCTTTTTTTTTTCTCCCTCTTAATTGTACAGAAATTATCGCAAGAAACAACACTTTGAAAATGTCACTCTACTCCACAATAATAATTGTGTCTGAAAAGTAACGGGATTTGTAGGTGTGATATGTGAGCTACTTGCGAAAGAGGGGAAATGAGAATAGATTTAACTTATATATATATATATACTAGCATGGGTGCCCGGCGTTGCCCGGGTATTTGGAGGTGTATGTTGAGCCCCCCCCCCCAAAAAAAAAGCGATCAATTTTTTTTAATTTGACCCCTATTATGACCCCTTAACATTTATTGTTTTGGGCTCAAATCAAGTTATTAAGTTAGAACCATGTCCAGGGAACCTATATCTAAAATTTTAAGTGTTTAGACCCAAAATTGTCGGAGGAGTTTGGTAGAGTTCTCAAAGGTAAAATCGTTGAGCTTTGACCCGTTAACAGCCAAATTTCTGGCTGAGAACGGATCACATAGATTTTCCCAAATCTCAGTACCTAGTATATCAAATTTCGAGTTTGTAGTTATTGCGTAGAAAAATGTACACAGACAGACACACAGACAGACACACAGATACACGTACACGTTCAGTTTTATATATATATATATATATATATATATATATATATAGAGAGAGAGAGAGAGAGAGAGAGAGAAAGAGAATAATTGACAAAACAACTATATTCCAAAATTCATGACGTCGATCATCTTATAATTTATTCCTTTAATTCAGTTGACTTTTACAATTCTTGACAGCATCTGTTTCCTAGCGCAAAATCAATCACTTAATTATTCAATCGGTAAATTTATTTTGTCCTTGACTCATCAGAAGAAATAGCAACAATCAATCCGCCAAAAGGAAATAAAGTGTGATTTGACATGATTAAAATTTGCATATATCTTTAATATGTTTCCATTACACCATTTTGAATTTTAATAATAAATTCACTGATTGATATAATAATTACGTGATTTATTTTGCGATAGATACTATCAAGAATTGTAAGTCAACTGAATTAAAGGAAAAAATTGTAAGATGGTCAACATCATGAATTTTGGAATATAGTTTTTTTGTCATTCATTCTCTATATTGCTCTGTAATTACATTGAGCTTCTTAAATAAGGATTGGTATATATATAACAAGAAAATATATTTCTACAGATATATATATATATATATATATATATATATATATATATATATATTTATATATTTATAGTAGGTTATAAAATATATATGGCGATTAAGCTACACTGAATATTCCGCGTTTCATCCACTCTAGGACTCTTCAGGCTTATGCGCATAAGCCTGAAGAGTCCTAGAGTGGATGAAACGTGGAATATTCAGTGTAGCTTAATCGCCATATATATTTCATAACTTACTAACTAGCTCTACCTACGTATTGAGCACTTTTGAAGTAAATACTTAAAGTTTACGCATAAATTTATACTTTCGTATAGTATAGTATTTCGTGTGAGTAAATGAAGTAGCTATATATATATATATATATATATATATATATATATATATATATATATATATATATATTTAATTTGGAATACAGACTTTTGTAATTTATTTGTTCATATACACAAAAACAACAATACATACACACCCACACATACATATATGCACATCCATACACACACATAAATATATATATATATATATATATATATATATATATATATATATATATATATATATATATATATATATATATATATATATATATATATATATGGAGGTTTTAAAAGTCAAAAGCAATGCGGAAAGGACCGGGATCACAAGAGTAATGAAAAGATGGATATGGGGTATGTTCGGGTAGAGAAATGTCTAACTATCTATTTATCTATCATTCCTCACCTCGTTACATGATGAATAAACAGTAACGAGGTGAGGAATGATAGATAAATAAACAGTTAAACATTTCCCTACTCGAACATATTTGTTTGTTGTTATTTTCGTTACTCTGGTGATTCAGGTCCTTTCCGCATTGCCTTTGGCTTTTAAAACTTCTATATATTGCTTTACCAGCAATGATTCAAGCAAACTACCATTTACTTATATATATATATATATATATATATATATATATATATATATATATATATATATGAGTCACTTTGTGTGTTTGTGTGAATTCCTTCCTTATAGGCTTCGAAACGGCTGAACCTATCTTTTGCAAATTTCATGCAAAGGTAATTTATATGTCTGGCAGTGTTCTGAGATATGTTTTATAAAAAATTCGTTCTATAAGTATCGAAAATTTGAAAAAAAATCCGATCCTAAAAATAGTCTTTCTTAGAGATAAAAAAATATTTTTTTTTAGAGAAATGTTTTAGGTTGCACCGGCAAGGGAGACAATAAAATCTCAACAAATAATTGTTTTCTTAGAAAAAAACATACTTGTTGACATCTTGAAATATAGCTGATTGGTAGAACATTCGACTACAGATCAAATGATCCCAGGTATACCTCACCATTTTATTTTGTTATTTTTTTTTATTATTAATGAGTTCAATTTACGATAAAAAAAGAGATACTATTTAAAATCGCCGCAAATCATTTCTTTGTTTGCATATTTTAAAACTAAATATTGATCAGAAGTGATTAATGTTTAATTAATCTCATTCATTGTCAAACTCAAATTTCAGCTGACATGATATTGTAAACAAACACAGACGGAATTTGATGAACTACATTATCATTATTATTATTTTAGAGCATATTGGCGTTTTTTCTCTCCTAGAGGACCAATATCCTTTTCACTTATTTGTATTTATTTATTTATTTTAAGTACATTAATTTCTACTGCAAATTTGGGATGCTATCTTCGCTCTGGATTTTACTCTCCAGTCATTTGGATTTCAATTTTTGTTAACTATCTCATATGCGTCTATAGTTTCTCTGTACTATACCACTCTTTTTAACTTTCCTTCGTCGATCCTGGACTTTATTTAGAATATCCTTTTGATCCATGTTTTTCTACATTTAGTCAGCGTTCATACAAATATGATTTCTTTTATAAGTTTTGCTTTTAAATTTATGTGTTAACCTGTAAAGTTTATAGACTACTTATGAATATAGTTTTGCTAAATATGTTTCCTATGAGGATATGAGCTATTTATTGAAACTCCATGGAATAAGGTGAAAATTTTAGTCTTTGATTTATATTCCTTGTCGAAAAATAAACTTGATGCAGATTTTAGTTTACAGAGTTTAAATCAATTTTCAATTTTCTATATATACAAGCTGGCTGCCCGGTGGTCCCCGGTCATAAAATACACTTAAATATGATATTTTAATTAATGCACATTTCTTATCTATTATTATATCATATTGGACCAAATAAATAGTAATGATTTAAAAAGTAAAAGAAAAAAAATGACTCATGCGCCACGACTGAGAATCGAAACCAAAACGTTTTATTTACAATTTACTTTTTCGTTTTACGTTAATGCATGAGCTATGAAGACATGTTTGCTGCAAGGCTAAAAATTCAAATATGAACCAATAGCTATTACGTTAAGCATGCATATTCGTAATGCCGTCGTTTGTGACCTTCACCAAGCAAATTCCATTTTTTTTAATTTTCACATTTTTAGTCGATTTTCGCATGGGTTCGAATACCCTTTATATTAAGTTTCATGTCTGTAGACCAAAAACTGACAGAGGAGTTTGGTAGGCAAAACTATTTTAGACAAATATATATACATATGCATAAATATACAGGGTGTCCCAAAAGAAGCTGACAGATTTTAAATTTGATTAACTTTCTCAATATTTAAGTTATGCTTACCAATTTTCATATGTAGGTAGATGAGATCTCCGTGATGTTTTGACATATAGTAAGTTATTATAATCTACTCATTTTTATTTTATTTACACAACTTAATCTAGGGTATGTTTTCCACAAGGTCTAATTATAGTTATGAAAAATTATGTTGCTCAAATGTCCACCATTTTCATTTTCTCACTCTTGTGTTCTCTGCAGGGCATTGTCCAGCACATGACTTAATGTTTCAGGGCTTATGACCCTAATTTCCTCCTTTCCTGTTTTTAAGGGCATTATTGTGACTGGTTTGTTTGCGTATACCTGCTCTTTGGGGTAACCCCAAAGGAAGAAATCTGAACCTGTGATATCGAGAAATTATTCGGTTGCCGAATATGTCATGGAGCAGATTTAATGTTTCTCATTCCGTATATGCCGTTGAACCGTTCTGCTGGGACCACATTGACCGAGAGACCCCAATTTGACTTGATCTTCTTCTTACTGATGTGGATGGATCCTCGGCTACACTCTCTGCTAATCTTTGTCGATTCTCATCACTTCTTGCCGTACGGGGTCTACCAGATTTAGGGAGGTTACATACAGACCCTTGCTCATGAAATCGAGCCACCATAGCTTTTATTGCATTGGGAGTAGGGGAATTTCTTGTGTTGAAGTTTCGTCGAAATTCTCTTTGAGTTTCTGATATTGACTCATTCAACCGAAAATAAGACTCTACGATAAATATCCGCTCCTCGGTAGAGTAATTACTCCTTGATGACCTTGAAAGGGTTACTGTAGATGATCTAAAAAAATAAAAGAAAAATATAAAAAATTAAGGAAGTTATCAATTTTTTTAACCATCAGCTTCTTTTGGGACACACTGTATATAGAAAGAGTTTTGTGTTTGCTATAAACTTTTTACGCAAATATTACGCAAGTATAAATCATGTAGAATATCTGCATGAATATAATTACACGAAATACTTAACTAAAGATGATCATCCCATTAGAAAACCGAAAAAAAACTAATATGGGATTAATTAAAATGAATGTTTTAAAAGAATATGCAAATTAGCACGATGTTTTGCAGATGAATGCAAATCCACGAACCGTATATAACAAAGTTGTATTTTCTTTTTAAATAAATAGAAAAAAAAAGGTTTTAATATGAATACCAATACACAAGAAACCCTAAACTCAACGGTTATAATTTTTGCCCGTTTTAACAGGCTACAAAATGTTATTATTTTCAAGTATTAATAAACATTTGCAAGTAATTTTAACGTCTTTAAACTGCCAATTATACAACATGACGCAAAAAAGAGACCTATAAATAGTTTACATCATAAAAAAAACTAAAGCAACGACATAGAAGAGTAACTGCTATTGCGTTTGGTTTTCGTTAGAATTTTTTTTTTAATTATAGAGAACTTACATTGGATTTACTGGCTTTACACAGTAAATCTTTATATCTGAAATATATGGTTAAAGTGTCTTCGCTTTTTTCTTAACGAACCGATGAACAATGAGATGTCACTTTCATTGCCTTTGGTAACAGGTACTTATTGTACGATTTTTGTGTTCCATTTATAAAACAAAATGAGATGTCATTATGCGTTGATTGTTAAGTAGTTTCTTTTTATTAACACGGTTTCAACGACTGGGCAAGCTGATCTTATATATATTTAAGAATAATTTTTACGTCTTTAAACTTTCAGTATATATAAAAGGCTTATAAATAGTTTCAATCGTAAATCAATATAAGGAAAACAATTAAATACGGAAAGGAATGATTCGTAAAATGCTGATGTAAAAACAAAGCAAAACAGTTTCGTTTTTATTTGCATATTTAAAACGTGAAGAAAAAAATAATAAAAACTAACACGCCTTTAATGGTACAATCTGACCTTTGCTGTCGAGCGGATGCAAATAAATATGAATTTTTTCTTTATGTATTCTACGTTAGTAATATCTGAATATAACATTTTCTCTTTATGATTTTAGTAATAGCTGAATATAACATTGTAGATATATTTTAGTAATAGCTGAATATAACATTGTACATGAGTAGTAATACCTGAATATAACATTCTTTTTTCTTTATGTATTGTATTTTAGTAATACCTGAATATAACATTTTTTTCTTTATGTATTGTATTTTAGTAATAGCTGAGTATAACATTTTTTTCTTTATGTATTATATTTTAGTAATACCTGAATATAACATCTTTTTTCTTTATGTATTCTACTTTAGTAATACCTGAATATAAAATTTACTTAGTATTTCAGTTTAAACATTCACCTGCAAATTATGATAAAAATATTTGTATTTTATTATTTTAAATAGAAAAAAAGGTAAAACACTTAAGCAGAACGATTTTTCTGGTACATGTGCAGATTTTGAACTGGACATATCAAAGCGCCCGTTCGGCTGTGTTCGGAACATGACGTCAACCGCCGGACTATGCTGAGCGTCGCCGATGCTCGAATCTTAACAACAATACGAAACATAAAAAAATGGAAATTGTAAAAAACAAAAACAAAAAAAAAACTACCGTAATTTTGTTTTAATATTCATATAATATTTCATGTTACACATTTTTATGCGATGGGGGTAGTATAATCATGTTTTTGTATTTTTGTTTTAATTGTTGGTACATAATGTTTAGCAAACAAGAAGTTTGTTGGTACTCTTGCAGTATTTGACCCATATCTTCGGTATTTTCCGTCAATCATAGTTAGGGCTCGACCGGACATTACCGGATTAAGCCGAACGAAGTGAAAGATGCAGGCGAACTTCAAAACCAGTAAGTCGAAAAATAGAACAAAAATAAAATAAATAGAAATAACAAAAAAAAAAACTAAATATATTTTTTCAAGAGTTTTGTATTTATTAAATTTTATTTATTTATTTTGCACATTTTTTATTCAACAAAAGTTCTTTTTCTTTCAAGAAAATATTAATTTTTTTTACCGTAAAACAATTATTTTTTTTCCAAGAAAATTTACATTTTGAGGAGTTTCTTTTTCAAGAAAATTTGCAGTAAAGGCTTTTTATTCTCACCATTCTTTCTTGCTCCACTGTTTTTTTTTTTTAGCTTTTTTAATTCTTTTTTTTTTATTCTTTTTTTTACAAACAAAAGACTACTACTGTAATTGTTTGTCTAACATTAATAAATTCATTGCGCTGTAAGTCTCCTTGCTTCACATCTATTTTTTTTTATTTGTTTTTGTTTTTGTTTAAAGAACAAGGTGATCCGTAAATTGTTGATTTAAAAAAAAAGTTTTTATGACTTTGTTTTTATTTATGCATGCGCAGAATTTTTGAAATCGGGACTCGTAAACTGGAACTCGCAAACCGGAACTCAAATCGTAAACCGGAAGCGGATAGACGGTTTCTAATTTGAGTTTTATATTATAATAGATTAATTCTTTTCATAAGAAGACGATCCGTAAATTGTCGATTTTAAAAAAAAAGTTTTTATGGCTTTGTTTTTATTTATGCATGCGCAGAATTTTTGAAATCGGGACTCGTAAACTGGAACTCGCAAACAGGAACTCAACTCGTAAACCGGAAGCGGATAGACGGTTTCTAATTTGAGTTTTATATTATAATAGATTAATTCTTTTCATTATCGTGGCAAATGTGCTGTTGCCCGGAGTTAAAGGCTTAGGAAATGAAGTCAAATGTGGCTTCGTGGCTGAGTTCGAATCTCCCAACCGGCAGAAATTGTCATCCTACACTGATGATTGTGTAAGCATGAAGCACTAGTGTCTGTAGATATAAAAAGAATAATTATTATTTAATTATAATTATCAAAAAACTTGAACAATATTTAATGTCTGGAAAGTATAAACTAAAAAGGCAGCCAACTTCCATCGTTCGAACACTCTGGATTGTATAATGCCTGCGCCCGAATAGAGCTTTTATTAGTTATTAATTCCTTTCATTTTCGTGGCAATTATTTGGTCGCCCGGAGGTAGAGGCTTAAAAAATGGAGTCCAAGATGGTTTCATGGCTGGTTTCGAATCTCCCAACTGGCAAGAATTATAGGATACACTATATATATATATATATATATATATATATATATATATATATATATATATATATATATATATATATATATATAAAAGTGAACGTGTTTGTGTACATTTCCCTACGCAATAACTCTGTCAATTTTTAGTCTACAGACTCGAAGTTTGCTGAAATACTAGTATATCTATAAAAGTGAATGCGTCTGTGTGTGTGTGTGTGTGTGTGTGTGTGTACATTTCCCTACGCAATAAGTCTGCCAATTTTAAATCTACAGACTCGAAATTTGATATACAGGGTACTGAGATTTGGGAAAGTCTTTGTAATTCGTTTGCGGCCAGAAAATTGCCTGTTAAGGGGTCAAAGTTCAAAGATTTAACCTTTGAGAACTCTACTAAACTCCTCGGACAATTTTCGATATAAACCATTGCAATTTTAGATGTAAGTTCCTTGAACATGGATCTAACTTAATAACATGATTTGAGCCCAAAACAATAAATGTTATGGGGTCATATAAGGGGTCAAATTAAAAAAAAATTGACCTCTGCGGTCTCTATCAAATTACTCAGACAATTTCTGGTTTAAACATTTGAAATTTTACATAAAGGGTATTCAGAGATAGGGCAAGCTATTTAATCGGTTTGGCTCGAAAACATGAGCTACCAATATATAAGTGTATGTATGTTTGCATGTCTCCCTAAAATTTTCGAGAGAGGCGACGAATTTTCACAAGATCAGTATCGTTTTGAAGCTCAATGGTTCAGACGACAAATACCAAAAAATTGGCTTAAAACATTAATTTCTTCACCCTCAACTGGGCACATTTCTACAGGGAGGGGTCGCTTTTTTCACCGATATTTTCGAAAGTCATCCCTTCTTTTCGATTTTCAAGCCTTAATTAAAACCAACGTCACTTCCGGTTCGGCGGTGGTCGTACCAGAAAAGACGTCACGTTTTTTGCCGTTCTTTTCCTCGTTCGCGGTACGGGTTCGAGCCTGCTTTTCTACTATCACTTTTTTTTTTTGCTCAACACACACCTCCAAACACCCAGGCAACGCCGGGTACCCAATGCTAATATATATATAAAAGTGAACGTGCCTGTGTGTGTGTGTGTGTCTGTGTGTGTGTGTGTGTGCCTGTGTACATTTCCCTACGCAATAACTCTGTCAATTTTCAGTGTACAGACTCAAAATTTGATATACTGGGTACTGAGATTTGGGAAAATCTCTATAATCCGTTTTCGGCCAGAAATTTGGCTGTTACGGTTCAAAGTTCAACGATTTGACCTTTGAGAACTCTACCAACCTCATGCGACAATTTTGGGTCTAAACACTTGAAATTTTAGATATAGGTTCCTTGGACATGGATCTAACTTAATGACTTGATTTGAGCACAAAACAATAAATGTTAAGGGGCCATAATTGGGTTCAAAGTTAAGAAATTGACCGCTTTCTTTTTTTTTTTGCTCAACATACACCTCCAAACACCCGGGCAACGCTGGACTGAAATGCTAGTATATATATATATATATATATATATATATATATATATATATATATATATATATATATATATATATATATATATATATATATATATGTCTGGTCACGAATAGGCTCCTATATGGTTGACTATTACAGAAAACTGATCACATATAATGATAGAAGATGCATCGAGACACAGGAATGGGTATGTTTGATCTGGCATAATGATGATTCATTAAAATTGTGAGGTCTGCGTACGCGCCTGGTCCACAAAGTATGCAAATAAAAAAATTTAAAAAAAACAACTTTTACAAGTGCTTTTTATATAGATGTACATAATAATACTTCGATAAGTATGTTTTAACTTAAATAGGGATGGTATAATAAAATTGTGGGGTCTGTGTTCGCACCTGGCCTCCATAGAATGGAAATAGGCACAAACTTTAATAAAGACTTTTCATGTCTATCTGCGTAAGTATACTTTGATAATTATGTTTCAGTTTGAAGAAATATGGTATAATAAAATTATGGGGTGTTCGTTTGCGCCTGACCTCCATAGAATGGAAATATCTCACAAAGTTTAACAACGTTTTTTTTTAATATAGATCCACAGAATATTGTGATAAGTGTTTCAGTGTGAACAGGTATGGTATAATAAATTATGGGATTTATCTATTTTATTTTTACTTTCATCATATTTTGCTTTGGTTTTGATAACCCCAAATTCGAAGCTATCTCTTTACAACCCTTCCTTTTCATAACCTATCATACTTTCATAAATCAGAGTCCATTTTCTGTAGGCTGCTTTTAAACCCAGTCAACGACGGGTACTTTTGCTAGTATATATATAACACTAACCTACGAAGGGAAGAGTGGCTTTGTGGAGTGATGATTGCATAAGAATCACTCGCTACTAGCTATAAAACTTGTTTATTTTTATTTTAAAAAATTAAATATATATCCAGCTGCATTTACTCGAATCGGGTTAAACCGGCTTCCCATGAAGGAGGAAGTGTCTAGTGAATAACAAAATTTACCAGCGCTCCCGAATCTTATGTATAATCTCGATTAGGGGAGATGACGTCATGTTTTTACTGCTCAGGCTGGGCGTCGACGTCCTTTTCCATACAGCGCCTAATATTCACAACTCGTCACCTATGTGGTTGTGACCAGACTCAACGTTGCTTAACTTCGGTGATATAATGAGAGCCGGTATGTCAACGTGATTATGTCCTATTTACATTATATCTTGAGGGCATATAAATGTAATCTTAATTTTAGCAATTATTGCATGTTTTTTTTTTACTTCTTCACTACTAAAATATGCGTCCGAGAACGGATATACGTCCTAAAATAGAGCACTTTTGCTACATCTGCAGAGGTGCTGCTCAGAGCATCCTATCCTGCCTTGACAGAGTTCCATTAGCCTGTTTTCCAGCTGGCTAGAACATGGTTGTGTTCGAGTCCAATGTAAACAAATTCTTGTTGAGCCGAATTCTTTAAATAATCAATTTCTACCCAATTTATCCCACTAACGATTACTACGCTATTGTCTCAGTGACCATCATACACTCCTTAACCTTTGTCCTCGAGTGGCTTTCGAGCCTTGTTAAAGGTGACTCCCTCTTTTTAAAAAAAAAAAAAACATGGGGATTACCGACATTACCTAAGGCAAAAATGTAACCTACTTCTATTAAAACGTTTTTCTCCCCAGCACTATATATTCTTTTTCTCCCCAGCACTATCTTTCTCCTCTGTCCAGCCCATTCCTCTCTAGTTGCACACACATACGCACGCACACATACAAACACAACTCTCTTTTATATAATAAATCATGCCTTGAAAGAGTTCAAAACTTGTAGCTGATGCCCTTTTCTTCTCCTTATAACCTCTTTCCCAACAATTTCATCCACTCTCTATCTGTACATAAATCTGGATGCAAATTCCATGAACAAAGTCCCTTTCCTAGAAATGGCCGTCTGTGGAGCTCTGTTCCGCTAGCCTGCTTTCCATTTGACTACCACATGGTCGTCTGCAAGTGTAATGTAAACAAGTACTTGTTGAGCCGTCCCTTTAAGTATTCAAATTCTTCCCAATGTCCATCACTAACAATCAATACGCGCGACCACCGTAATTCATTAACCATTATGCTCGAATTACCCTCAGACTTTGATAAGTCTTAGGGTCATTCGAGCATAATTGTTAAAGAAGGAAGAATGGGAGATTAAAAGAAAAACAAAACATAGAAACATATTTTTAACATTTATGTTAATTTCGCCATGACAGGTAAGTACGTAATAATATTTTCATCCGAAATGCGTTGGTTTAATAGTTCACTAATGTAAAAAAGCACCAAAGATTGTATAGGCCTCCAGCACAGTTACTAACATCGGGCACTTCCGAACCAAATCATTTATCTAAATTGTTCGGCACTAGCGTATCGACAAATGGAACAAAGCCACTGAGCTCTACTTGTTAAGGAAGGGGGTGCACTTGCAGCAAATCTGCACATGAAATTTCTGATAACAGCTAAACACATAAAACTAATAAGCCATATCCGTTCATATACCTCGCCCTTCCCCAAAAGGGGGTGGAGGTTAATACCTTTTCATTCAACACATTTATCGCCTCAGTAGGCAACAAACTGATCTATTGTGTGAATCAAAAGAACGCCATTTTATGAATCACAATTAAGTATTCGATCTCGGTTCGGTGAGCTTCAGGTCAGCGATAGAAACAGACACTTACAGGGAAACATAATGGGGGAGGAAATTTTAGAGGAGGGTGGTTGTAGCATGCGTGTGTGTGTTCTATTGGGAGTTTGGGTTGGGGTTATTTTTAATTAAAAAAAAGGTACATTTGAATATAAAGTTAACCCTCATCTACTTTATAAGGATAGACGGAAAAGTTGACGATCGGAAGAGAGAGATGAGGAAGAAAAGAAAACCATCAGAAAAATAGAAAGCCCGGAAAGTCTAAAAAGATAGGAAGAAAGACAAATTTAAAAAGAAAAGAAAGGAAGAAAGATAGAATAAAGAACATGGAAAGAAAGAAAGAAAGAAAGAAAGAAAGATAGAACAGAAAGGAAGACAGATCGATAGAGTGGAGAATATAAAAAAGAAAGAAAGAAGTAAAGCGATAGAAAGAAAAGAAATAGAGAAATTAGATAAAGTGTATAATATAAAAAGAAAGAAAAAAAAGAAAATAGATAGAGTGAAAAACACAAAAAAGGGAAAAAGAGACAGAAAGAAAAGAAAGGAGGAAAACAGAGTAAAGAACATAAAATGAAATGAAAAAGAAAGACAGAAAGAAAGAAAAGAAAGAAAAGAAAGGAAGAAATTAGATAGAGTGAAGGATATAAAAATAAAATAAAAAGAAAAACAGGAAGATAAGGAAGAAAGTAGATGGAGACAAGAACATCAAAAGAAATGGAAAAAAGGGACAGAAATAAAAGAAAGTAGGAAAATAGATAAAGTAAAGAATATAAAAGGCAAAATAAAAAAAAAACATAAAAATAGTAAAAATATATTTAAAAAAAAAACGGAAGTAAGAATAGAAAGCAGAAAAAAGAAAAGGGGTGATATATAAATGAAAGAAGGAAATAATATGAATGATAACTATGGGAAAAATGAAGAAAGAAAAGAAAGAAAGAAAACAGACATTTACAGGAGACAATGATGGGGGGGTTAGAGAGGGATTGTGGCATTCGTGTGGGTGTTCTATTGGGAGTGTGGGTTGTTTTTTTTTTTTATTAATAAGATACATTTTTAAATGTTGGCTATTTGTACAGTTTAATCAAGGCATTAAAAAATGAAAATATCGAAAAAAAATTGTACGTATCCGTTTTGGACTGAAGATCTCCGAAAAACAAATTTCATTTAATTTGATCGAGTAGATTTTTTTTTTCTTTACAGCGGAAATACACGTTTTTATGAGAGCGTGTTGAAGTCAGCCATTTTGGAAATTTTTAACACGCCACGGGGAGATAACTCCTGTCTTTATTAATAGCCTTTCTTCTTAAAAATAGAACCTTTTGCTCGGTATCATAACAAATTGTTTTTTCGCTGTAAAAAAAAAAAAAAATACTTGATAAAATTAAGTGAAATTCTTTTCAGAGAACTTCGTTCCATAACGGATACGTACAATATAACCTTTTTTTTTTTTTTTCGATATTTACATTTCTTTAATGTCTTGATTAAACTGTACCCGTATAACATTGTGTTACACCTCACCGACTTTGCTAAGAAAGACGGAAAGCTTGACGATCGGAAAAATAGATAGGGAAAGAGGAATAAAAGGGACGACAAATAGAAAGATTGAATAATAAAAAAGGAAAAAAGAGATGAAAAGAAAAGAAAAGAAAAATAGAAAAATAGAAAGAAGAATATGAAATAAATAAAGAAAGAAAAAATAAAAAATAGATTGAAAATATGAAAAAGAAACAGAGATAAGAAAATAAAGGAAGAAAAAAGAAAAAAAGAGTGGTATAGAAAAAAGAAAAGAAAAAAGTATAGAAAGTGAAAGGCAAAAATAAAAGGAAGAAAGAATAGAAAGAAGGAAAAATATGAAGAGTATTTTTTTACATGGTAGTCACCACTTATCAAGGCCCGGAAGCCACTCGGGGATGAGGGTTATTGCGTGTACAGGAATCAATGGAATAGCATCGTAGTAATCGTTAGTATTGGAGATTTGATAAAGCGTCTTACTTAAGGGGGCGGTTCATCAGGAATTTGTTTATGTTGGACTTGAAGACATCCAAGTTGTAGTCAGGTGGAAAACAGGCGAACGGAAGAGTTCTACAGGAGTGCACTTCTAAGAAAGAAGCTTTGTTCATAGAATCTTTTTTTGTTGTTTTGATTTTGGCACAGATAAGGAGTGGGGGAAATTATTGGCAGTGGTTTCAGATAGACGGGTGTTTATCGTGAAGGATTGGGAGGAACAGAGATTGGAGCTCAGTCAAGCACTTGCCTTGAAAATAACGATAAAACAAAGACAGGTTCGTAATGTCTCTTCTGTGGGAGAGAGGTTGCAGGGAAGAGAAAAGGGCATCCCCCCACTAAGCTACAAAGTCTATTTTGTAATCTGTCAAGGCAGGATAGGCTGTTTTTAGGAGCTCCTGCCCATATGTGGCAGCAGTATTCCATCCTTGGATGTGCTTGGCTTTTTGCATCAGCAGTGATATATTTTCTGGAGCGGTAGAAGGGTCCTAGCATTTTTCCAGCGACCTTGGAAACAGACTTGATGTACGTGTTCCATTTCAGATCAGGAGTAAAGGTCAATCCCAGAAGCTAGTAAAACATGGAGCCTCCCCAAGGCGAAAAACATCCATTTCAGTTGATGCCAGATGGGGATCAGAACGTTGATGATGTAAAGATAGGAGCTTGGTTTTAGATGCATTAAAAGTGACCAGCCACCTCTTCCACCACTGCACCACGCGCTCAAGATCAGAGGAGAGGGAATCAAAGAGAACTTTGTCATTTACGGCCTTTGATGTATTTCCATAGATGGTCGTGTCATCAGCATAGATGTCAACGAATGATTAAAGTATGTGTTTTGGGAGATCATTAATGTAGATCAGGAAGAGAATTGGGCCCAGAATGAACCGCTGAGGGACTCCAGCATTAATACTCTGGGCTTCTGATTTCTGCCCATCAACCACTACTCTTTTGAGTCTATCAGAGAGAAATGATCTAATAATTGAGAAAACATTTCCAGTTATACCGTAGCTGGAAATCTTGTGAAGTAGGCCTTTATGCCATACCTTAACGAAGGCCTTTGATATGTCAAGAGCAATTGCCCTAGAAAGGAAGCCTTTGTCGAGAGATTCACTAATCCTATGAGATATAACCGTTAGCACATCTTCTATAGATCTAGCCGAACGGAAACCATATTGCATGTCACTAAGAAGGTTATTTCTGCTCAGGTGGTTGACTACTTCTCTATTTAATATGGATTCCAGCAACTTGCTCATGACACACAGGAGACTTATTGGTCTGTACTGAAAGAGAGATGACTTATAAACTGAGTTCTTAAATACAGGACATACTGATGAGGTTCCCCAGGGTGTTGGAAAGCACTTCTCCTTAAGGCAACGCTTAAATAGCTTTGTAAGTATGGGAGCAAGTTCTGGTTGAAGCTTTTTCAACATTATAATTGGAATGCCGTCAGGGCCAGTAGCTTTACTGGAATCAAGGTTCTTGATTAGCTTGACAACCTCACGCACAGATATTTATATGTTGCATAGCGTGTTGTCTGTTACAGGAGGAAATACAGGGAGTTGATGGCCTTCGTCGCAGAGGGTAGACTTAGCTGCAAAGTTCTTGGCAAATAGTTTGGCCTTGTCTGATGCTGAGGAGATGACCTCAGGTCCATTTGTGATGGTTGGGATAGAACGCACGCTTCGGTTCAGATTAGAACGATAAAATTATCCTAATTTAAAACTTTTATTGAAAAAAATCAACTCAGGTGACTTGATTATGTACTAGAGCTGGCATCTATTCAATGTAGCCGCATTTAGCCTCAATCTACGCGTAGATATAGGTCCGGAACTAGGAGCCTGCCTTTCCAGACGCGCCAGCGGGAACAGCAAATACGCAGACGGCGGCAATCAAGCTGGCTTGGTGTTGTTGGAGGTTATGTTGGTGATGTTCTCAACGTAAGATCAAACGAAATAGTTCAGCGAGTCCAGGTCGGGGCAGTTATAGAAGGGTACAAAGTCGTTGCCCTCCTTTAAAAGCCAAGTTTCTTTGGACTTGTGGGCCGGCACCGAATCCTGCTGCCACACCCAGGGTCTGCCAGCAGCCACCTGATTGCACCAGGGGATCACCACACTCTTCGGCACATCCAGGTACACTTGGTTTACCTTTCAAGCTGACCTCGAAGATGTGAGGTGACATGATGTGGCCCTTACTTGAACCCACACCAAAGACCATAATTGTGACCGGAAACTTTGTTTTCTATCACACTGGGCACGTCCTTGTTTTTCGGATTTGCATTTTGAGAGTGCTGGTAATGGTCCTGTTGTCATAACTTGGATCAGTAGAGAGCATGAGTTGTACAGCGGCGCATCTCCGATCTCGCTCGTTAAATATTGCGCCACTTTCAAACATGACAGAAGGCTCATATCGCTTTTGAAATTTGTACACAACTGGCCAACTAGTAGATGGCCTGAAACAAAAATAGAAAAACAATTTCATCAAACGGAAATGAGATCATGTCGTCTTTTCTAGTATAATTTTATCGTTCTACGCTGTAGAAGAAATAAAAAAGGAGGAGATAAAGAAAAGAAAAAGTAAAAATATTAAAGGGAGAAAAGAGAGAAAGGTAAGGATAGGTAGAAAATAATGAAAAGAGTGAAGAAGATCAAAAGAAAAAAGAAGAAAGAAAAAGAAAGGAAGAGAGTGTAAAAAATAAAGATAGCATAAAGTAAAAGAAAGAAAAATAGAATCAGTGACAAATGAGAAAATAAAAACGGGAGAAATGAAAAAATAGAGACAAGAAAAATAGACTGAGAAATCTAGAAAGAAAAAGAAAAAAAGAAAGAAAGAAAAGGTAAAAAATAAAGAAACATAGAAAGGTTGACGGATAGAAAAAAAGAAATTAAAAAAAAAGAGAGGAGGAAGGAAGAAAGAGAATGACAAAACGGAAAAGAAAAAAGAATAATAGAGTGACAAAAAGAACGAAAAGAAGAAAGAATGGGAAAGAAAAAGAATGAAAAAAGAAAGTGAAATAGAGAAAAAGAAACATAGAAACAATGGCACATTCAAGAAGAACCAATGAAAAAAAAAGAAAGAAAAACAGAAAGAGTGGATAATATATAAAAAAAATTTTCAAAAAAAAACAAAGAAAGGAAAAGAAAAGAAACACAGAAAGGCATAAATGAAGGTAGAGGGGAAGAAAGAAGACAAGAAAAATAGAGTGACAAATATAAAGAGAAAAAAAAAGTAGAAACACAGACATAGAGAGAAAGGAAAAGGAAAGTAGTTACAGATTTAAAAAAAAAGAAAACGAACGAAGAAAAAAGACAGCAAAAGGAAAGAAATGAAAAAGAAAAAGTGAAAAATATAAAAACAAGAAAGGAAGAAAGAAAGAAAGAAACGGGGGCATAAATAGAAAGCGAGCCAATTTTGAAAAAAAGAAAGAAAGAAGCAAACAAAAATAGTGACAAATGTAAATAAAAACAACGAAAACGACAGAGAACGAAAAGAAAGAAAAATAAAAGGAGAAATTGCTCTTTTTGCTTTTTTTGCTGTTTTGATACTTCATCGTAATACTTTAATAAGTTGAATGGAAAATAATAAGACAAGCTACCACGTGCAGGCATTTAGACGACCCATGTAAATTATGCCTTCATGAAAAATTTGCTATCCTGTACTTTAAAGAACCCCAAAATCTATTAAACTGTAGAAGAGAAATAGCAAATAACTGTGTTCACAAAATAAAATTTACTCTCGGATAGCGATACAAAATAGTTTTAAAACTAAAAAAACAATAGAAAATAAACAAATAAATAAATTAAATAAACATGAATATGCATAAACGATCACACATATATGTATGTATATATATGTATATATATGTGCATATATGTATGTACACATATGTATATTTATATATTTATAAAAAAAAACAAAATATCTGCCTTAAACCACTAAACTAGTTTTAAAACAGATCCTTTGTTCGATAAAATGCATGCCCATTGGCTGATAGGAAGGGGCGCGGTGGATACTAGAAAGCTGATTGGCTAACTAAAATCCTCAACAGAAGAGGACCATATAAAAACGATAAACAACTACAGAATTCACGCATAAGCCTGACGAATCCTAGAGAGGATGAAACGCCGAATATTCAGTGTAGCTTAATCGCCATATATATTTTATAAATTACTATATATATATATATATATATATATATATATATATATATATATATATATATATATATAACTGTACAGAAGGTCCGAAAAACATTGCTACCGTCGGTGTCAACCCTAACATAAGGGGTGGGCTAGTTAATGGTAAATAATGTTAGGCTCTCGTCAGCCATATTGTTTTCTCTTGAGATAAATTACAATTTACAGAGAAAGAATTTGATTTTCCACTCCGAAAGGACCTTTGGAATAAGTACCATCCACAGTTGAAAAAAAATATGATGTAGATAAATAAATATAAATAAAAAAAAAGAAATAAATAATACAAAAAATTATTGAATTATTTATTATTCATTTATTTATTTATCTGCTCCTAACGACTGTATATTCCTGCAGTGTAAGCCTTCAAAAATATCTTTTTTGCTGTCTAATTGTGTCTTTAAATTTTTTAGATGAGGGTTGATAATTCGTATTATTTAATTTGTTGTGAATAGTGATCTCATCTTGTGTGTTATTTTCATAGGCATTCGATTGATGTAGTTTACTTCAGATGGAACTTGTCGAACTCCGGAATATTTCTGTCAAACTCGGAATTTCGAAGCGAACCCTTTATTTAATCTACGAGAGTGGGGGGGGGGCGTACGCTCTCGTTCTGTCGGCTATGACCGGGTAGAAGTCCTAAGAAATTCGCAGTTGTATACCGCCCGCATGGAGAATTGCACATTTGGGCTGGTGCACCTGCTACTAGTCTCTCGCTCCAGGGTTCGCTGACAGGGTTCAAAAGAGAGTCGCCAACCTGATAGGTCCTGAACTGTCATCTAAGCTTCAGCCTCTGTCCCTATCGATGAAATGTTGCATTCCTGTGCCTGTTCTGCAAGTATTTTAATGGTGAATGCTCCTCGATGTAAATATCCCCGAGAACCCCGACAAACAGCAAAATCCCACCCCTACACAGTAGAGATCCCTAGATGTAAGAAGGCCTTCTACTCTAATAGTTTCTTCTCCAGAACTGCTAGACTTTGGAACGCCCTTCCAGGTTCTTACTTTTCCAACTGTACTGACATGCAGAAGTTCAAATGCAATGTGAACAGACATCTTGCTGCTCAATTCCCTACATAGTATCCTTGCAACTTATGACCCTGATAGTAGCCCCCTACATCAAAGTAGCACTATGCCTTGTTTGAGTTAAAATGGAATAATTTACAAAAATAAAATAAATAAATAAATAAAAAGAAGCTCCATAAAAGTATCACCTACAACTATATTTGACTAAGTACATTATTAGCGATTAGAACAGTAGTCCAAATAATCCAAATTATACGCTGTTTAATTGATTTGGTTGTGTTCAACGCAACTACTTCAGCCACATGGTGTTAAATTTGATGCGATTCGATTGATTTTTGTTTTTTAGTTGAACTGCTGGAAATGTGATTGTTGTGCAGTTAACTGTTGATCAAATCGATTCGACGCACTAA
>NC_136506.1:80103356-80130856 GCF_053919585.1 Euprymna scolopes | reverse complement strand
AGACAACACAGCCACCTAAGGTCCTTAAACTCCAAAACTAAAACATTACCGACATACCAAGCACCCCCTCCTACCTTTACCCCTTGTTCCCTTCCTCTTTTTCCGCTCTTCTGACATCATTCACTCTTTCATCCCATCATAACGAACATTTCTGTAAAAGTCTTAGGATGCTACAGACGGCCAAAAAAACGACCGGGTAGCTGAAACAATAATGTAACTTAACAGAAAGATACGGTAATAAAAAGTAAAACGCATATTTGCTCTACAACAGTATTGAGCACTTTCTTCAGGTTTTTATTAATTACCATTTCTACTATATATATATATATATATATATATATATATAATGTATATATGTGCGTATGTGTGCGTGTGTTTGTGCGTGTGTGTGTGTGTGCGTGTGTGTGTGTAAATCATCTGAAACTCTGGTGTTTATAAAAAAGTTGCCAATAACAAGCAGAGCGCTATTATAGTAAGCATATTTATACAAACATTCTTGGCTACATATGTCCATACATGTTTCTGCTGCAATTTCTTTAGAAAAGTAGCGTCCTCAAGCCAGATTTGTATCCAATATGATTTATATAAATAAACATTATATATATATATATATATATATATATATATATATATATGTGTGTGTGTGGAAATATGATTTTTTTTTTCAATTATATTTCACTTTTTTTATATAGTAATCCTTAATTTATGAAGCTCAGTGTAATTATATGCATATAAAAAAACAAATGACAAAAAACTATCTTCCAAATTTTATGGCGTTGGCCATCTTACAATTTATTTTTTCGTAGCGCAAAATCATTCATTTAATTATTATACCGATCAATGGATCTATTTTGCCCTTAATTCAGCAGAAGAAATAGCAACTATCAATCCACCAAAAGAAAAGAAAATGCGTTTAGGCATGATTACAAAATCCGAAAATATATGGACACATATTTCTGCGTTTTACGGCTTGCTAGCAAAATTCGAAACCAGAATCTCAGTGACTGAAGTCCAGTGCTCCTGAGACCAGTACCTCTAAAACTGGCCTTGAAAGTTCGCAACCAACAGAAAATATAGAGATATATATCTTTTTATATAGTCATTTTTTTTTATTATTGATAATTGAACGTAATCTGATAGCAGGAAGCATTACCTAAATACTATCCATTGTTCTCGTTCACTGGTGTGGTGTCTCCATATGGAAAGCTTATATATTTATCGAATATAATTAACCACGGACGCATCTTTCGCCGTTAGGCGACTTAACAGCGTGGCTTAATTTAGCGAGATGCGCAGCAACTAGGGATTTTTCTCCTCTGCCGCCAATATCAACAGATATTAGACCATTCCTGTAATAATCCGGTCCCTATTGATTTTGCTGTAGTTAAGTTCTGTGCAGTTCTAGGGGGTCTAACCTCCAAGGCCTTGCCTTCTCTCTTTGAGAATGGGTTAGGTTATGGCTAATCGTCTGAGGCGCTCTCACCGGGGAATGCCGACGGGACTGCCAAGGCACTTTTTGCGGTCTTCTCAATCGCATTTTCCGACCCTAGTGTCTGAGTTCTTGCAGTAGTAGAGAACTAAATAACTTAATTTAGCGAGATTCGAATATAAGTGAATGAGAGAGAAAGAGAGAGGGTGAGAGAGAAAGGAAGCGTGTCTGCGCGAATATGCTATGAAGAGAGAGAGAGAGTGACAGACAGGCAGAAGAGAGAGAGAGTGGGAGAGAGAGAGAGAGAGGCAAGGGGGAGAGAGAGTGGGAGAGAGAGAGAGAGAGAGAGAGAGAGAGAGAGAAATGAAGTAGGTTGAAAAAATAACAAATAAAAAAAAAACTATTAAGTAGAGAATCGGAAATCCAAAATCAAAAAAAAAAAAAAAAATTAAATCGTTAGAAGTTTCTTGAGTACAAAATTAACAATAAAGACGGAAATTGCAGCCTACATAATTTTGCTAATTTTTATTTATTTATTTTTTTTACTTATTATCTTTTTTTCTTTCTTTCTTTTTTTTCCTCTTTCTTCGTCTTCTTTATGGAATTCTTCTGCTCCCAGCCTTTCTCCAGCTTCTTGTTTCCCCCCTTCGCCATTTCCTTCTTTTCTTTCTTTTTTTCTTCGTTTTTGTCTTTGTATTTTCACCTACTTCTCTACCTTCTTTTTGTTCTCTTCTTTCTCACTTTCTTCTTCTTCTTCTTCTTCTTCTTCTTCTTCTTATTATTATTATTATTATTATTATTATTATTATTATTATTGGTGTTGTTGTTATCTGTCAATTTCTTCTTCCTCTCCTATATCTTCTTATTTACATCTTCTTCTTCTTCTTCTCTCATTTCTTCTTCTTTTTTCTTTTTCATCTTCTTATTATTATCCCCCACTTCTTTACCTTCTTTTTGTCATCTTCCTTATCCCGTCATTCTTCTTCTTCTTCTTCTTCTTCTTCTTCTTCTTCTTCTTCTTCTTCTTCTTCTTCTTCTCTAATAAAGAGTACAGCAATCGTTGCTCTATTTAAAATGAAATTAGCAGCACTCCGTTGTTGTGACGTCGACTCGTCACACTAATAAAGATCGTGGTCGACGTACCGAAACTACTAGTAGTTGTCGTATATACGGCGTGGTTATTGTTGTGATTGCTACGTTGACTGCGAGACAGAGACAAGAGAAAGAGAGAGAGAGAGAGAGAGAGAGAGAGAGAGGGGAGAGCGAGAGCGAGCGAGAGAGGGAGGGTGGGGGTAGGGGGAATCGTAGAGACTAGGTCGAGGTTTGGGGTAAAAGCCTGGTAGAAAATTCCGGGATGCGGCCCAGAAAGCATCTTAGCTTTCGGAAAGATAATAATCCGATTAATAAAATGGAGTATTATTGTCGGGAAGGTAAAAATTATGAATGGATGGATTTTTTTTTTTTTTTTTTTTTTTGTATAAAACGTAAAACAAATAAAAATAAAATAAACAAAAATAAATAATGAGTCACAATAAAACTAAAACTATATATAAAAAAATGATAAGTGTTATAATATAAATAAATAACGTATAAAATTAAATATAAAATATCCAACAAAATGAAATAAAAAATAAATAAAATAATGCCAAGGGCATGATTAAAAGCGCTGAACACGTACGTAATACGTTTGATTTGATCGGAATATAATGCGATCAAAGGATATTATTATCCTTTTTTTCTTCTTTTTACTAAATTTATTTTATTATATTTTTAAAGGGAGCTTCCGTCGGCCAACAAAATGTAGTCACCCCCACCAACCACCACTATCTCACGAAAAAGATGAAAAAAAGAGAGAGCGAAAGAACGTTATAACTATGCCAGACACAAGGTCACGTTTCCGAAACTAGGACAATCAAACATGTATCGAACTTCGCGCGTAACAATCTGCGAAAGTAACTTGATAGCAGAACTTCTATAAACAGCAGGTGCTCTAAATTCCAATAGATCCGCGTGTATTGCTATATACCTTTCGAACCTACCTACGTCACGCTATACATTGCAATAGATCCACGTGTGTTAATATATTTATCCTTATATGCCTACATTCACACCTACCTACGTCACGCTATAAATTCTGATAGATACACGTGTATTACTATATTTATCCCTATATACCTACTTCTGTACCTAGCTACGTCACGCTATAATTTTCAATAGATCCACATGCATTAATGTATTAATTTACATGCCTACTTTCATACCTACTTACGTCACAATATAAATTCCAATGCATCTATGTGTATTAGTATATTTATGCTTATATAGTAGCGTAGTAGTATATTGACAAATTATGGATACCTATTGTAAGCGTGCCTGCGCGTCGAATTTTTGTGGCAACGGTTGGGCAATCTCCAACGACACCTCTCCTGAATAGGCATTAATTGACTCCAGTGGCAAGAGGAGGTACATGAGGATTGGAAACAATGCCAAAATAAGCAGAGAGCATCTAAAATTCCGAAATGGTCACCCATCTAGTACTAGACAGGTTGAACGTTGTTTAATTTCGGTGATCTAACGAGAACCGGTGTACCAACGTGATTATCCCGTATATATTCTCTATATAAACCTACTTCCATACCTACATACGTCACGCTATAAATTCTAATAGATACATGTCTATTACTACATTTATCCTTATATAGCTACTTTCATACGTATTAAAGTAACGCTATACATTCCAATAAATCCACTTGGGTAACTGTAAACTTTGATACAACGTCCTAGTGACATGTGGCCGAGTGGTCCTTGACGTTGTATCAAAGTTTACAGTTACCCAAAGGTGCTGAGTTCAATCCTGAACGAAGGCAGTAAAAAGTAACATTCAAAACAGAGAATCAGCAACTATGTCCCAGAGCCTAGCTGGAGTCCGAACACGGTACCCCCGTAATAATAATAAAGGGTTGGGTTCAAGACTCCTAACAAACGGTTCCCCAGTTCGATACAAAACACGCGATGAAGGTCGGAGGGCAAAACGGCCGAAACGTTGTGACGATAACAACCAAGATGAGGAAGTCAGTCCGACAATCTCAATCAATGAAAACACCTCATCTCAAAAATACAGACAATTACTAGTACCGACTCCCTCAATTACTAGCAAAATACCACCCTTTCATTATATAGTCACCTAGATGCTAAAATATTTTGTACTCTGATACCCCTGTTCTTAAGGCCGGTTCTCTTTGGAATTCCCTTTCTGCTCCCTGTTTTTCCGAACGCATTAAGTTCAATGTAATGTGAGAAAACTTCCAGCTTCCCAACTTCCCAATAAGAATGGCTCTTTAACTTAGTCCCTATCATAGTAGCACCTTGAATTTATTCAATGGCAAAGTGCCTTTTTCGACTGCATAAAAATAAATAATAAAAAAGTAGAAATGAAATATGATTTTTTTTTTTTTTTTGCTCTTCAGTATGACACGACGGAGGACTGAACCGCACTCATATTGTCCATTAGCGATCTCTGTTGTTGCACCTGTAATAACGTGGGGTTAGCTCTCGAGTCGAGTTTCTCCACATAAATGACCTTCCACAGAATATTATTCGGAAAGTTAACTTTTATGCTGGAGACACCACCCTTTATTCTGATATTTCTTCTCACCCATCTTCCTGGATCAGTAATCTCCTCCGTCTGCAGTGAACTTGCACAGTTCCAACAACTTCTAGAAACCCCATGGAAGTCCTCTTTTGTGAGTATGCCAATGACCATCGTCACAGCCTCTTTCATCCCAACTGTCTCAGATCGACAGCCTCTAAGGTTTTCCTTGAGCTTAGGTAATAACAAAAAGTAACAGAGCAGGGTCTGTACTATAGAGAAGGTGAGGAACTGTCTTGATGCCATCTTGGTCAAACAGTTTGTGACAAGAATGAAACATGACCACTCCATCGTATCAGTTAAGATAAAAACGAAATGTAAGAAGCCCCCAGACTTACCCCTCCACCGTACTGTATACCGATACTCTATGGCTGACTGGGATAGCTTCCGTACATTCATATCTGGTTTACCTCTGCACTCCATGTTTAAAAAGGAAGTGTCCTCAATAGTATCAGATCTGACCGAATGGTTAATTGTAGGCATTGACCAATTCATACCATCTAAAAAATTCCAACAAAAACCTAACAGCCAGCCATGGTTCTCCCCAGAATGTGCTGCTGCTATCGCGCACAGAAATCACTTTTTCCATAGCTACCAACGTAATAGATGCACTGAGACTAAAGCTGCTTTCAGGACTGCCAGCAACCACTGTAAAAGAGTAATAAAAAATGCAAGAGAGCTATATGCCCAGTCTGTTAACTCCAAGGTAGCTGATCAGCGGCTTGCTTCCCACCAGTTTTGGCAAATAACAAATAGGATCCTGAACAGAAGTTTGCGTTCTATCCCAACCATTATCAATGGACCAGAGGTCATCTCGTCAGCGTCAGACAAGGCCAAACTATTTGCAAAGAACTTTGCAGCTAATTCTACCCTATGCGAGGAAGGCCATCAACTCCCCATGTTTCCTCCTATAACACAGAACAAGCTAGGTAACATACAAATATCTGTGCATGAGGTCGCCAAGCTAATCAAGAACCTAGATTCCAGTAAAGCAACTGGCCCTGATGGCATCCCAATTATAGTGTTAAAAAAGCTTCAACCAGAACTTGCTCCCATACTTACGAAACTGTTTAAGCGCTGCCTTAAGGAGAAGTGCTTTCCGACTCCCTGGAAGACCTCATCAGTTTGCCCTGTATTTAAGAATTCAGGTGATAAGTCATCTCCCTCTCAGTACAGACCAATAAGTCTCCTGTGTGTTATGAGTAAGTTGCTGGAATCCATATTAAATAGAGAAGTAGTCAACCACCTCAGCAGGAATAACCTTCTTAATGACACACAATATGGTTTCCGCTCTGCAAGATCTACCGCAGATGTGCTGACGGTTATATCCCACAGGATTAGTGAATCTCTTGACAAAGGCTTCCTTTCTAGGGCAATTGCTCTTGACATATCAAAGGCCTTCGACAAGGTATGGCATAAGGGTCTACTTCACAAGATTTCCAGCTACGGTATAACTGGAAATGTTTTCTCAATCATTAAATCATTTCTCTCCGATTGGCTCATCAGAGTAGTGGTAGATGGACAAAAATCGGAGGCCTGCAATATAAATGCTGGAGTCCCTCAGGGGTCAATCCTGGGCCCAACTCTCTTCCTGATCTACATCAATGACCTCACTAAACACATACTTAAATCATTCGTTGACATCTATGCTGATGACACGACCATCTACGGCAACACATCAAAGGCTGTAAATGACAAAGTTCTCTCTGATTCTCTCTCCTCTGATCTCGAGCGCGTGGTTCAGTGGGGGAAGATGTGGCTGGTTACCTTTAATGCATCCAAAACCAAACTACTATCCTTACATCATCAACGCTCTGATCCCCATCTGGCATCAATTGTGGTGGATGACTCTCGTCTGGGTGAGGCCCCGTGTTTTGACAAGCTTCTGGGTTTGACCTCTACTCCTGATCTGAAATGGAACACGTACATCAAGTCTGTTGCCAAGGTCGCTGGAAAGATGGTGGGATCCTTCTACCGCCCCAGAAGATATCTCACTACTGATGCAAATCTCTATCTATATAAAAGCCAAGTACGTCCAAGGATGGAATACTGTTACCATATCTGGGCAGGAGCTGCTAAAAAAAGCCTATCCTGCCTTGACAGAGTACAAAATAGACTTCGTGGCTTAGTGGGGGATGCCCTTTTCTCTACCCTGCAACATCTCTCCCACAGAAGAGACGTTGCGAGCCTTTCCTTGTTTTATTGTTATTTCCATGGCAGGTGCTTGTCTGAACTCCAATCTCTGGTCCCCCCCCTCGCCAATCTTTCACGAAAAACACCCGTCTAGCTGAATACTCTGTGAAAAATTTCCCCCACTCTATATCTGTGCCTAAATCAAAACGCGGATTCCATGAACAAAGCTTCTTTCTTAGAACTGCATGCCTGTGGAACTCTTTTCCGTCTGCCTGCTTCCCACCGGACTACAACTTGGATGTCTTCAAGTCCAATGTTAACAAATTCCTAATGAACCGCCCCCTTAAGTAAACACTTCATAAAAAACTGATACTTGATTCATGCAAGATGGTCCAAAAGCAGTCTGAAGCATTCCATACTGTTCTGTGGCATTTTTTTTTTCAAGTTTAAAACATAATTTTTTTTTTGCATCTCGTTCTTCTAAAGTGTCCTCGCGTCCAGATTGCACTTTCAAAATTCACTATTTGAGACAATCAGGTAGGGTGTATTTCAATTCCTGGTTTAGCTATTTGAACCTGAAGTGATGAAAAAATGAACCTGAGATCATAAAAATTGGTCAGCCATCTCATAAAATGTATAGCAATAACGTACTGAATTTTCAAGAGTCTACGACAATTTTTAATGCCTTTACAAAAAAAGTCTGGAAACTTATTGAAGGCACATCGTAAAAATAAATAAATATATATTTAGTTGATGCAAAGTCTTGTGTAATTATTTACAAAAAAATTTTTTCCCCTATCAACGAAAACATCGTCTGCTAACAGCTAATTACTCATTGGCTAATCGTGTCGGATTTTTCTGGTTGCACTTTCGGTAATTTACTGTAAACTGCGGGAAGATGTTGACTTGACCTGGGGTCAGGTTTTGGATCAGTGCCATAACATAAAATTTTTACAGATCAATAATTTCCTCCATTCTTTATCTATTCCTAAATCTAAACGTATATTCCATGAACAAAACCTTTTTTAAAACTGCACGCATGTGAAACTTTCTTCCAGTTGCCTATAATATGGTCTTCTTCAAGTCCAATGTAAACAAGTTCTTGATGAGCCGTCCTTTTAGGTAATCCAATTTACTAAATTTCCACTACTAGCGATTACTACGATATTGTCCCAGTGACTACCGTACACTCATTCTCGAGTTGCCTCCGGATCTTGATAAGTGGTAACCTCTTTTGCAATAAATAAATAAATAAATAAATTAATAAATAAATAAAAAATATCAAAAAATAATATTTTTCGAAAAAATTAGATATTTTGGATGAGTTTTATTCTGTTTTAGTTTTCAATTTTTTTATATTAAACTAAAAATCAGGCGGCCATCTTGTTTTTCTTTTTCTACGCGATGTTTAAGCTTTACCAGAGGTTAATACTTTATTCCAAAATAAGTTTGTCGAGGAGAGTGGCGACACTGTATAAGCCAATCAATATTAGATGAACCGAAGAAATTGTGTACTCATTTATTGATCACCATTCTTTTTTATGAGGTCGGCGATAGACGGAAATAGAAAATTAATGATTACAAACGATGTATACTATTGTAATTAGAAGATTACTTTTTATACGATGGAAAAAGAGCCTTATATTTTTAGGCTTCGTGCCAGATTCTAAATTCATCCTAGAAATGAGGCGGCATTTCCTCTCAATCAAGTGCCGAATCCATCATATATATATATTGTTTATTTGTTTTTATTTTTGTGATACGTTTTGAATGAATTCAATTATTTATGCAAAAGTGCATTTTTACTTTATGGGAGTTGGGAATAATTTTCCCTTTTACCAATTTAGTACCCCCCAAATGAGGAGCGGCATATATATATATATATATATATATATATATATATATATATATATATATATATATATATATATATATATAGTAGGTATTATCCAATGATTATATCTAAAAAAAAAAAAAAGCACCAATATATATATATATATATAAAGTCTGGCAATAAAAATCTACAGGTTTTATATATAGTCTGGCTGCATAATATACAGGGTGCGCATTAATTTTTGCTACAAAATTTACAGGTATTCCACAAAGTCTGCCTGCATAATCTACAGGGTGCTTACAAAGTCTTGAAACATAATCAACAGATGTTCCACAAATTCGGGCTAAAAAATCCACAAAGTCTGGCTACATAATCTACAGGGCGCTAACAAAGTCTGCCTACATAATTTACAAGGTGCCTACGAAGTCTGGCTACATATTATACAAGGTGCCAACAAAATATGGCTACATAATCTACATGGTTTCCATTAAGTCTGGCTAAATAATCTACAGGGTTTCCACAAAGTCTTGCTATATTATCTACATGGTTTCAATTAAATCTGGCTACATAATCTACAGGATGCTTACAGAGTTTAGCTACATAATCTACAAAAAAACTGGCTACGTAATGTACAGGGTTTCCACAAAGTTTGCTATATAATTTACAGAGTTTCCAAAAGGTCTGGCTACATAACCTACAGGTTTTCCAAAAAGTTTGGCCATATAATCTTCAGAGTTTCAACAACATCTTGCTATATAACTAACAAGGTGTCCACAAAGTCTATTTACATTATCTTTAGGGTTCCACAAAGTCTGGCAACAAAACCTACAGGGTTTCTTTAAAGTCTCGCTACAATTTCTAAAAATGTGCGCCAACAAAGTCTAGCTACTTAATCTACAGGATGCTCACAGATTTAAGCTACATAATATGCAGGGTGCCCACAATGTTTGACTAAATAATTTACAAGATTTTAACTTAGTATGACTTAATAATCTACAGGGCGCCCAGATTTTGGCTACATAATCTACAGGTTTTCCAAAAAGTTTGGCTATATAATCTACAGGATGCTCGTGAAGTCTTGGCAGCATAATCTATAGGATGCCCGCAGAGTTTAGTAACATAATCTACATGGGGCCACAACATCTGGCTGCATAATATACATGGTTTCCATAGCCTGGCAACATAATCTACAGGGTTCCCACAAATCTAATTGCATAATCTACTGGGTGCTCACAAAGTATGGCTACATAATTTACGGCGTTTTTACAAAGTCTGGCTACATTATATACAGGGTGCCTACAAAGTCTTGCTACATAATCTACCCAGTTCCCACAAAGTGTGGCTACATAATATACGGGTTGCCCACAAAGTTTAGCGATATAAGCTACAGGATACTCAAAAAGTCTGGCTACATAATCTATAGGGTTTCCACAAAGTCTGGCTACCTAATCTACAGGGTGCTCACAAAGTCTGGCTACATAAATTATAGGGTTTCCGCAAAGTATGGCTACATTATCTACTTTTGCAAAGTCCTGCTATATAGTCTACAGGGTGCTTATACATCCTGGTTACATAACACAGGGCGTCCGCAATGTCTGGCTACATAATCTACATGGTTTTCACAAAGTCTCTGTAGCCAGACTTAGGGGACACTGTATTTTACATTTTTTCATACAACAATCCACTAATATTACTCATTTAATATGGAGTAAGGAAATAAATGGTATATATATTTTTGTGTATGCTTTAACTTATCTGCTATAGCAGTTATCTATGTACAACATGGATATTGTTTCGGTAGAATTTATCGGGGCGGAAGGAGTTCAAAATTTGACGGATGATTAATTCAAAATGCCATATTCTTTTGAATTCGACTGGACCGGGATATCGGACTACAAATAACAAAAGAAGGACCAAAATATATAAATAAATAAATAATCTGCAAAGAAATAAGTTAAAAACACAGCGTATTGGTAGCATACGTATAATTTGTTGTCACTGAGGGTTTAGCTTTATTAGACTGGGACGGTGTTCACGAGAACTGAAGAAACGTACAAGATTTTAGGTCATTAGAACCTTCTCTAGCTAATAAAAATCTCTCATCATATATATATATATATATATATATATATATATATATATATACTTTTTTATTACATTTTCATCCCAAAGAAGGCACGTTGTTACTTTGATGTAGGGGGCTACTATCAGGGTCCTAAGTTGCAGGGGTACTATGTAGGGAGTTTAGCAGCAAAAATGTCTGTTCACATTACACTTATATATATACACACACACTTACATATATATATATATATATATATAGTAAATATCATATATATAGTAAATATATATAGTAAATAATTATATATATATATATATTTAATTATTTACTATATATATATATATATATATATATATATATATATATATATATATATTTACTATAATGATTATTAAATACTAGTGTTTCATCCTCTGGGAATCATCAGTGCAAGGTGTCACGATTAACACTGGTCGATAGATTCGAACCCGGCAACAGAAGTCATCTCTGACTCCATTAGCAAGGACCTAATGCATTCGGTCACCGTTAACCGCGAGAAATACTATTGGTGTGTGTGTGTGTGTGTGTGTGTGTGTGTGTGTGTGTGTGTGTGTGTGTGTGTGTGTGTGTGTGTGTACGATTAGGTATAATTCTAAAAAATAATTAACTCTCATCATGGTTTGTTTGTGAGTTTCACTTTTAGTTTTTAAGCGGTCGCATAAATATTCCCTTTATTACGTCTTACACGCGTTTCCTTAAATAACGGAAGAACTCTAACAACTCGTCAACGGCGTATTCTTGTACCTAAGAAACACTGCTAGAACAATTTTTTATATGGAATTTTAAAAAAATGACAGAATTTCAAAAGGAAAAAAACACTGAAGATATCTAGAATCTGCGAAAACACAAAATTAAAAACCACACACACACACACACACACACACACACACACTTACGTAGTGTAGGGCTTATAGGCATCCGGCTTTCCCCCCACACCCAACCCTAAAAAAAGGTAATTCCAAACATCGGTAATATCTTACGTCTCCATGTTGGATTTCAGAAAAATTGGAAACATATTTTTAAAATTTTGTAGTTTAAACTAATAAAACAAAAAAATTAAAAAAAAAAAAAAACAGCCGAAAATTTTAATTAAGTTAGTTAAAGGAATATATATATATTAGCCAAGATACTGTTTATCCACAGCGTTTCGGCCAACTATTCCTCTGGCCTTCGTCAGGTGGTACCCGCGACGGATAGGAACTTCGAATCTCCTAACTGCATTCTCAGCCATCACTGAAATCCGTAGTTGTTGTTGTCTCACCACATTTTTGGCAAATTAAACCTCTGGCACGCTTTGGGTGGGATTGAAACCGCTATCTTCAGACAATGTTCATCTGGAACCGTAGAGATTCAACGTCTCTATCAACTGCGCCACGGGCCCCGAAGGGCGACCAAGGTTGGATTCTTTGATCTTATAAATCCACGTTTATTTATTATCTGATCTTCCATAGTCGGGTCCGTACCGATTGGTATATATATAAATAAACGTGGATTTATAAGATCAAAGAATCCAACCTTGATCGCCCTTCGGGGCCCGTGGCGCAGTGGATAGAAACGTTGAATCTCTACAGTTCCAGATGAACATTGTCTGAAGATAGCGGTTTCAATCCCACCCAAAGCGTGCCAGAGGTTTACTTGGCCAAAAATGTGGTGAGACGACAACAACTACGGATGGCAGTGATTGCTGAGAATGCAGTTAGGAGATTCGAAGTTCCTATCCGTCGCGGTTACCACCTGACAAAGGCCAGAGGAATAGTTGGCCGAAACGCTGTGAATAAACAAAACTAATAAAAAGATTTAAAAAAAAAAACAACAACTAATAAAGATGAGAATAATAGTCCGAAATAAAAATAAATTAATATATATAATGTTCATCTCAAAAATGAATTCCAATTAAGGAATAACATATATATATACAGATCATATCAGTTTTTCATCATATCCTTTTGTAGAACTTTTCATTGAAGAGCCTCGTGGTAAACTACATTTCTGCTTCTTTGATTTGGAGCCAGAATGTAGAGTTTTTCTGGACTTCCTGTCCGGCTGATGGAGACGTAGAACATACCGTAACTGAAGCAGTCTGATGTCAGGTCTACGCCAATGGTTTTAAACGTTTGACCATGTCTTTTATTTATGCTCATTGCAAAACACACCTTCACAGGAAATATTTCTAGATACTACAATTACAACAACGCCCGAACATCCCCCCGGCCGCCGCCGACATCCCCCCGCCCCAATATAAACAAAATGTTTTTTTGGAGGGGGATCAACGTGGAGGTGTTCATGTTAAGTCAAAGTATCATAGAAAAGTGATCCCCACTTACTGAAACTAACATTTCTTCAAAAAGTCCCAGGGTCCAGGAGTTCATACCATGCAAACGTTAAATTTGCGACGGGTTTGATTATCAGATTTGGTGTCAGAAGAAAAAAATCGGTTTGTGTCAAAAAACGAAAATAAATGTCTTTTTTTTCATAAAAATAATTATTTGTCCAATCATGAGAAAGTGAAAGGAGGCCTGGGGTCATTTTTTTTTTTTTTGGCTCGTTTGGCTCTTTTTGGTGTTTTTAGTAAATGCACGGGCGGTCATCTTGCTTGCCAAACAGTAGTGATTACGTTGGATACTGAATGTCTTCAAATATGAATTATATTTTTAAATAGTACAGTATTAACGAGGCTATTATGTCGAATAAGTAATGTAATCGAGCTAATTATTTAAACTGATTTAATTTAATGTGATATGCTAATAACCATAACTCAGTCGATTTATATGTGATGTGAAGAATGCTATATTACACATAAAAATAAATGTCTCCTTTGACAGAAGTATCCTACAATGGGCATTAATATTTCTTGACCAGGAGAGGTGTATACACACTATATACACATTATATTTCTTTGATCATAGGGTGCTGTACACATGTACACACACACGAACGCTATTACTTTATATATATATATATATATATATATATATATATATATATATATATTTAAAGCAATATTATCTATCTTTCTCTCTCTCTCTCTCTCTCTCTATATATATATATATATATATATATATATATATATTATATTATATATACTTTATCGTATTTCTATATTTATATTCATTATTATTTATATATATAACTATATATATTTGTGTGTATACACACACCCATATATATATGTGCCTCTGTGTATAGTTTATAGAGTAGGTAAATTAATTCGTATATACGTAGTTTTATGAGACGCCCTATATTTGTGGCCTCGTGCCAGAACTAATGAGTATTAGTGCATAGTAAAATTATATCGATTCCTAAATGTCCTAATTTAACCTTGATAACGATCAAAACAATTTTTTTTGTGTGTTAAGACTATATTAAAAATCCGATGACCCCCTTTTTCTGTTCTTTATTGATAACTAAATGCGGGAGGAATTCCCTCACCCAGGACCCCAAAGGAGTGGGTGACGATGCTGTGGAGAGGATGATAAGTTGGCGTGTTGGGGAAAGGGTCTTTTTTTTTTTTTTTTTTACCCCCGGAGAGGAATGTTCGACAGGAAGCGGTCAGGATCGTTATTGAACTGAATGCTCTTCTGGAAGGCACTGTGCGTTGGTATCTAGTCGGGAATAACAGCCGTGGGGCGTGGGGGGTACGGTGATATATGAAGGTGGTGGGTCGTCGATGGGGA
Organism: Euprymna scolopes; assembly: GCF_053919585.1. Lineage (NCBI taxonomy): Eukaryota > Metazoa > Mollusca > Cephalopoda > Sepiida > Sepiolidae > Euprymna > Euprymna scolopes. The sequence continues at coordinate 80,116,036 of NC_136506.1, read as the reverse complement.
GGGGAAGGGCGATAGGGGAGGGCAGCGATAGTAAGGGGGCGGTAAAGCTGGTTTTAAGTGCGCGAGATGATTGAAACGTCGGTAAGACAAACGATGGGCTGTCATACCTTACCCTCGTCCCCCCAAAATGGATAAATATGGAGTGGGGAGGGATAAACAAAGGAGACACATGAACAAGAGAGAAAAATGGATAATGAAGGATAGATGGGATGGCAAAAGGGAGAAGATGCTGGTTTTAAAGTGGTGGTGGTGGTGGTGGAGGTGGTGGTGAGCTAAGATGATTATTCCCCTATGAACACGTCTCTCCCCAGCCGCCCTAATCTATATCGATATCGATCACTTAGATTGGTCATAGGTATCATTTCCGGTTTATCTATTCTAGGTCATATAAACAATTACACATATAAGTGAATTTGTTGAGAGGAGGTTGATTGGCCTAATGGATACAGACGCAGAATATGGAATCAGATTGTTTTTAGAGGAGGGTTAATTATTCGTATATTTTGGATTCTTCGAACTACTTTTCTCATCTTGAGTGTTATTTTCACAACGTTCTGGACGATCTAATCTTCAACCTTCTTTAGGTGTATCTTGTCGAACTCGGGAATCATTTTGTCGGACTTTTTTATACAGGAATCACTACTTATCAAGGCCCGAATGCCACTCGAGGATAAGGGTTAATGAGTATACATTAGTCAATGTGATTATAGCATAGTAAATATAAGTAGTGGGAATTTTGTAAACTGGATTACTTAGAGGGACGGTTCATCAAGAACTTGTTTACGTTAGACTTAAAGACAATCAGGTCAGTCAGCTGGAAAGCAGGCAATCGGGAGAGAGTTCCACGAGCGTGCAAGGGACATCTGTGTCAAACTTGTGAACCTGGACGGAATTTCGAACGGAATCTTTTTTTATTATTTAATTCCCGGAGGTAGCATGCTCTCGTTCCCCCAGCCAGTAGAATTCATTGTTTGTTTGTTTTTAATTATTTTAAACTTAATTTTCCATTGAATATCTTAATGATGCATCTCATAAAACTACGTATATTTACGAATTAATTTACCTACTCTCTCTCTCTCTCTCTCTCTCTCTCTCTCTCTCTCTCTCTCTCTCTGTATATATATATATATATATATATATATATATATATATATATATGTTGGGTAGCAATTCGCAATCATATTTTTAATGTCGCCCATACTGAGGATTGAACCTCCAACTGAATTTTGTAAACGTAACAAATAGGTAGAGGTGATCTATAGATTTTATTTTCACTAGTAGTTTCAATACAATAAGTATTCATCATTAGATCTTCAATCAAAAATTAAGTTAAAACATTTTTTTTAACAATTAAAAGAATTGTTTGTGGCATCGGAAAATAGTCACACATTTTTCCGATTCCAATAACGATTCCGATACTTTAAACGTTCCGATTTTTCCGATTCTGATTAATCATCCGAACATTATTATTATTACTACTACTACTACTACTACTACTACTACTACTTACAACAACAACAGCAACAACAACAATAATAATCGTCATCATCAACATTATGGTTATAACGTCGGTAAGACAAACGATGGGCTGTCATATTTCTCCCTCGCCAAAAAAACAAAAACAAAAAAAAACAAAAAAAAAAACCCACAAAGGAGACACATGAGAAAGAAGGAAAAAAAGAGATATTGAAGGACATTTCACACTTTACATGACATCAAAACTAAAAGCCACCAAAGGATAAAGATTACTGAGGCTGATAGATTATAAGTTCAATGATGAAAAATATGATGAGAGGATTGAAATGATAAAAGGAATGAAAAAATCTTGATTACTTATAAGGACAGTTTATGACAAGTGTTTTTGACATTGGATTTTACGATAATCATTCTATATTCTGCAGAAAAGCAGTTCCGTGCTAATGTACCTTACACATAGGGAGTTGTTGGAAATAAACCCTGTTCATGGAAATTGCGATTCATGTATAACGCACAAAGAAACCCTCTTTAGAGTTTTATCACAATACGAGTTGTTGTTGTGCATGTCTTATATGGAGGAACTAGAGATTGAATCTCGGCCGAGCACCTTCAACGGAAATAACGGTAGCGTAGGAAAAGAATAGTTACGTGTATTCCGTAAAAAAAGAGCTTTCTATTACTGCAACCTCCACTAAGAGAAGATAAATGAAAAGTTCACATCATCGCTACGACCACTTTAACCACTAGACATCACGATGCAATGAGTCAACTACCTACGTGTCCAAGAAACAAACAGTTGTTATTGTTGAACAATCTGTACGGATTTTTTTTACAAGGTGATCACCACTTATCAAGGCCCGGAAGCCACTCATGGATAAGGGTTATTGCATGTACAGTACGTTAGTATGGGGGTTTAATAAAAATGTCTACTTAAGGGGGCGGTTCATCAGGAATTTGTTTACGTTGGACTTGAAGACATCCAGGTTCTAGTCAGGTGGGAAGCAAGCAGACGGAACAGAGTTTCACAGCCGTGCAGTTCTAAGAAAGAAGCTTTGTTCATGGAATCTACGTTTTTATTTAGGTACATATAAAGAGTGGGGAAATTTTTTGACCGTGGTTTCAGCTAGACGGAGATCTGCGAGGGGGGACTAGAGATTGGAGCTCAGACGAGCCATGGAAATAACGATAAAACAAAGATCGAAGAAATACACCCTCACTCTGCTTTATTTTAGTATTATTGCATCTAAAAGGAAAGAGAGAAAGAAAGAGAAACGTCGGATGCTACATCACTATTACAACCACCTTTACGACTAGATGTCACTATCTAATAAGTCACTTACGTATCAGAGAGACAGACAGCTGCTTCTGTCGACAAAAAAAACTGTGGGTATCAAACAACATACGTCACACTATGCTACATTACTCCGGTTGGGAAAGGTATTAAGTCCCAAGTTTTTCAGCCAGTCTCTCGGTGGAAGCTATGCGAACGAGGCACGCCAATAATGTACAAAACTCAGCGAATGTATTGTAACCGATGCCTGTCCATCTGCATCATTCATTTCTTACGTTAAGAAATTAATTTAAGAAGAAAATAATTATTAAGATAACATTAGTATCTCTCTCTGATGTCAATTCTCTCCAAATAATATTATTAATATCATTGTTATTAATACCAAATTATTATTATTATTATTATTATTATTATTATTATTATTATTATTATTATTATTATTATCATCATCATCAGTATGTGATTAGACGTTGTGTTCTGCTGCTACTATAGTTGGTGATGGTGTTCTTATTTATTTGCCTCACCACGAGGGCAATGTTAGACACAAGGTCGGTTTGCAATGTGAGGGAAATCCAAGATTCTATAAAAGGAACACTTTGGATTGAAACAAAAATAAAAGATTAGATGATGATGATGATGATCATCATCATCATCATCATCATCATGACCACAACGACCACGATTTAACACATTTAAAGAATGTTTTTGTTTTACCAAATCATGAAAGACCTTAGATGATGATGATGATGATGATGATGATGATGATGATGATGATGATGATGATGATCACGACGACCACGATTTCACAACTAAAGACTTTTTTTTTTACGAAATCGTGGAGGGCATCAGATTATGATGATGATGATGATGATGATGACGACGAAGAGAACTTAACAACCCAAGAATATATTTTTACCAAATCATAGACGGACATTAGATGATGATGATGATGATAATCATCATCATCGATGACGACTAGGACGATGACAACGATGACTTAATCCAAGATTTTTTTTTTTACCAAATCATGGATAGCTAGTGGATGATGATGATGACGATGATGATGATGATGAGGAGGAGGAGGAAGAGGAGGAGGAGGAGGAGGAGGAGGAGGTGAAGGAAGAGGAAATGGAGGATGACAAGGACGAAGAATATTTTATAAAATCATCGATGGACATTAGATGATGATGATGATGATGATGATGATGATGGTGATGATGATGATTTAAAAATAACCCTATAATACATTTTTTTCCCCAAATCAAAACAGCCGCAATAAATCTCAATAACTGTTAATTAAATGCGGCAGACATTTGTAATTTTCGATTTCTGTCTGTCCGTTTTATCTCGACCATTCTTTGCCATCGCTGTATCTATATTAAATTGGCTTGCAACCAAAATTATCATGGATTTTCGACTAGAACCAGCGTCAATCATGCCGGGAATATTTAACGCCAAGTCGAATAAAGGGAAAGCCTCGCTTTTATGTGTCGATGAATAACAATCATTACGTTTGATTGAGAAGATTAATTTATTACTTTTATTTTCGCGTTGGGTGAAGCTGTTTACAACATGGCGGTGTTTATTATACGAGATCTGTCCGAAAAGTACCGGGACTGACGTCACTAAAAACCTATTTCAATTCTAAACAGGTAAATGAATACGGCATAATAGCGTTGACATCCCGATTGCCGTTAGATCACCCAAGTTAAGCATCGTTGAGCCTGGTCAGTACTGAGTGACCATTTGGGAATTACAGTGCTCATCGCTTACCTCGGCATTGCTTCCGGTCGTCTTGGACTTCTCCTGGCCACTGAACTCAAGCAGTGCCAATTCAGCAGACGTGAGGTGATTGCGCAACGCTTGCCTCACAATTTTAAGCGCAGCTACCTTTACAGGGGGTATCTATTGAATGAATGCATCGTAAATAAAGAAAGCGTGCAACCACGCGACAACAATTGCCGACCCTAACGATCTTTCCGTGGTCTTAATCTTTTCTTATTATATCTTCTTCCAGTTCTGGCCATGTCTTCGTCTCTCACACTCCTGCCTGGTTTCACAAGTATAGCAATATAAAATAACTCAAAAGATAAATTCTCCAACATGTTCTGTATACTTCAATATCTTTACCTACACTCTTTCCCTTCTCTTTTTCCTTTTCCCTTTTTTCTTTTTTCCCTCTTTTTTCTTGTTTCCCCCGCCCCATCTTTTCCTACCTCTGTTTTTTTTTGTTTTTCCTTTTTCTATTACGACACAAACCTTAATCCCCACCCCGTCTTTTCCGTCTTCCTCACATACATAAAAGACTATTTCCTTTTTGTTCTTAATGGCATGTAATGTGACCCCCTGATATTTTTTTTTTGTGTGGTTGCTGAACCCCTGAATGATTTTCATTACGGATTAAACTTTTATATCGCCTGAAGAGGTCCCTAGTTACTAGTAACTAGCTGACCGAAACATACTCATGAATGTGTAGCGACATGTTGTCACTAGATACCTGCATGGCATTTCTTTCCTTGGGCCCTTTGAAGGCTGCAATACTTTTCCTTGTCACCTGTGCTGCTTTGTAGATTGTCTTCATGCTGTTCTCCTCCTCATTACCAGTTATCATTGAGGTATTAACCATGTCTTCTTCACATGCATTTCGGGAGTAGAGGGCAGTTGGCTTCCTTATATTTGGTCAAACAAACTTCAGGTGCAGTAAATAATTAAGGATGCTTTCTTTCAGCCATTTTCTACTGAATACAAGTACATGACTTTCAAAAATTTCTGAACCAAGCATATTAACATAAGTCATTTCAATATCATCCATACCAAGGCATGTTTTGTTTTTTGTTTCTACATCAATAAGATTTATCAGCTCAAGCAGACTCGCCTTTTGTAGACAGGGTTCTTCAGCAGTTTTGCTAGTGTTAGCATCTCGAAGAGCATGGAACATTTTTGATCCAGCAATCTTTCTGGTATAGGACATCAACTGCATGTACATCACCTGGTGATATGCAGGTGTTCAGCCTAGTCTTTAGTGCAGAATTATGAGACCTTTCCACGGCATCTTTGAGATTTTTACCTGCATTCTCAGTCCTGATCTGGTACAATTGTTGGCCATTGTTTTGTTGAAAGAAGAAGCACTTTTTCTTATCCAGTGGACTTGTATGTTATCGTGTGAATGGCAATGCAGAACCAGATGTAGAGGGGCCTGGAACAGCCTCTTCTGTGCTTCCTCTTTTCTGGCCAGGCTTTTTGGCAGTGTAGTGTCCTGTAGCTAAAGTGTGTGCGGTGCGATCTCTTGCACATTGTATTTAAACTTTGTTAGTCGCACTCGAATGACATGAGCGATTCCAGACCGCCATCTCTTCATACATTGTTTCTGGTGTGCAGTTCTGCAATCGCCTTTGGACTTGGACATAGTCCCCATCATTCAAACTAACCCTCTCTAGAATTACCTGCAATACGAGCGCATAGGACTCTAATCGAGGATGTTGCACCAAGACTCCTTTCTTTTTATCATCAGACAGCCAGAGAATGCTCTGCTTCCAGTTAATGGACTCCTTGGTTTGACATGCACCCTCTCTACTTTGCGACTCATCACGTATGCTTAACCTACAAACAAAAAGAGAATTACAGTAATGTAAGATTATCAATACAAAAACTATAAGTTCTCAAAGTATCAGAGGTAAATTAACAATTTGAATTAGTGATATAAAAGCAAGGTGTTTTTTAGGAACAACTGTATGAATTTATAAATGATACATATTGTTTATTACAAAGATATTGCAATAAAGCAACACCACATCAGTTTGAACCCAGTTATACATCTAAAGGTTAATGTTAAAAATATTTTTGTTTTATAACTACCACCATTGGCTTCTATAACCCTGAAAATGTAGGTTTAGCGGTTAAAATCAGTGTTTCAGCTTATTTAGAGGCCAAGATATTACAAAACGTACATCTTACAGCGGCATTTTTGTAAATTCCAATATGGCCGCCATATACACATCTGGGAAAATTTTATAACCACCACCTTTGGTTTCCTTCGCCCTGAAAATGTAGGTTTAGCAGTTAAAATCAGTGTTTCAGCTTATTTAGAAGCCGCGATATTACAAAACGTACATCTTACGGCGGCAAATCCAATATGGCCGCCATATACGCATCTGGGCAAATGCAAACATTGATTTTCTGATATCTGAGACAAAATCCTTTTCCAAAAATGCATAGGTTTGCAAATCTCCAAAAAGTCCCCACAAAATTACATTAGGAACCTGAATATATGTCGGACTCTCTTCGGCCTTCCTTTCCGGAAATGGCGTCTCGTACGCTGTATCATACATAAAGAGGGGAAGACAGATATAAGCAGAAGCGGAAGAGAGTTACTCGTTTTTTATGTTCTTCTGTAACACACACACACACACACACACACACACACACACACAAACACACACACACACACATATATATATATATATATATATATATATATATATATATATATAGTGCTGCTCGGATTTGAACTCTGATAACCGTCTTCAGTTCAGGATTTATTTGAGGATTATTAAGGCCATTAATAAACACCTGCATGATTAAGATTTTATGTAGTATACTTCATTCAGAATCATACCCCTTACTTGTGAGACGATCACCAAAATGGCCTCTTATCATTCAACGGCGATGAAACGAAAACTTGACGTCCTGATATATACCCTTGTCTTTCAATCGTAGGCGTATCCCTTCCCTTCAGAAAATTCTCGTTGAATGACTATGCTCCCGATGAGAAATCGGCTATAAAACTACCTTGTCTTTCTTTCTCATGAAATATTTCTTGGAGTTCATTTATTGCTCTCTCTCTCTCTCTCTCTCTCTCTCTCTCTCTCTCTCTCTCTCTCTCTCGTTTTCTCAGTAAAATCAGTTCTCTATATTGCTCTAAATATTTTTGGCTGTTACTTCGGCGTAAAATCATGTAAACTGATCAAGTATTTTTATAAATACAAATCATTTTTAAGTGATTAATGGAAACTTATAGGCATTACAACATAATAAAATAATCGTACAAGTTTATATTATGTTCAGTTGTCTCCCTTTGTTTTTTAGTGTTTTTTTTTTTTAGATAATTTAAAAAATGGTGGACAAGACAGACACTCTACTGCTACTCATCAAATTTTCATTTTCTTATTAAAAAATAAAATTACTTGATCGATTTATGTGAAATTTGGAATGTGATATTTGCATTTCCTTATGGGTAATGTTTGATCAATTAATCGGATCATTTCCTTATGGATATTGTTTGATCAATTAATCGGAATCGGAATCAGGAATCGGAAAAATCGAAACTTTTTAGGGTATCGGAATTGGTATCGGAATCGGGGAAAAACCCCGTTTCCTTTAATTATCTATTTTATTTGATTTTGTATTTATAAAACATCTTCTATTGCTTACAGTAATAATAAAATAATAAATATTTATTGATTTAACTTTCCAGTAAAACTAAAATCTCTAGATCAACCCCCTCACAAGCGTGTTTTTACGTTTGAGAAAATACATGTACATTTAAGATGTGTTTTTACAGTGATCGGGACAAAATAACTACTTCATAGTTAAATATTTAGAGATTTATAAAGAATCGGAATCGGAATCGGTAATTGTATCGGCATCGGGAAAAATATTGGAATCGTCCCATCACTAGTACATACATTATAAAGATTTTTCTGTATTTTAGTTTCTTGCCCCGAACTGCTTGACTAAGGAATTTCCTAAAGGGAATGTTGTTAGCTTCAGTCCTTTTTACAAATACTATTATGACATGTGTTCTTAAGAATTGTCGGTCTGATCTATTCCCTGCTTCCTTTGTTCCAGCTCGTTTGACTTTTTTGTCTAGTGGTCGCCACCAATTCGCTGTTTTGATACTTCATTATAACACGGCTTCCTATTGCAGTAATTTCTTTCAAGTGCACACTTGCGGAATTCTCTTCCTGCTGAACATTTTCCTCCTACTTGGTCTTTTCAATGCAAAAATTTTGCGATAAACATTTTTCGTTTTTGTTAGCAGGCCGCCTTGTATTATTCATTTCTATTTCTGACACGTTGCAACAAAAAACATTACCCGGTTATTTTCGTTATTAATTTATCGGTTTAGCTAGACATAGCTTCCATAATAAAGTCTGGCAGCATAATCTACAACGTGCCCACAAAGTTTGGCTACATAATCTACAGGGTGCCCCAAAAAACTGGCTACATAATCTACAAGGTGCTTATAAAGTCTGGCTATATAACCTACAGGATTTCCACAAAGTCTAGCTATATAATATACAAGGTGCCAAAAAGGTCTGGACACATAACTTGTCTGGAGAGATTTCCATAAAAATTTAATAGATTCGGTCGTCTGAATCAAATTTACGTGCTTTAGTCGGTCTATGTGTTAAATAGAGTTTGTCCTGCATATATAAACCCGCGTCTGATAATGAGACAGAGAGTAAGATATACTAGTCTTTTTCTCGTTTTTCTTGGTTTTGTTTTTTTTTGGGGGGGGGGCGAAAGCACTCCTATTTAATCACTCAATATTTGATTTTTTTTTTTCTCTCTCATGTACTTTATGGCAGCATGTTCAGATTCTGTCTAAAATTCAATTCAATTCCCTTTTTCGTTCGCATTTGTGCACGTCTGGCACAAATTCGTTTGACGTGTGAATTCTTTTCCCGGCGTTAGACAACACCTTTCAGTCAACTCTAGACTAGAGAGAAAGGTTTTCGGATTCATGCCTCCCTATTAATAAAGGATAGAATTATTTTATTTACCCACAATTGGTCATTAATTAATTGGCTGATTAAGTACCTGTTTACTTTCCGCCGTAATCTCTTTATCACAGAAAAGTGTCTTCCTTGCCAAACTCTCACGAAAAACACTCGTCTAGCTGAAACCACTCTCAATAACTTCCCCCATTCTTTATATATCCCTATACCTAAACGTAGATTCCATGAACAAAGCTTCTTTCTTTAAACTGCACGCCTGTGAAACTCTCTTCCGTTTCCCTGCTTTCCAGCTGACTACAATATGGTCATCTTCAAGCCCAATGTGAACAAATTATTGATGAGATATCGCCTTAAGTAATCTAATTTGTAAAATTTCCATTACTGACAATTACAACGATATTTTCCCAGTGACTACCGTACACTCATTAACCCTTAGCCTCGAGTGATCTCCGGGCCTTGATAAGTGGTGACTCCTTTGTTGCTACTCCCCCCTTTCTCTTTCTACTCTTTTGTTATTTCTATGGAAGGTGCTCGGCTGTGCTCCAATTTATCGTTCATAATCACGTCCACCAAAGTTAAGCAACGTAAAGCCTGGTCAATACCAAATGGGTTATCATTAAGGAATATCAGGCGCAGTATGTAAGAGGACGTCGATATCTCCCTGTCAAAACCCAATGTCATCATCTCCCCTGACCAGTGTTACATAAGAAGGGATGTCCCCTTCTCATGTAAGTAAGAAGGCAGACAAATAAGTGAGAATGATATTAGGAAAAGGCTAGAATCGAACCCTGTAGGCAAGTGTTAAAAGATAATGGATAATTGAAATCCTAGCAATGCAGTCGATTGTTAATTCTTTTAGAAATAACTGGATATTAAAAATGTCAGTTAAAAAAATGGACAATGCGAGTTTTTAGATAATGATTGAAAATAGGTTAGATATTGAACAATTACAATTGGGAATTCTTTGTTTGCCAAAAGTGAAAGTGTGTTTGGACAGACATATGTAAATGGAAACGTGATACAGTCACGTTGGATAACAGCAGGCCTCTGACGTCATAAACAAAGGAGTTTCTTAATATATTGAGAGAGGGTTCGAAGTTAGAGAGGAAAAGATCACAATCACAGTCACAGAGACTTAGTGGCGAATGGTAGAAGAGAGGCTATGTAGTCATACAAGTTTGAATTCCTGACATCATCAATCGGCCGTACGATGAATAAAGATATCACCATCAATATTTTGTAACTGTTGTCTTCGTGTCGTCATTCCACCAACTGAAAAGGTAAATGTGTTTTGTTCGTCCTCGTCTTTAATGAACTTTGTATGACCCCATTCCAAGTAATGTGTCCGCCATCATCATCAATAATGTCTTTTCCCTCCTCTATGCATGTTAAGAACTGTTGCATACATGTCTCAGCTCCGTATTATAATATGATAAAAGAAGTATCATCACAGTCGTCATGATGTACAAAGAATATAAATGCTCGCTCTCTCTCTCTCTCTCTCTCTCTCTCTCTCTCTCTCTCTGTTATAAATGTCATCATCATCCTTCTATTTAGTCCCCGTTATATGTTGTTCCAAACTGAATCCCGTCATCCTCCCAATATGAACCCCACCCCCTATGCAACACCAGGATTTATATGCGACTGGGGGATCGCTTCTGAATTTAATACTCTCGAAGGAAGCCGGTTTAACCCGCCTAGTGTGAATTCTGATTATAATCAATTCATAGTTTCTTCTCTTAAGGCATTCACAGCAAGAACTCGTCTTCCTGCCACAACTGCAAATAACACTTTTTTTCTTCGTGTGTCTAACATCAAACGAGAATTCTATGAACAGAATTTCTTTTTAAAAACTAAACATTTGTAGAGCATATTACCGGGGGACTGCTTCTCTGCGAGCTTCAACATGGTCGTTTTCAAATCCAATGTAAATAAGCACTTGTTATAAACCGTTCTCATAAGTCAACAAATTTTATTTGTTTCCATTCATCGGTTTCAATCCTCTCATGATATTCTTCAACATTTCCAACGCGAAGCGATCCATCTCTTCAAAACGTATTCACGTGTGGATTTTGGTGTTTGGCTTTCATAAAGTCTGACTTATCTGAAACAATACGTTCAAAACAAAAAAACGCGGCAAAAATTGTTGAAAAAATAATAAAGGCAGTTCTTTTTTTTTTTAAATGTTTTATTATTAATTTTTTTAAAAGACGTTTAAATAAAAAATAAAAACATTAAAAAAAAGATGAAATGAACTTTTATTTATTTTGTTGTTGTTGTTGTTGTTGTTTTTATATGTTGTCCTATTTAAACGCGATAAATAGAATTGGACACTTGCGGTGGATTTTGAAACAATAAATATTCCCTTTAGAAATATCCGATAAAAAAAAAATGGTGGTGTTGGAAACTGAATACAAATTTAAACGCACGTATGATAGTCCTCACGATATGGAAGGACCATAGGTCATTTACTCCTCTCCCATCCTCTCCCCTTAGGTCATGTGTACACCCCCCCCCTCCCCCATCTGGGTCAAGGGTCAAGGGTCAAGAGAATCGTGTTTCATTATCAGAAACTGGGTCACGTTGTCTATTTATCCATTTTAAAGGTCGCATTGAGGGTAGAAAAATGACATTTTAAAAATCAACGATTTATTCTCCACGGATGATTATTTTTAATCATAAAAACATAATAAAGTGAAGAATATTTAGACGTTCTCATTTATTAGGGTACGACATTATAAGAGAGTTAATTCAACTTCCTCATTACATTTGCGGTGAATGATTACCGGAGATTAAGTTAACCTTTGTCTCTATCGACACAAACAATAATGGAGACAAAACATTTGATTTGCATATTCGGTAAATAGATAGTTCAACATTTGACAAAATGTGATCATTAGATTTAAATTGAAAGGTTCAATTTTTCACACATTAAGATCAAAATGCGGAAATTCTGCTCTAAATATTCTGTTTAAGCAACAAACCTTTGGATATCCCGTTGGTTTGACAGATCAAGATTAGATTCGAAGCGGCTCCTCCTATAATGGCAACAGAGAGGCGAGGCGCTCATAGAGCCAGCTCAGCATACCATGGCCAATGGAGGGCTTCATACACACACACACACACACACATATATATATATATATATATATATATATGTGCGTGTGTAAAGG
>NC_136506.1:80085856-80095856 GCF_053919585.1 Euprymna scolopes | reverse complement strand
AAACACTTTGTAGGACTTTATATAGTCTGAAACACCCTGGCGGCGGGTGACGTCACCGTGTATATAAACAGTGATTTGTGACGTCATTCAGGGGGCGTCACGGAAGTCATCGGAGCCCCGTCCTTGTCGTTATCTTCACTGTTCCCATTCCTGGATCCGTTTTTGCCCTTTCGGTTTGTGTCCCGGAAAGGGCAGTCTGCGATCAAGTGTTCCGTTGATTTGCAGAAATGACACCGCTTCGGTAAAGGTCCATGCGGACACTTTTTGGCTATATGATTCCCAAGGTCTCCGCAATTGTAACACCTGAAATGATAGAAAGAGAAAATAAATTAACAACATCGTCAGCAACAGTGCCAATTTACCGTCTCCATGGCAACTTTTTTTTTAATTATTATTCCATTTTCACCCCAAACAAGGTACAGTGCACCGTTGATGTAGGGACATAAGTTGCAGGGATACTATGTAGGGAGTTGAGCAGAAAGATGTCTGTTCACATTACATTTGAACTTCTGCATGTCAGTACAGTTGCGAAAACAGGAACCCGGAAGGGAGTTCCAGAGTCTAGCAGTTCTGGGAAAAAAAACTATTTAAATAGAAGGCCTTCTTAAATCTAGGGATCTCTTCTGTGTAGGGGTTGGATTTTGCTGATTGTTGGGTTTGTCGGGGTATTTACGTCGAGGGTTACAAGGACTTGTAGTTCGGCAGGGCATTCACCATTAAAATACTTCTAGAACAGGCAGAGGGATGCAACATTTCGTCGAAGGAACAAAGGTTGAAGCTTGGATAACAGTTCAGGACCTATCAGGTTGGGAACTCTCTTTTGAACCCTGTCCAGGGGCGAGAGACTAGTAGCAGGTACAGCAGCCCCAATGTGACAACAATACTCTATAAATGGGCGAATGGTGACCTTGTAGGGGTACAAGATACTTTCAGGCGTAAGTAATTTTCTAGCACTGTAGAGAGACTACTTCCTCTCCGCAGGAGGGTTGCGGCAATCTTCTGGTCCATGTAGGGGAAACCCTACATACCAGTGTGCAAATCACTATCCAGCTCCTATTTCCCACCTCTCGGGAGCTGGTCCCCTTTTCCCTTCTCCCTCCCCTCTCTCTCCTCATTAAAAAACGGCCTTGTGCCTAATTTGCTAAGTGGGGAAGCAAATAAATACACCACCTTCCTCTCCACAGGAGGGACCTTTTGTGGCCTTCGGACCCAGATCAAAGTGTAGTATCTGTTCCAGCAGATACTGCAAGCAAAGACCATATGTGGGGGTAACCCCATATATCAGACCGTGGTCAATATAGGGGAAATCCTTCATACCAATTGTCACTATCCAGCTACCATTTCCCATCCATCGGAAGCTGGTCTCCTTTCCCTTCCCTCTCTCCACATTAAAAAACGGCCTTGTGCCTAATTTGCTCAGTGGGGAAGCAAATAAATCCAGGCTCGCACGGCCCTGACAATGCTCGCAAATGATGTACGACCCTCGTTTCCATTTCAATAGTAGAACAACAGCGTTCCTTCCCTATATTTCTGCTCTGTGAAACATTTTTCCAGATCTTGTTTGTTGCATTTTGTAATTCCTCGTATTCATAAATGACCTCCCTGATAACATTGTCTCCGGAACGGGTATATTTGCTGATGACACCACGCTTTATAACAGACATGGCATGAAAAACGAATGAACACATACCTAAGGAAATTATAGAAACGTTAGAGGAAGCCCCCCCCTAGTCTGTAGTAAAATTGTGACATAAATGGATCGTAACATTCAAATGCTGCTAAGACTAAGCTTCTTTCCTTTAATAATTACAAAAAACCTTAACCACTAATAACCGTGGCTAATGATACTACTACTCAAAGTTATCGGCTTAACCTTCACAGGCAACATGAATTGGAACAAATACATTGAGTGTATTGCTAAGGTTGATGCGAATAAGGTGGGCTCTCTCTACTGTGCTAGAAGGTTACTCACGTTTGAGAGTATCCTATGCCTCTACAGAGCCACCATTCGCCAAGTATTATTGCCACGTCTGGCCTGGAACATCTGCCACTACTCTCTAACTCCTAGACAGGGTTAAAAAAAAACAAAAAAAAAGAGTCGCCAATCTAATAGATCCCACACTATCAACCAAACCCCAACCTCTGTCTCATCGCCGAAATGTTGCATCTCTGCTTTTCGGATAATTTTCTTTTACGTCTAAAAGTCTTCTAATAGATTTGGTGAGATTATGTAGCATTCTGTAATTCTCATCTACAAATAAAAAAAAAGTCATTTTGAAATAATTTCGATTGTTATTTCATTTTATAACATTTTATCTCGTCTTATTTCTGAAGTTAAAGAAAAGGAAGTTGCAACTACTTTTCTTAAAATAAATGTTATTCTTTAAAAAAAAAAAAAAACTAAAATTTGCAAATAATTAAATTAATTAACATGACCGATTGATGCTGACGCCACGTGGTAATTTTAAATTGTAAAATGCGAATACAGGAACGAAATCTGTTTAAATAGTTTTAGACGCAAAAAACGACATTTTTGCATTTTAAATTGAAATACGTTTGAAAGCCGAATTACAACGTAATATTATACAAATAAGCAAGTATTTACTTGTTTAAATTAATATATTTCGGAGTGATACTCTTTCGTCAGAATTTAAAATTTTAATTTTATAATTTTAATTTAATTTATACAAATTAACTCATCTCCTGATAACCCCATTTAATACAAACATGTAGTCGCAACCCTTTTCGTTTGCTGTTTTTTTTTTTTTTTTTTTACATAGGCATCACCACTTATCAAGGCCAAGAGGCCACTCGAGGATAAGGGTTAAAGAGTGTGCAGTAGAAATTGGACAATATAGTAACCGTTAGTAATAGAGATTCGGTAAATTTGTTAACTTATATGGAACGGATCATTAAAAACTTGTTTACGTTAGACTTGAAGACAACCATATTGTAATCAGCCAGAAAGCAGGCAAACGGAAGACAATTCCATAGGCGTGCAGTTCTAAGAAAGAAGCTTTGCTTATGGAATCTACGCTTAGGTTTAGGCACAGATAAAGAGTGGAGGAAACTAGTGATAGTGTTTTCTGCTAGACGGGTGTTTTTTGTGAAATCTTTATTCAAATTCTCGTTAAATGAAAAAACTTTCGGTAAAAATCGTCTGAAAAAAGAAGACGCAAAAAGTCTTTTTGGCACTTCTGCATGGCAGTGACATGAGGCAAATGTGTGTACTTTAGTGTCAAGCTGACAGATGTCGCTCGTAAGCCAAAAAACAGGGGTCGATTATTCTTCCTTTTCTAAAAGTGCGAACTAAAATTATATTTTGATACATTTTCATACAATCTTTTTGTACAAAAAAACAAAACAAATTGTTCTTAAATCTCTATAAATGCTTCATGTGTTTTAAATGTTATTTTGCTAAATTTTTATACAATCTCAGTGTAAAAACCAAATGTTTCATGTTTTTTTATTATATTTATTATTTTATTTTCAATTATGAATCACTCATTGAAGATGAATTATATTGATACTTTAAAATTATATTTTGATACATTTTTTTACAATAAATGCTTCGATTTTCATATAGTTTTGTGTTATTTATTTTGATATCATATATTTTTGCGTTATCGTAAACAGTTGTTTATCTTTGAGCTTCACACAATGGCCGCTAGACGGCGTTTCTCTTTCTAAGAACAGGGACCGATAACTCGTCTCTGTTACTAGTATGTCATTGTCCTACAGAAGGCCATCTTTTTCTGTGTCAAAAATATTAAAATGCATCTCGTTCCTGCATTCGGATTTCGCAATTTTATTTAACCACGTGATGTCGGCATCAGTCGGCCATATTGGTTAATCAACCTACGCGATACAATATATGCGAATAACTGTTTTGAAAAAAAAAAAAGAATGGACAGAAAAGGTATTTTAAATGTCTGATTTCAAATCATCTTATTGTCAGTATTATTACGTCTAAATATGTGCGTAGAGAAATAAAATGGCATTATGGCGACGGGGGAAAGATGGCGAGGAGGCATGGTGGAAGCGGAAGTAGTGGGAGGATGGTATTGTCAGTTCCAAGGGTAGATAAGTAGAAGAGTAGTGTCCGTAGTGTGGGACAGTTGGAAACGGTTAGACGGGTTCGTGGGTGTAAAACGGAGCAGGGAGGATAAAATGGGTAATGAGGGTCATCCCTGGAATTGGGTAGGGAAGACCTACGCCCCCCCCCCCCGTTACTCTCCCTTTTGGAAACAGCGGGGCCAACTAAATAGGACACACATTCCCTAGTCAGTTCTTTTGGCGTCTGCATGTTCTGCACCTTCTAGTATCTCTTTCTTTGTCTCCCCTCTCCACTTTCTTTCTCATACCCCTAATAGCCATTCGGACCAGGTCAGCGGCCGGCCACTAGCACAACGAAGGGGAAAATGGATGAATCACGCCAGGATGATGACGCATAACCGGCTCCTCCATCATCGATGGACTCCGGTCTTGTTCTTTCTTTTTTAATTTTTTTCCTTATTTTTTTTTTATATTTATATTTTTAGATACGACCTTGTATCGTTTTAGAAGGCTTCGTCCGTAAGATGGTCAGTCGGTCACAGTTCAGTTTGAAATTGAATTCTCATCGCGAAAGGTGCAGGTTTTATGGTCGCCTCTTTTCTGAGATACGTTCACTCATTTCTATAAAAGGTTTTAAGTTCGGCAAAAAAAAAGTCCATCGATCTGTCACGTTTAAGTTTTAAATAGTATTGTTTTATAAACGCGCCTGTTAAAGTGGCGCATCTTATTGTAGATTTATTCCAGCATCTCTATAAAAATATGTCGGTCTCTCAGACTTGAGTTTGAAATAGTATTTATTTTGGTCTGTCATATTTAAGTTTTAAGCAGCATTTCCCTTTTCTTTTTTCTTTTTCCCCACTTTATACAAATATATAATTAATGACTGTTTCCAGACGATAAAAAATTAATAGTCTATTAATCTGCAAACGTTTTAAACGCTTGGAAATTTTCTGTAAGTTTGACTGCTTGACTTAAGTTTATATAAAAATTGGAACTGAATGAAACTGAACCGAAATAAAACAAAATAACAAGTTATAAGATCGTTTTTCGATGGTTTGTTACACTTTAGTTTTGGATAGTATTTTTATCTGGTCTCTCGTGCTTAGGTTTGAAATAGTATGTTAGTCGATTTGAAAGGGCATTTTCTGTGGTCAATTCCGTTAAATTTGAAGTAGGATTTTAGATGGTTTGTTCCATTTAATTTTGAAATAGAATTTTCCTTGGTTTGTCATGCTTATACTGAAGATAGAAATTTTAGTCCATCTGTTACGCTTAAGGTTTAATTAGTATTACTATTATTACTATTATTATTATTAAGTATTAATATTAGTTTTGCTTAAAAGGACATATTAAAAAAAATCGATCTGTTGACTTTTAACAAGCATCTATTGTAGATCTATCCCAGCATATCTATAAGAGTCTTTCGCTTCTGTCATTCTGTCATGCTTAAGTTTTAAATAGCAATTACTTTTGTCTGTCACATTTCGTGTTCAAGTCTAATATGAATTTCACCGGTCTGTCACACTTACATTTTGAATTACATTTTTGATGGTCTGTCACGCTCAAGTTTGAAATAACATTATGGTTTTCTCACACTTAAATATTAAATTAAATTTTTCACGGTCTACCACGCTCAAGTTTGTAAATAACATCTTGGTCTGTCACACTTAAATATTAAATTACATTTTCGTGAGTCTGATATACCTAAATTTGGAATAGCTTCTTTCTTGGTCTGTCATGGTTATAGTTTAGATTCAATTTTCGGCGGTCTGTCAGATGTAAGTTTGAAACAGCAATTTTGCAATAAGTAACATTTAAATTTGAAGTAACATTTTCGTCAATATGTCACGCTGGAATTTGAAATAGCATTTTCATCGATAATCGCGCAATTGGAATTGATGTATCTCCAAAACCTGCGTTTTTATTTTGTTTTATTTTTTCACTTTTTGTTTCTTCTTATCCGCCATTACAACAATGGCGCTGGGTTCAAGGGAAAAGGCGGACAATAGCAACGGACTAAAAGATTCGTTAATTCTAATAAGCTTCCCATTTTTAGAGAGCCGCCATCCGAGTATGTCAAGGGCGCCGGTTAAAGTATTAGCGAGGCGATAATTTTTAATGAGCTGATGAGGTTAATTACAACAGTAAAGTCTACCGGGCGCCGACTTATACGATTAAAAAATAAAAGATAAAGTGTATTATAGTTAACAACAGCAAAAAGAAAGGGAGGGAGACAGAAACAAATGTACAACCAATAACTGTTTCCAGACGATAAAAATTAAAATAGTCTGTTAACCTGCAAACGTTTGAAACGTTTGGAAATTGCCTGCAAGTTTGACTACTTGACTAGAGTTTATGTAAAAACGGGATCAGAACGAAATGAAACGAAATAAAATGAAACAATAAATAAAAGCGGTGTATACTTATTTAAAAATAACGCTATATTATTTTAAAATATTTTTTTATCGCATCATTACAAAATAAATTCTCGTGTAATTTCTTTTTTTTTTTTAATAAAAGACAAGCAAAGAATTTCTCGTATTATTCAAACTTTAAGTAAAAATTTTCATGAAATTATTTTTTTAAAAATAATTTAAATTTAAATTAATTTAATTTTGATTGTTGTAAAATACGAATCGAGCACACGAATCCTTTTTTCTTCTTCTTTTTTATTCAATTTCCACCCCAAACAACGCGTAGTACCACTTTGAAGTAAGGGGCTACTAGCGGGGACGTAAGTTGCAGGGATATTATGAAGGGAGTTGAGCAGCAAGATGTCTGTTCACATTACACTTGAACTTCTGCATGCCAGTACAGTTAGGAAAACAGAATCCCGGAAGGGAGTTTCAAAGTCTAGCATTTCTGGGGAAGAAACTATTAGAGTAGAAGGCTCTCCTACACCTGAGGATCTCTACTGTGTAAGGGTGGGATTTTGCTGATTGTGGGGTTTGTCGGTGTATTTACGTAAAGGGGTTGGGTCAAGTGATTGTAGTTCGTCAGTGCATTCACCATTAAAAAACTTGCTGAGGGATGCAACATTTCGTCGATGGAACAGAGGCTGAAGCTTAGATGACAGTTCAGCGCATATATCAGGTTTGTGACTCTCTTTTGAAACCTGTCCAGGAGTGAGAAATTAGTAGCAGATGCAACAGCCTAAATGCGACAACAGTACTCCATACGTGGGCGAATGGTGGCCTTATAGAGGTACAGAAAACTTTTACGCTTAAGTAGCTTTCTAGCACATTAGAGAGAGCCCAGTTTTCTTCGCAGCAGCCTTAGCTATGCTCTCTTTGAATTTATTCCAATTCATGTTCCCTGTGAACGTTCGGCCGAGGAGTTTAAAGGAAGTACTTTCAGGTAATCTGTATTTAGCCTTTTAGCCATTGCTATTGATGATTGAGAAGGTTTTCTGTAGTTATTGAAGGAAACATGCTTAGTCTTGGAAGCATTGAATGTGACCATCCATTTTGTCCCCATTTCACTATGGATTGGAAGTCTTCCTCTATTGTTTCTGCCATTTCTTTAGATTTGTATTCATTAGTTTTCCCCTCGTGCCTGTTATAGAGCATAATCATCTCAGAATCTAAAAATACGAAATCACATAAAAAATAAAACAAACCGAAAAAAGCGGCTAACGGTTTAAAATTGAAAAATTGGACCTTGGCAGGTATAAATTGAACTAATGTGTATCTTTTACACATGCGCCAATATACATTTATATTTGAAAGTCGGTTAATTTGTACAGTTTTAATAAGTGTGTAGCAGCTCAGATGGTACCGAATAGTAGTGATTTAAAAAGTAAAAGTATATATATAAAAGTGAAAGTGTCTGTGTGTGTGTGTCTGTCTGTGTACATTTCCCTACATAATAACTCTGTCAATTTTCACCCTACAGACTCGAAATTTGATATACAGGGTATTGAGATTTGGGGAAATCTTTGTAATCGGTTTTCGGTCAGAAATTTGGCTGTTAAGGGGCCAAAGTTGACCTTTGAGAACTCTACCAAACTCCTCCGACAATTTGGGTATAAACACTTGAAATTTTAGATATAGGTTCCTTGGACATGGAGCTAACTTAATAACTTGATTTGAACCCAAAAGAATAAAGGTTAATGGGTCATAATAGTGGTCAAAGTTTTAAAAAATTGACCGCTTCGGTCTCTACCGAATTACTCAGACAATTTCTGGTCTAAACATTTGAAATTTTACATAAAGGGTATTCAGAGATAGGGCCAGCTTTTTAATTGGTTTGGGTCGAAAATTTGAGTTACCAATATATAAATTTATGTATGTATGTATGTATGTATGTATGTATGTATGTTTCCATGTCCACCTAAAACTTTCCACAGAGCGACGGATTTTTACAAGATCAGTATCGTTTTTAAGTTCGACATTTCAGACGACAAATAATGAAAAATTGGCTAAAAACATTCATATGTTCACCTTCAACTGAGCACTTTTCTACACGGGGGGGGGGGCGCTTTTTTCGCCGATATTTCCGAAAGTCATCCTCTCCTTTCGATTGTCTAGCCTTAATTAAAACCTACGTCACTTCCGGTTTGGTGGTGGTCGTAACAGCAAAGACATCAGGTTTTTCCCCCGTTCTTTTCTTCCTTTGCGGTATGGGTTCGAGCCTGCCTTCCCACTACAACTTCTTTTTTGCTCATCATACATCTCCAAACACCCGGGAATGCTAGTATATATATATATATATATATATATATATATATATATATATATATATGTGTGTGTGTGTGTGTGTGTGTGTGTGTGTGTGTGTGTGAGTTACTTTATTTCCTTATAATATATACCAATGCTCATTTAAGAAGCTCAATGTAATTACAGAGCAATATAGTGAATGAATGACAAAGTCTATATTACAAACTGACTGTTGCGCTTTCATTTCATCTGATGAGTTAAGGGGAAAAAAGATTCACCAATTGCAATAATAAATAAGTGATTGATTTTGTGCTACGAAAAAGACACTGTCAAAAATTGTAAATGTCAACTGAATTAAAGGAATACATTATAAGATGGTCAACATCATGAACTTTGAAATATAGACCTTTATCATTAATTCACTCTCTATATATACGTATACATATACATATATATCTATATAACCTCATCCAGAAAGAAAAGACGAAGTAGCGGAAACGATAGGGCGACTGTTTACTTTTGGCCAGAAAGGTTCGCTCCACTGGGCATGAGCATTGGAAGTTCAGAGGGTGTTTATCTGATGTGCAACAGATACTGCACCTTAACTGCGCAAGCAAGTTTGGAGCCAAGGTGGAGAGTCCTGTGGTGATGGAGTGAGACTACGCCATCATCGAGGGATAAAGCACTGAGGCCCCAACTAATCTTCAAGACTGACGGACCGCATAATGATGATGATGATGATTATATATATATATATATATATATATATATATATACATATATATATATATATATATATATATATATATATATATATATATATAACTTGGGTGCCACCAGTTTATTATTCCAAATTTAAGTTTAAACTCTTGTGAAATTATAAGATTATACGGATGAAGGCCAAACGAAAACTGTGTCATCAATACGGTACGTCGCAAACGCTTTTTACTTCATACCTATATGAATTCATGTGGAGAGAATTAGAGAAAGTTGGGCCAAAAAATTTAGCGAGATGTTATGAAGCATTTGTTTTTCTGAATTTGGAATAAAATTGTTTGGTTTTTCTTTTTAAATAATTAGACATTTTCATTTGTTATTTCGTTCTATATCGTTTTATTTCGTTCCAGTTTATTATTTCAACATTTATTTAACGAATCAAAATGGCAGTCGAATTTTACTTTTTAAGGTGGTCGCTTAATTCAGACTTAAAGATAAAAAAAAACAATTAAAAAATACCGAAATCCAAACGGAAGCTACCTCCAGATTTAGTACTGTAAGACTTTTTT
>NC_136506.1:79983356-80080856 GCF_053919585.1 Euprymna scolopes | reverse complement strand
CCTGAACTCTGGGACTATTTTCCATTTCACAGCCGTAGCCTTCGTTTATGCTACGCGCGAGCATAAGCGAAAGCTGTTTAGCCAATAAACATGGGAAAAGTCCCACCCTCTCTCAGCTTGCTAGAAAATGGGTGCTTATTTTAAGTTAAATTTACATGGAAAAGTGATCGCCTACTTTTCGAAAAGGTAATTTTTTCATATCATAAAAAATATTTTTTTTACGACGGAAACGGTTTGCAGATTCGTTTTTAGCACACCGAAATCTACAAAAAAATTTTTTTGTTATATACGAAAATGGAATATTTTATCAAAAATCCGGGAGAAAATAGTTTTCAATAAAAACAGCAAATGAATTCGCTAGAAAAAAATGGATGCTATTTTTTTAAATTTTTCTGTGTGTTTCTTGGCAACAAAGTTTTTTGTTTGATTTCTTTTGCATTTTGCAATTTAAACAGGTAATTTTAAAGGATTTTCCAAGGGTAAAAAGAAAGCCCCCCCAAAAAAAATCGTGGCCACAAAGTGAGTGATCATTTTACGTTAAATCATTATGGAAAAGTGATCCTCCACTTTTTTAAACTAACATTTCTTCATATCTGTGAAACTACTCGTTTGCCTTAATTATAAACGTTATTTTCGTTTTCAGCGACCCCGAAAACCTATAAGAGTGGTAATTTTAAAGGAATTTTCGAGGGTGGAGTAATTCTTCATATTTCCCCCCTCCCCAATAAAATAAGAAATTAAGAATTAAACAAATTTATTTTAGGTAGGCTTCGCAAGGAAAGCTTTTAAAAATAAAAAAATAAAATAAACAAATGATGCTAAGTGGGTGCTTATTTTAAGTTAAATTTACATGGAAAAGTGATCGCCTACTTTTCGAAAAAGTAATTTCTTCATATCATAAAAACTATATTTTGCGATGGAAACAGTTTGCAGATTCGTTTCAGCACACCGAAATCTACAAAAACTTTTTTTGTTATATACGAACGTGAGACGCACGCATGGAAAATTTTATCAAAAATCCGGGAGAAAATAGTTTTCAATAAAAACAGCAAATGAGTTCGATAGAAAAAAATGGATGCTATTTTAAGATAAACAAATAATGCTAGTGCACTTACCGGACCGCGCTATTTTTTAAATCGTATTTCCAAGTTTCATTAAAGTTTTATATGTTTTTTTATTCAATTGTAAGGTTAAAGTACAATATATATATATATATATATATATATATATATATATATATATATATATATATATATATATATATATATAAATTTAAAAAAGAGGGATTTTTTTTTACCCATCTATTAATTAGAAAGTTAAATGTTGTAATTCGAAAGTCGTCCACGTGTGGTGCACGTGAAAGGCTAATTTCTACCGGAAATGGCGAATAGTCCCGCAGTTACGAAAAATATTTTTATTTTACTAAATATATTTTTATAATTTGCGATCTTAATGATCTTAATTTATTTTAATTACATGCAAACATTCCTTTACTTTACAGATAAATATATCGAAAAATAAAAAAAAACTCAAAAAGCAAGCGACAAACTTTTTTTTGCCTTATATAATAAACAAAAAATGTGTAAATTAAAAAAATTGGGAGATAAACAAATGAATTATGTTTTTTTTTTTTTTTACTTATCGAGTAAACAGAAAATGAAAACTACTTTGTTTCGTCAATTCGTGGCTGTGAAATGAATCGAACCGGAAGTTCAGTTTTATCAACAAAGCAGGTTCGCACTAACGGTTACAAAAATATATTTATTTTATTTAATATTTTAATAATTCGCGAGGTAAATTTATTTTAATAGCATAAAAACATCCCTCAACTCTGAAGATGGGTTGCCTGAAAATTTCAAATAAATTGGTAACGTAGAAATATGGTTTTATTCACTTTCAACGAACCAAATTTACATTTATATATATATATGAGAGAGAGAGAGCGGGAGAGAGAGAGAGAAATAAAAAGGAACAAACCGTATTATGTGTTCATCAACGTTTCGTCTTTATTTCGAGACTTCCTCTGGATATATATACGTATATATATATATATATATATATATATATATATATATATATATATATATATAAATATTTATACATATCTCTCTCTCTCTTTCTCTCTCTGTATATATATATATATATATATATATATATATATATATATATATATATAAATGAGATAAGTCACAGATTAGAAATCAAGTGAATATTTTCTGTCAGATATTACATTGAGGTAATACATTCAGGACGACGATAGGAGCCATTATTGAAAATCCTTGGATTAAGGAAATAAATGTAATTTTCCTCCATATATTCCTTGTTTAAAACAATAAATTCTTAATTTAAATATATTTGTATATATATATATATATATATATATATATATATATATATATATATATATATATATATACTTGATTCCAAACATTTCTCATCTGTTATATTTCCCCTCTTTTGGAAATAGAGTACGATTATGAATGTCTCCAGTATCAAATATTCTTTATACACTGTGAAATTTACTTTATGTTTGAAAAACAAAGAGGGGAGAAATATTTGGAATCAAGTCTCTCCTTGCTGTTATTTCAGATCATTTGACATTATAGTAGCAAGTTTTAGTCTCCTCTCCATCAAGGCCAGAAGCTTTGTGGAAATATTTTACAATTCATACTGGCCAACGCAACGTTCTTTATCCATCCTTGATCGAACGAGTGCTTCAACGTGATATAGCCGTAATGTAGCTCGAATGTACAGAGTGTCCCAAAATGATCTGCCATATTTGTTGGTCAAACAAAAAAAAATTTAATAAAGAAAATATTTTTTTTTATTTTTTAAATGTACGTAGAATGCCAGTTTTGGTACTCATGCACTTATTGATCCGTGCTGAAATAATAACGTTATTATTTAAAAAGCCATTTTTAACATGGGGAGGGGAGGGTGTTTTGTACCTATTTTGTACTTTAACCTTACAATTGAATAAAAAAAACATATAAAACTTTAATTAAACTTGGAAATACGATTTAAAAAATAGCGCGGATCAGTAAGTACATTAGCACTCCATTTTTCTTTTTTGTCTGTTTGTTTTTTCACATAATCTTTAATATTAAATTGGCCTAATGTTTCCCATCATTGCTAACACGATTGTAGATGTTCACGATTGATCATTTCGGGTGGAATAGCAGCAATTTCAGGACGAATAGCTCGTTTTGATTCTTCAAGAGATTGAGGGCGGCGACTGAATACTTTTGACTTCAAATGTCCCCACAAGAAAAAAATTGCAGAGGTCTAGATCAGGCGATCTTTCAGGCCAACCAATATCACCACACAAATAAATCCAATGATTCGGGAACAGTTCCTTAAAAAATGGTTAAATACAGATATAAATGAATTTGGACCTAATTAAAATAAAATTGTCATTCCACGTACATAAAACAATATTTTCTTTATTTAAATACCATTTAACTTTTTCCCGCCTACAACTGTGTCAGGTCATTTTGGGCATCCTGTATAATATGAACGAAAATCACTCAATGATAAAATGAAGCGTAGAAATAATCTTACCTGATTTTCCGGAATTTTTTCCGCGAAACAGGCCGTCTGTCCGACCCCCTACATTCCCTGCCATCGGGACCGGAGACAAAAGTGGCCTCGATGCCCTTCTCAGACACTCGCCATTCAAACTCGACTCTTTCGCCATCTGCAAGACTTCGAAATCCCGATTTGTGAATCACTGACTGGAGAAGAAAAAAGCAAAGAAAAAAAAACGTTTATTTAATGCATATATAATGGTGATGTGCGTTTTTGTTTAACTACTAGCGAAGGTAGGGGCGATCTTGCCGATTCGTAAAATGCACTTAAATATATTTTAATCCATACAGATTCCGTATCTATTATTTCTGAGCTAATTCTCTATTGAATATTATATTGTATTATTGGCGCAGTGGATAGAGGCATTGGATCTCTACGGTTCTGGGTGAGCGTTGTCTGAAGATAGCGGTTTCAATCTTACCCAGTTGGCTAAACCGTGGTGAGACGACAACAACTATGGGAGGCAGTAATTACTTAGGATACACTTAAGAGACTCAGCATTCCTATCCAGTCGCGGTTTACCACCTGAAGAAGGCCAGAAGAATAGTTGGCCGAAATGTTATGAAACAACAAGACGATGAGGATAATAGCCCGCAAATAAATAAAGAAATAATAGCCCGCAAATAAATAAAGAAATAATAGCCTGCAAATAAATAAAGAAATAATAGCCTGTAAATAAATAAAGAAATAATAGCCCGCAAATAAACAAAGAAATAATAGCTCGCAAATGAATAAAGAAATAATAGCCCGCAAATAAATAAAGAAATAATAGCCCGCAAATAAATAAAGTAGCCTGCAAATAAATAAAGAAATAATAGCCCGCAAATAAATAAAGAAATAATAGCCTGCAAATAAATAAAGAAATAATAGCCTGTAAATAAATAAAGAAATAATAGCCTGTAAATAAATAAAGAAATAATAGCCCGCAAATAAACAAAGAAATAATAGCTCGCAAATAAAATAAAGAAATAATAGCCCGCAAATAAAATAAAGAAATAATAGCCCGCAAATAAAAGAAAAGAAGCTTACTCACATAGGTTAACAAAACAAAAAGAAAATCTCATTTTATTTTGAAACACAAAGTTTTTATTTATTATCTGGTACCTGGTGCAACATTTACTCTCATTGGGTTTAGTTAGTTTCTTCCGAAAGAGGAAGCTTCTAGGGAATTAAATTCACAAGAAATCCCCAGTCGCATGAATGTCCGATCAGGAATCACGACAACGTTAACATTTTTAGGTATTTGCAAAATCACTTTGTTTTTTGCACTTCCGGAAAAAGCAAGGGTGCAGACCTCCGCTGGCAAGAACGAACTCTTTTGGGACCAGAATGCAGTAGTCATGACATATTTCCCGTAAAAAAGCACCACACTTATAGCATCCTATTATGCTTCACTTTTGAGGAAATCAAGAGAAACTATCAAAATCAAGAAGCAGGACAAGATCAGCAAAGATATTCTTTTCTTGAAAGATAACCCTAACGCTAACGCCCTAGTCCATTTTTGTATTTAATGCATAAATAAAGGGAAAAAAACTCATACACTTTGGTGTTACCGGACAAGAAACAAAGAAATGATTTCATTTCATTTGGAGAAGCAAACTTTTGGTTTTTTAATAAATGTACCTTAATATTCCTCGTCGTCAGTGTTGTGAACCGCTAAGTGTCCAGAAGAAAGATACAATAATTTTATTTTATTTTGAGAAGCAAACTTATGGCGTCATTTTTAAGGTTCTTGAATAAAAAAAAAACCCTAAATATTCCTCGTCGCCAGTGTTGTGAACTGCTAAATGTCTTGAAGAAAAATACAACCCAGTACTTAGTGGAAACGAAATATGTTGAAACGAAAGACAAATACAACAAAGAGGGTGGTTATACATCAGTCCGACTGCCAAGTGAGAGCGTTTCTATAGAACAAAAGCGAATTCGAACTGAGTACACTTGGGTTTAGCCCGTGTCGTTAACCACTTAGCGATCGTCAACTTTGGTATTTCAGGCGATACAGTTGTTGTCTTTCTTAACAGTTTATATATTTGTAAAACTTAGTTTTGTTCTTTGTCTATGGTGCTATTTTAATTAAAGATGGCTTCTCCACATTAAAACCGACGTGCTGTCTAATTTTGTCCTTGTGAGAAACAAATAAATTATCAATTATTCGATTTTATTTGTTTTTATTGCAAGAAAATGACCTAGTCGTTAATAAGTGTCTCTATTTTATCTATTCGAAAAGGGAGGTTACGTGCGAAGGAAATAGAGGCGTGGCAGTTGCCCCCCCCCCCCGTTACGGCGTCAATGACGCCAAATCTCGGGGCTTGGCCCCCTTCTGCTCTGTCGTTTCTACTTTTCGTCGTATCCATAACAATTTATTGGTTTTTGCTGCGACCATGCAGCTCTATGTGAAGCATTGTCTATCGGCCGGTTGGTCGAACCCCGTTTTAGTTTAAAAACATCACTGAACGTATCTTATTTTAAATGCGGCCAAATATCTCTATAAGAGATTCTGTCTGTCCATTGGTCTGTCACGTTTAAAGTTTGTTATGGTATTTACGTTAATCTGTCACGAATAAGTTCTAAAATGTATTTCATTTGTCTGTCACGTTTAAATTTTCATGGCATTTTTCTTAGTCTATCTCATTTAAGTTCTACATAGTCTATATAAATAAAACAGTAGATATATGTATGTGTGTCTGTCTATGTGTAAATATTTTACCGATAAAGTCTTAAACTAATGGTCATATGACACTGAAATTAACAGGAAAATAGTAATCATGGGCTAGGATGGTTTATTACGAGTAAAATCTTTGTTTGGATGGATGTTTTATGCGTACAGAAATATATCGGCAAGTTGAAATGAAAAATGTTCATTTCAACTTACCAACATTTATATTAGTTTACGCAGGAGTCTATTCTCTATCTATATAAGAGCCAAGTTCGTCCAAGGATGGAGTACTGTTGCCAGACCTGGGCAGGAGCAGCTACAAAGGACTTATCCTGCTTTGATAGAGTTGAAAATAGACTTTGTAGCTTCATAGGAGATGTCCTTTTTCCTTCCCTGCAACCTCTTTCTCACAGAAGAGATGTAGCGAGTTTGTCTTTGCTTTATCGTTATTTTCATGGCAAGTACTCGACTGAGCTTCAATCTATGGTCCCCCCTCGCCAAACTTTCACAAGAAACACTCGTCTAGCTGAAACCACTATCAATAATTCCCCCCACTCTTATCTGTGCCTAAACCTAAGCGTAGATGCCATGAACAAAGTTTCTTTCTTAGATCTGCACACCTGTGAAACTGTCTCCCGTTTTCCTACTTTCCAACTGTCTTCAAGTCCAATGTAAACAAGTTCTTAATAAGCCATTCCCCTCAAGTTAACACATTTACTGAATTTCCATTACTGACAATTACTATATTGTCTAATTGACTACTGTACACTCTTTAACCCTTATCCTCGAGTGGCCTTTGGGTCTTAATAAGTGGTGATGCCTACGTAAAAAAATA
Source organism: Euprymna scolopes (assembly GCF_053919585.1). Lineage (NCBI taxonomy): Eukaryota > Metazoa > Mollusca > Cephalopoda > Sepiida > Sepiolidae > Euprymna > Euprymna scolopes. Next base: position 80,073,777 of record NC_136506.1, on the reverse strand, counting down.
TATACGAATTATAGCTAAAAGTGGTTTAATTTTATGACTTATTTTTTCAAATCTATCTGTCCGGTTAGTTCAAACAGTAGCGAAGGCAGCTGGAGCGTTACATGTTTTGGTTTCGATTCTAGCTGATAGCATCCAAGTCATTTTTTTTTAAAACTTTTGAAACGGTGCTATATATTAGGTTGGCGCAAAAATAATGTCATTTTTGGACATGAAGTTGAACGTCAACAAACAATATTATTTTTATACCAACCTAATATTAGGTACAATATAATATTCAAAAAAGAAATACGAAATCTGCATGAATTAAAATATATTAAGCGTATTTTACGATCGGCAAGGTCAGATGCTTCTTTGCTAGTATTTGAATACATATGTGAAGATCTAAATAACTTGATATTAGTGTTGGGACGATTAATCGGAGTCTGGAATCAGAAAAATCGGAATATTTGAGGGTATCGGAATCGGTATCGGAAAAAATCGGTACCGATTTTCCGATGCCAAAACGATTCCTTTAATTGTCTTTCTTTTTTTTAAATTTTTTTTTTTAGCTAAATCTTCCCTTGCTGGTAATAAATGATAAAACAATAAATATTTATTAATATTAAAAGATCAGTGAAGCTAAAATCGATAGATTGTCGCCCCCACATGTATATTTTTACGTTTAGGAAAATATTTGCACATTAAACATGTGTGTTTTTACGGTAATCAGAGAGAAAAAAAATACAACTATATAGTTAAATATTTAGAGATTTATAGAGAATCGGAATCGGTAATTGTATCGGAATCGGGAATTTAGAACGGAATTGGTAATTGTATCGGAATCGGGGAAAAAATTGGAATCGTCCTATCACTAGTTGATATGCCATAAAATAAAACAACCAAACCAAACACCATGAATAAATATGTGAACATATGAAGAATTTAAAACATATAACCTTTTTTTTTCTTTTTTCTTTTTTCAAAATTACTTGAATCGGCATTAAATAACCCGAAAATGGTTGATATGCCGTAAAACAGCACAACCAATCCAAACCGTCTGTCTTACGCGAGTGTTTTAAATATCATTCTCCTTACTTTATTCGCGCTTAATTTTGAAATGTCGTTTTCGTTTTTCCGTCACTCTTTGATTTCAAATAACATTCTTAGCATTAAACGCGTAAATCTAAGTGGACGCATCTTTATGCTATCGACTTTTTGTAACCTGAACGTCACATCTGCCTCTGGGCGGAAATAGCGCTCCGTCGAGCTTTCGCTTACTCTTTTCGACGGGCTCTTGTAGTTCCGTTTATCATGTAACCGTCAGCGCAGTCATCTAGATATGTCAGTTCGTTTCGGATCTACTATAAGATCAAGCACCAATCAGACAGCCTATCCGGATTATGTATCACTTTGTCCACGACCTGACGTTCTTGACACGTCGTTGTAATACGCAAAACAACAAAATGTTTACAAATGATCATCGTTGAAAGTATGTAAATTTAGATATAACTAGCGGGGGGTACCCGGTGTTTGGAGGTGTGTGTGGTTTTGGGTAAATAAAAACTCCGGGAGGGGGGGGTAAAATAAAAAAGTTTTGGTAGGTAAGTATGAGGATCGAACCCGAACCTTTGAGGCAAAGTTGGAAATTAAAGTGTGAAAAAAAAAAAAAAAAAAAAAACGTGCGACGTTAACCACTGGGCCACCGCGAAATACTAACGGCAACACGTTTGAATTTACTTAGAATTGGTAAGTGCACGTTTTAATGACTTAATGAGGTCAACTTTGACTGCAGGGTAGTATTTTATTTACTGCGGGAACGCTTTTTTTCTTTTTATTTCCCAAGATGCTGGGGGGGACCAGCTCCCCATAAAAAGGGGATTGTCCAAATTGAATAGCAATTGTCTGATATAAGTAAAATATTTCCACATTGATCAAATCTGATTGCTTTCGGACATTTCCGGCGACCGGAAAAATACTGCCAGAATTAGTGTCGCTTTTATTATACGAAAAAAGCCTAATCCACATGCTGCGAGCGAAAAATGTTGAATATTTATCTTTTCAAAGTCGAGCAAATTAAATAGACAGGCGACCTCCGTCGTTAACTCGTAGATATTATGATTTATATGTGATATAAAATGTTTTAAGAAGTTGTGAGCCGACCGACCGCTTCTCGGAAAAAAGCCTTTCTTGGACATACACAAAAAGCGAACATATATACACACATTTTCGCTTTTATATATATATATATATATATATATATATATATATATATATATATATATATATATATATAGACTAGCGGGGGTACCCGGCGTTGCCCGGGTTTTTAGAGGTGTGTGTACTCGGGCGAGGGGTGGGTAAATCAAAACAGAAGAATAAGCGAAGTAATCACCCTGTTTAAATATTATAAAAAAATGTTAAAACTTTAATAAATCGAAAAAAAAACCAAAAAAAAAACGAACGTCAGGCAAACGAACGATGTTAAAATTTCTTTAAGTCGGAAAAATAAAAACAAAAAAAACACGTGAAAAATGGCTTCCCGGGTGTTTGGAGGTGTGTGTGCTCGGGCGGGGGTGGAGGTGTTAATCAAAACATAAGAATAAGCGAAGTAAAAAAAAAAATTAACGTAAGGCAAACGAACGATAAAGAAAACGCGAAACAGAAAAACGAACGTTAAAACTTCTTTAAAAAATCTGAAAAATAAAAACCAAAAAAAAAAGAAAATACGTGAAAAATGGCTTAAATGACCCTGTTTCAATATTAAAATTTAAAAAATCGAAAAAAAAAGACATCTCACACCACGATTCGATCCCAAAACCTTTAGATAGTGAGGCCGCGCTCTAACCAACTGAGCTAAGACAACGGCGCCGAAATTCTGTCGCTTTTTTTAAATCTTTAAACTAAAAACCGAACTCGTCATGAGAGGGCGGATTTTGCTGCCCCCCGCCCTTTAGAAAACTGCTGATTTCAGAGTGAAAACAATTAACGTTTTTGGCCAATTTTTCAATATTTGTCGGGCAAAGGTTGGAAGTTTAAAATGATACCGATCTGGCGAAAATCCGTAACCGGTGTGGAAAGTTTTTGCGATACCTACATACATACATACATACATACATACATACATACATACATACATACACACATTTTGACTTATATATATATATATAGATAATCATATTTAAAGGATAAGCTCTTGATCATTACTGCTTGATCTACTAATATATAAAAAGAACTTTGTGAGTGTGTCTGTATGTATGTGTGTGTTTGTGAGTTCTTTCCCTATTGACTCCGAAACGGCTGGGTCGATGTTTTGGAAATTTCACACAAATATACTTTATGTGCCCGGGAGTGTTCTTCGATCGGTTTTGTATCGGAATGCCTCCGATAAGTATTAAAAATTGATAATCGCAAACAATATCCAATTGAAGAGGAAACAGTCGGATTTTGACCAAAGTTAACATCCTTATACATCCTAACATCACAAGTGTATTTGAGAAGTATTATCACTGTACGAGTAAAAGAGACCCACGTATAAAATAACAGTAGGGTTTTTTTATGACAGGAGCGCGTTTGAAATTAATGTTTGGTTTAGAGCACAATTGAACTATGATATTTGATTTTTTTGCATTTTAAATTTGCCGATATTTTCTATAAAACGAAACCGAATTCGAACGTAGCCGGCGATGGATGGTTGGTTGGTTGGTTATTTTTGTTTTACGGCATAGCAACCCTTTTCAGGTTATTTAATGCAGAATCCAGTGATTTTTATGAATAATTTTTTTAATAGAATATATTTTTTGTGCTTGTTTTTTTTTAATCATTTTCTATTTAACCATAACCCTAACAGATACTACCACTCCGGGTCAGAGTGGACCTGGGAGCAATGTCAATTAAGGGCTGGCGCCACACTCCCCAAAGCCCGCAAGCTAGAGCCTCACCATCGAATATAGTTTAAGGTCATATCCAGGACCACGAGAAAATGTGGCACAAGGGTCAGCGATGGAGCTTGGTAGACAGTGTGGGACCTAGAAAAAAAAAAAACGTTGATTTTTTTTTTTTTTCGAAACACGCTTCCATGGCCGGATTTCTAATTTCGGCTCTGTAATTAATCCCGAAAAAACATTTACAAACGTTTCAACTTATCTACTGATCCACAAAGTTATGGGTGGAGATTATGGTTGCATGACACTGGCTTAACAAGTACATCCTTACAGGTAGTCTCCATTGTCTCTTAAGACTAAATGGAGTGCATGGTGTTTAACATGCCACGTGGTAGAAGTAAACCAACGAAATTGAACACTTCAACCGGATGCTTGATATTGATTAAAAATCGATTCGTAATCCATATTAATCAATCACTCAAATGATTAATAAAATAAAAATCGATTTCGTCCGACTGTCGCTTTGATGAAAGCAATATTTACGACTAGAGTTGCCAATAGCCGTCGAGGTCTGCGCCGAGGAGGACGTCCTTTGACCGACATTAAAATAAACGAAGAGATGTGAATCAGATTAGGAGAGAATTTGAACGCCTGTTAGACATCGTCTTTAAATGTTTTCGGTCTATCTACACAGGTGCTTGTCGTGCCAACCTGATATATGTGTACTTAACCGTACAAGTAAACCATAACGACACATTAAAAATAGCATAACATTTGAAACCCACTGTAACTACGCGCGAGGAATGGTTCATGTTGTTCTAGTGACAGCACTTAGCTGGATAATCCACCAGACCAGATGAATTATTCTGCTGGTGTCCAGAAAGACCGGCGGAAACATAAACTATAAGATAGTTAAGTGATTAATTGGGGAGAGAAAAATTGGTGTTCCTTACTGTTTTACTAACTTAACTTTTTACAAGCAGGACCTGTGTACCGGCGTTGCTCGATGGAAGTATGACACAAAGTCAAGACAGTTTCGGTAAGTAGTCCCAACACACCGGAAACAAATTAAACTACGGCTGTTAATGGAGGGCTACTGTCAGCTCTAGAAAATACCGGGCACTGGCGGCCGTGGTCAAAATTAAACCATCTGGCTTCCATTGTCCAGCAGTGGTAGCTACTAGAAGTCGCTGGCTTCATTGTCAGCACTGGTAGTTACTGGCGATTATTGCTGGTTTGGGGCGATTACTTTCAGGGGCTTAATTAATCAGTATCTTTTTAATGAAAATCGACCCAAACAAGACATGAAGCCGCTTGATGTAAGGAACTAAAGAATATCACTTCAAGATTAAAAACTAGCTAAAGGTAAATGTTATATGAGTAGATTCTTACCAAAAAAGCAGCAATTCTCCTTCCTTTGTCAGAAGTACCGCCCATGGAATGTGAAGACTAAAGGACACAATAATGGAAAGGAGACTTACGAGTTTATTGAAAGTAAGCCCAAAGTCCAGTTTCTATTCTCAACATTGGTAATAATTAGCAAGAATAGAATTCTTTTTTAATAGGGTTAAATTATTTTAATACATAAATTAGTAAAACATGTGTTCTATTTGTTTGTAAAAAAATATATTTAAATGACAATTATTTTTACGATAAGAAGAAGGAGAAGACACCATGTAAGGAACCACGTGGTCAAATTAGTTATAATTTGTATTTCTTATTCACCAAGAGTGATCGCTTACTGGCGGTAAACAGTTGATGCTATCTGGAATCTGAGTGGCAACAAATATCCCTAGTTTGATTTTTTTCGGTACTTTCGATCATCGCTGCAAATTACTTCGCGTTATCGCAACAGCTGTTCACCATTGAGCTCTCGTTTGTAACAGTTATTGGTTTTCTTTGGAATTCGAGCGACAATAATCCTCGTATTATGATTGGATTGATGTGGGTTCTAAGATGTTAATCACATCATCATCAGCGCAGTATCAAACCGTACGAATTCGAAGATTCTATTGTTGTTATTGATCTTTCCGATATTTCTAAAAAGACATCACGTACTTACGCGACGGACCATGTGAAGGTTTTCAACGTCCTAAGTGAAAGTGTTTTTTTGTGGAACGAACGGGATTCGAACTTGGGGCAACCAGTTCGTGTCGTTACTATTGAATCATCGTTACCCCCCTCCCGAAGCTTAATCCAATGAAACTCCGATTTTTTTTTTTACCAAATAGTGCTCAATAACAAGTAAAGCTTCCCAGTTGACTATAACGTTTCCAAGTCCAATGTAAATAAGTTCCTTTTGAACCGTCATCTTAAATAATTGAACCCTACCCAAATTCCACCATTAACGGGCATCGCGACATGTCTTACTGTCTATCTGACACTCTTTAACCCTTGTCCTCGAGTGGTCTTCGAGACTTGATAAACAATAACCCCCTAAATAATAAAAAAATATCGTATAATTTGCTTTATTTATACAAACATTAGCTACATATGTGCATACATGTTCCCGCTGCGATTTCTTTCGAAATCCAACATCATCAGGCAGAAACTAGTAGCTGTAACAGCTGAAACATGGATGCAAATATGTAGCCAATACAGTTGACAATGAGCCTCGTACAGATTCCAATACTATTCAACTAGCGGTTTGCATGATGTTCTTCCTCTTCAGTCTTTCCATCCTCGCAGCCCTTTCATGGTCATTTACTGAGGTACAAACGGATGCTAATGGCACCGAGTCCTTTTCTATTTCATTTTCTTCATCTTTTAATTATTATTATAATTGTTGTTGTTGTTGTTGTTGTCGTTGTGCGACGTCCTTAATCTTGGCCGCCGATTTACGCGCTTTCTTCCGCCGTCGCTCGTCGGCCGGCGTTGGGGATCACTTCGTGCTTCAGCCGTCTCCGCCACCGCCACCGTGACGGCTGCAGCTGCCATTTTTTTTCTTCTTTTTTTTTTTTGTTCTTTCAACCTGACCTACATTGATTGACTTTAAACAATGGCGTCGGCGACTGTGACACAATTACAATAGTCGACGGCAGCGTCAGAATTTTGTCGGCGAATCGCGATGACTAAAAAACAAATGACTCAATCAGTTTCTTCCGTTTATCGATTAAGACGACAACTGCTACGTCTGTCTGCTCCCCCCCCCCCACTTTCTCTCTCTCTCTCTCTCTCTCTCTCTCTCTCTCTCTCTCTGTCTCTCTTTCTCTCAGTCTGTCTGTGTTTGCGTATGTCAGAGAGGTATTTGGGTGTATGCGCAGTGCAGTATGCTGTTAGCGCGATTGACGGCAGTTTTTTTTAAATATTATTTCGCACGTGACCCAGGAAGAAGAAAAAGAAGAAGAAGATGATGATGATGATGACGATGACGATGATGACGATGATGATGATGATGATTAAAAACAACGAACTAGAATAAAAAGAAAAGGAAGCTGAAGGATAAGAAGGAAAAGAAGAAGATGATGATGATGATGATGATGATGATGGAAAGAGAAAACTAGAGGAGGAAGAAGAAGAAGAACAACAACAACAATAGAAACAACAACAACAATATTAACAAGATGAAGAAGCATAACTAAAAAGAAGTAAACGACAAAGAAGAAAAAAAGAAATAGTAAGAAGATAATAAAAAACTAAATGATAAAAAACAAAAGAAAAACTTGAAGAAAAAGCTCAACAGCAACAACCAAATGAAAAAAGAGCGACTAAAGAAGAAAACGAACTAAAAGAACAACAACAGCTGAAGGAAAAGGAACAGCTAACACGAAGAAGAAGAAGAAGAAGAAGAAGAAGAAGATGGTTTGGTTTACGGTGTAATTATCCCTTTAAGAAGTTGATAACAAAATTAATTTGTATGGTTGGCATGCATTGCGACACATCAACCTGTTTGGGGGGGGGGCATCTGAGAATCCGAAGTTCATCTGCCATTGCTAACCAATATAAATACAGCAGAAGGTATTTCAAAATTGTGATTCATCTAAGTACTGACCAGGCTCAAGTTTGCTTAACTTCAGAGATCTTATATGATTATACCTGCTAATTTTAGTGTTTTACGGCATATCATCCCTTTTAGTGTTTATGTAATGCTAATGATGAAGGTTTATTACTAAGGAGTCATCATTTATTAAGGGCAAAATTCACTCAAGGATACCGGTTAATGTGACGAAATGATTGTGAGTTAAAAGATGAAGAATATTATGGGAGTATTAACATTGAATATGAGCTAAGTTTGATTACATATGAGAACCGCTCCTGACAAGTATTTGTTGCCATTGGATTTGATGATGGCCATGTTGTAGTCACCAGGGAAGACGTGCCTTGGTAACGTCTTCTGCAGATGTGAAGTTCTTAGAAAGAAACTATGTTCCTGGAAAATCAAGACGATGCTAGTTGCATGGTGTAAGAAAGAAAACGTTCTTTTCAGTTGTGGTAGAGAGAGGGGTTCTTGCTGTGAATGTCTTACGAAAATGGATCGAAGGGATAGAGCTCAGTCGAGCACCTGACGGAAGAGAAGATAAATACTAGGGACGTCTCTTGTGTGAGAAAATGTGATATACAGAATGAAAGAGAACTGCCTTAAATAGATTGACAATTTTAAATTATGGCAGGATAAGGAAGAGTGTTCGGATCGGAACATCTCAAATACGCAGCAGCATCACATCTTAATTATTTGGAATTCTTATTGAGATGAGTAATTTGTATTATTTATCCATTTATTTATTACGCACTATTATATAATAGTTAAAAAATAATAGTCAAAAAAATAATAGTTAAAATATAATAGTTAAAATATAATAGTTAAAAACATAATAGTTAAAAAATAACAGTTAAAAACTGACAGTTAAAAAATAATAGTTAAAAAATAGTTAAAAAATAATAGTTAAAAATATAATAGTTGAAAAAATAATAGTTAAAAATAATAATTAAAAAATAATAGTTAAAAAATAATAGTTAAAAAATAATAGTTAAAAAATTATAGTTAAAAAAATAATAGTTGAAAAAATAATAGTTGAAAAAAATAATAGTTAAAAATAATGATTAAAAAATAATAGTTAAAAAAATAGTTAAAAAATAATAGTTAAAAATAATAGTTAAAAATAATAGTTAAAAAAATAGTTAAAAAATAATAGTTAAAATAATAGTGGAAAAATAATAGTTAAATATAATAATTAAAAAATAATACTTAAAAAATAATACTTAAAAAATAATACTTAAAAATCAAAAGCTTGTCAACAACGATAATGGTAAAGTGGAATAGATTCTGACCCAGAAAATAGCAATTCTTCCCTATTTGTCAGAAACATCGATCTGGAATGTGAGAACTACGTCCGGCAGCATCGTAATCCTCGTTCCCTTATTCCCCCCTCCTTTATTCCCACATTCCAGGAGCGATGTTTCTGACAACGAGGTAAGAATTGTTTTCTGAGTCTGAATCTATTTCATCTGACACTTATCGTTGGCAAGTTTTTATTAAGTACTGGGCCCAACTCTCTTACTGGTCTATATTAATGATCTTCCAAATCACATTCTTACATCATTCGTAGACATTTATGCTGATGACACTACCATCTATAGTAGCACATCTAAGATCGTAAACGACTAAGTTATCTCTGATTCTCTCCCCCTCTGATCTTGAGCACGGGGTACAATGGGGAAAGTAGTGGCTTGTTACTTTTAATGCATCTAAAACCAAGTTTTAACTTTACATCATCAACGCTCTGATCCCCTTCTGGCATCAACTGAAATGAATGGCTCTCGTCTTGGGGAGGCCTCATGTTTTGACAAGCTTCTGGGTTTGACCTTTACTCCTGATCTGAAATGGAACACATACATTAAATCAGTTGCCAAGGCAGCTGGAAAAATGGTGGGATCCTTCTATCGATCCAGTAGATATCTCACTGCTGATGCAATTCTCTATCTATATAAGAGCCAGGTACATCCAAGGATGGAGTACTGTTGCCACATCTGGGCAGGGGCTGCTAGAAAGGACTTGAGTTTAAAATAGCCTTTGTAGCCTCGTAGGAGATGTCCTTTTTTTCTTTCCTGCAACCTCTTTCTCACAGAAGAGATGTTGCGAGTTTGTCTTTGCTTTATCGTTATTTTTATGGCAAATGCTCCACTGAGCTTCAATCTATGGTCCCCCCCCCCTCGCGAAACTTTCACAAGAAACACTCGTCTAGCTGAAAACTCTATCAATAATACTCCCACTCTTTATCTGTGCCTAAACCTAAACGTATATTCCATGAACAAAGTTTCTTTCTTAGAACTGCACGCATGTGGAACTGTCTTCCGTTTTCCTGCTTTTCAGCTGACTATAATATGATTGTCTTCAAGTCCAACGTAAACAAGTTTTTGATGAGCCGTTCCACTTTAGTTAGTAAATTTACCGAATTTCCATTACTAACGATTACTATATTGTCCAATTGACTACTGTACATTCTTTAACCCTTATCCGCGAGTGGTCTCTGGGCCTTGATAAGTGGTGATGCTTGTGTAAAAAAAAAAAAGCTTGAAGTACTATATTTTAGTTTCTTATATCAAATGGCTTCATGTTTTGTCTGGAGCGATTTTCATTAAAATAATATGAGTAACTCCTTTACGTCTCAATGACAATCTGATTTGTTTGGCGTAAATCAATCAATCAATCAATCAATAAATAAACTCGATGGAAAGCAACTGTGCGTGATTAGTACGAGAACAATAACTTCATTTGCAATAAAAACTGAATTAAACGGAAAATGCTGGAAATCTGCGTTAGTTATATAAGTAGGGCTATGACAATAGCATATTCCTATCATTGTTTTGACTCTCGAGTATATATCCGACACAGTTAGACACAGTGAATCAACCAAGAAGCACATCACTATATATAAAAGCATATAAGATATTAACGGATACACACTCGAGAGTCAAAACAATGAAAAGAATATGCTGTTGTCCTAGCCTTAGTTATAAATAATAAATCACTGTTGAGAACTCTAATTGGTTAGTTATTGAATGAAAGATTAGATGCGTGTTGTGATGCTGTTTCCATTGTGTACCCAGGCAAATAAAAATGCAATATGATATATATACTAGCAGGACCTGTGGAAATTCCACAGCGGACTCTTTCATGTGTAAGATAATGATGTTGGCATTCTTTGGATGTTCAGCGTAAATGGAGACGCCCTAATATTATTGTAGTTCTTTTGTAAAAACTGCTAAAGTATTTAGCTAAGCTAACAAGGGCGCCCAACGTAGTCCGGTGATGAAATACTCTTAAATATGATATTTTAATTCATGCAGATTGTGTATATATAATTATAGAGTCTATTTTCTATCGATTCCTATATATTATAAAGCTGTGATTTAAAGATTATATATATATATATATATATATATGATTTAAGCTTGAATCGAAACTGAAACCAAAACTTATATATATATATATATATATATATATATATATATATATATATGACTTAAGCTTTAATCGAAACCGAAACCAAAACTTACATATATATATATATATGACTTAAGCTTTAATCGAAACCGAAACTTCATATATATATATATATATATATATATATATATATATCTTATAACTACTTCGTTTAATCACATGAATAATGATACGAAGATATAATTTTATGCATAAATTTTCAGTATTTACACCAACAGTGCTCAATACATAGGTAGAGCTAGGTAGTAAGTGATGAAAATATATATGGTAATTAAGCTACACAGAATGTTCCGCGTAAAAATGAAACGCAAAGTATTCTGTGTAACTTGGGTTCCTTCGGCTATCATCGCCAATGGTATATCGGGTATCACTTCCCAATATGCTTAACTCAAGATAAGGGGCATTATAGTCATCCACATGCAGTACTGTTTCGTTGTATCATCAGGGTAACTACCTCAAACCAGGATCGAAACCCAACCGCCCGTACGAAAGTCAAGGTTTTGAACCATTACGCCAATCAGCAGCAGCTGTGCGGGCAGTGAATTAACGATGTTTTGGCATCGTTCGAATACTTAAGCTCGATTTGATTACACAAAGAGCATCGCTTAATATGGAAGTAACAAAGTCCACAATAGATTGTGGACTTTGTTACTTCGAGAGGCATGTGAAGCTTCCTCCAGATGCATCGCGATGGGTCCCCAATTAGAGAAAGAAATCAATCGATTTGATAGAATAATGGGCTAATTCATCGATTTCGATGACAATAATATATATATATATATGTGTGTGTGTGTGTGTGTGTGTGCATATATATGATGATTGCAACGTCTTGTCAGACGAATGCCACTCCCTCAGACACTTAAAAGTCCATGAGCCCCAAAATGACTTTCATCGCCACAGGTCCATTTTAATAGTCTGAGGGAATGGAGTATCTATACACAGATGATGTTACAGAGTCTTAGCTTTGTACGACAGCTAAGTCTCTCTCTCAGTTCAAAATGTTGAGATCCAGCAACAAGCAAGAGCAAGATAGCCAGCAACAAATGAAACTGCAGACCAGCTTAATGCATATAATATATATACATACATATATACACACATATATATGCATATATACATACGTGTATATATATATATATATATATATATATATATATATATATATATATATATAAGTTTGATTTATGATTTATTTAAAATTCGCTTAGAAAAATCTCACAATCTATACAAACTTCGCCCACCTGGCAAAGAAGAGGGAAAGCTCGGTATTTCTTAATGCGATAAAATACAATTTCTTCGTTACGTATACATGAATTTAATATGCCATTTTTCTTCAAGTTAGATACAGAACATAGAGTGGTGTTTGGACTTTTCGACGAAAGAAAGAAATCTTGGAATTTCCATGGAGGCAGCGTGAGTATATATTATGGCTTGTGCAGGTGTGTATGTGTGTGCGCAAGAAATATAAATGGAGAAAGAGAGAGGGATGGAGAATGAGACAGGTTAAGAGATAAAAGGAGAGAGTTGAAAGGAGGAGGAGGAGGAGGAGGAGAAGAAGAAGAAGAAGAAGAAGTAGAAGAAGAAGAAGAAGAAGAAGAATGATGCACGGATATCTCTACAGATGTTCTTTGTTAAGTGCATGCAAACTAACAAAATCCAGAACTGAAAGTCTGTGACTCTGCGACTATAGTTCCACAATACACGGGTTCGAGTGTAATTTCCGAAAGTAAAAATCGTGTCTTTGTAATTTTAAACGAGACACGTATAACCATACATACATACATCCATATATAATATATATATATATATATATATATATATATATACACATATATATATACGTGTGTATGAATGTATGTACATGTATGTATGTATATGTATAAAAAAAATATATATATATATCAATATTTATGTATATGTGTATGTATACATACATATATATATATACATATACATATGTATATATACACATATACATACATATATAAATATTTATATATATATATATATATATTATACATATACATACATATATATATTTATACATACATATACATATATATATACATGCATACTAGCATGGGCGCCCGGAGTTGCCCGGGTGTTTGGATGTGTATGTTGAGCAAAAAAAAACAAAGTGGTAGTAGGAAGGCAGGCTCGAACCATTTGCAAAGGGGGCAAAGAACGGGGTAAAACCTAACGTTTATGCTGTTACGACCACCGCCAAACCGGAAGCGACATTTTTTAAAATTAAGGCTAGAAAATCTAAAGGAGAGGACACCTTTAAAAAATATCGGCGAAAAAGGTGACCCCCCCCCCACTAGAAAAGTACCTAGTTGAAGGGGAAGATATTAATGTTTTTAGCCAATTTTTCGATATTTGTCGTATGAAAGATCGAACTTTAAAACGATACTGATCTTGGTAAAAATTCGTTGCCTGTATTGAAAGTTTAAGGCAGGCATGCAAACAGATATACATACATACATTTATATATTGGTAACTAAACATTTTCGACCCAAACGGATAAAAAAAGCTTGCCCTATATCTGAGTACCCTTTATGTAAAATTTCAAATATTTAGACCATAAATTTTCTGAGTAATTTGGAAGAGACCGCAGAGGTCAATTTTTTAAACTTTGACCCTATTATGACCCCTTAAAATTTATTGTTTTGGGCTCAAATCAAGTTATTAAGTTAGATCCATGTCCAAGGAACCTATATATAAAATTTCAAGTGCGTAGAACCAAAATGATCGGAGGAGTTTGGTAGAGTTCAAATCGTTAGAACTTTGATCCCTTAATCGCCAAATTTCTGGCCAAAAACCGATCACATCGATTTTCCCAAATCTCAGTACCCTGTATATCAAATTTCGAGTCTGTAGACTAAAAATTGACAGAGTTATTGCGTAGAGAAATGTACACAGACACGCAGATACACAGATACACACACATACACGTTCACTTTTATATATATATATATATATATATATATATATATATATAGATAGATAGATACATAAATATATATATATATACATACACATATATATACGTACGCATACATACAAATATATATATACATACATATATATATATATTTATATTTATATATACATATACATATATATACATATACATACATGCATTTATATATATATTTATACATACATATGCATATATATGCATTTATATATACATATACATACATATATATACATTTATACATACATATATGCATTTATACATACATATACATACATATATATATATACATTTATACGGACATATACATGCATACATATATACATTTATACGGACATATACATACATACATATATATACATTTATACATACATATATACACATATAAATATATATATACATATACATACATGCATATATATACATATTTATACATATTTATACATACATATATATATATATATAAACATATACATATATATACATACATATACATATATATATATGTATACATATATATATATGTATACATATATATATATTTATACATATATATATATATATTTATACATACCTATGAGTATTGCAACGTCTTGTCAGACGAATGCCACTCCCTCAGACACTTAAAGTCCATGAGCCAAAAAATGACTTTTTTTTAGTCCTACTGGTGAATTCACACGCTCAAGCAGGCATGACACTGGAGACTGCTATTGAGATCAATTATTACATGTGTCCAGCATTTCAAGCCTCCAAGCGTCACACTTTTTCCATTGCCACAGGACCACTTTTATAGACAAATGCCTGAGGGAGTATCTATAGACAGATGATGTTACAGAGTCTTAGCTTTGTATGACAGCTAGGTTTCCCCCCTCTCTCTCTCTCTCTCTCTCTCTCTCTCTCTCTCTCTCTCTCTCTCTCTCTCTCTCTGTTCAAAATGTTGAGATTTAGCAACAAGCAAGAGCAAGATAGTCAGGAACAAGTAAAACTGCAGACCAGCTTCATGCAGGTACTGGTCTTCCGCTTTATTGTTTTTTTAAATCAATGATTTGCTTCTCCTAGAAAAGTTGCCTTCACCACGGCTTACGGGAGCCCTCACCATCCCAACACACATACATACACACAAACGCTTGTCTTGTTTTTAATCCTTCAGGGAGACTAGCCACCCTCTTTACAAAACAAGTCTGGTGAGGGAACCAGTTTAGTCGCCGGTGACCCGACCATGAGTCAGGTAGTACTGGGTTACATGGAACCATTAGCATATGACATGACCTGACAGCAATACATATTTATCCATCCATACATATATATATAGTTATACATACATACATATATTTATTCATACATATATATATATTTATACATACATACATATATATATATGTATTTATACATACATACATGCATATATATATTCATTTATACACACATACATATATATATGCATTTATACACACATACATATATATATATGCATTTATACACACATATATATATGCATATATATTTATACATACATGCATATATATATTTATACATACATATATATATTTATACAAATATACATATACATATATATATTTGTACATAGATATATATACATATATATATTTATACATACATATATATATATATACATATATATATTTATTCATACATATATATATATGTATGTATGAATATATATATGTATGTATGTGTGTATAAATATATATATGCATGTATAAACATGTTATATATATATACATATATTTATACATACATATATACATATATATATATATATATATATATATATATATATATATATATATATATATATATACTAGCATTTCAGCTCGGTGTTGCCCGGGTGTTTAGATGTGTGTATTGAGCAAAAAAAAAAAAAGTAGTAGTAGGAAGGCAGGCTCGAACCCGTATCGCGAAGGAGGAAAAGAACGGGAAAAAACGTGACGTCCTTACTGTTACGACCACCGCCAAACTGGAAGTGGCGTAGGTTTGAATTAAGACTAGACAATCAAAAAAAGGGGATGACTTTTGAAAATATTGGTGAAAAAAGCGACCACTCCCTGTTGAATAGTGCCCAGTTGAGGGTGAAGAAATTAATGTTTTAGCCAATTTTTCGGTATTTGTCGTCTGAGGGGTCAAGCTCTATAACGATACTGATCTTGTAAAAATTCGTCACCTCTGTCGAAAGTTTTAGGCAGACATACAAACATACATAAATACATTTATATATTGGTAGCTCAAATTTTCGATCTAAACTGATTAAAAAGCTTGCCCTATCTCTGAATACCCTTTATCTAAAATTTCAAATGTTCAGGCCAGAAATTAGACTAGAAATTGTCTGAGTAATTAGGTAGAGACCGCAGTGGTAAATTTATTT
This sequence comes from Euprymna scolopes, assembly GCF_053919585.1. Taxonomy (NCBI): domain Eukaryota; kingdom Metazoa; phylum Mollusca; class Cephalopoda; order Sepiida; family Sepiolidae; genus Euprymna; species Euprymna scolopes. Next base: position 80,057,110 of record NC_136506.1, on the reverse strand, counting down.
TTAACTTTGACCTCTAATGTGACCCCTGAACATTTATTGTTTTGGGCTCAAATCAAGTTATTACGTTAGATCTATGTCCAAGGAACCTATACCTAAAATTTCAAGTGTTTATACCCAAAATTGTTGGAGGAGTTTGGTAGAGTTCTCAAAGGTCAAATCGTTGAACTTTGACTCCTTAACAGCGAAATTTCTGGCCGAAAACGAATTACAAAGATTTTCCAAATATCACTACCCTGTATATCAAATTTCGAGTCTGTAGACTGACAATTGACAGAGTTATTGTGTAGGGCAATGTACACAGACTGACACACAAACACAGACGGACAGACACTTTAATTTTATAGATATATAGATATATACATTAGTGATAGGACAATTTCAATATTTTTCTCGATTCCGATACAATTACTGATTCTGTAATAAATTCCCGATTCCGATACAATTACCGATTCCAATTCCGATTCTTTATAAATCTCTAAATATTCTACTATAAAAGTGTTATTTTGTCCTGATCACTGTAAAAACACATGTTAAATGTGCATGTATTTTCTCAAATGTAAAAACACGCTTGTGAGGGGGGGGTGAGATTTTATTCTTGTTGGAAGTTTAAATCAATAAATATTTATTATTTTATTATTAATACAAGCAGTGGAAGATGTTTTGTTTTAAACAAAATCAAATAAAAAAAGATAAAGAATCGGTTTTGACCTCGGGAAATTTTCCGATTCCGATACTCCAAAAAGCTCTGATTTTTCCGACTTCCGATTAATCCTCTCAACCATATATATATATATATATATATATATATATATATATATATATATATATATATATATATATATAGTCATCCACATACAGTACTGTTTCGCAGCTCATCAGTGAGGCTAGACAGGCAACTACCTCAAGCCAGGATTGAAAACCGACCGTCTGTACGACAGTCAAGGCTCCTAACCATTACGTTATTGGCGGCTACACACACGCGCACACATACACACGAGGAAGGTATTTAATGAGTAATGCTTGCTATTATTTATTAAAACCCAAATAAAGCGGAAAGGTGTTGCCAATTGCATTGTTATGACTGAACTAATGCATTCAAGACCTGCAGGTTGCATCTTTCTGTTGCAAATATTGACTGTGTGACGCTCTATGAAAGCAACTTTTGTCATGGACATGGGTTAAAAACAAACGCGTCATTGAATTCCTGGGAAAAGTGCATTAAGAATGTTGGTAACAACGTCGAAGAATAAATTATGGAACACAAAAGGTCGCTAGTTTAAATGGTACCACTCCTCTCTTCAAGCTCTTCAACTCCTTCAGTTAAAAAGGTGGCTTTACTTTTGGGACTAACCTTATATATATATATATATATATATATATATATATATATATATATATATATATATATATATATATATAAAGGTGAAATTTTCTGGCTCTGTCTGTGTGCCTGTGTGCGTACATTTCCCTATCAAACTACTCTGTCAATTTTAGACTCGAGATTTGACATAACGAGTATTGAGATTTGGCTGTCAAGGGGTCAATGTTCGACGAATTTGCCTTTGAAAACTCTACCAAACTCCTCCGCTAATTTTTGGGTCTAAACACTTGAAATTTTAGATGTAGGTTACTTGGACATGAATCAAACTTTTTAAATCTGATTTGAGCCCAAAATAATAAATGTTAAGGTGTCAAAATTGAGGGGGGGGTTAATTGGACCTCTGCGATCTCTAACAAATTATATATATATTCATCTTCATTTATTTTTAATGAGTTCATATGCGTGTCACATTGATACAGTGGTAACGTCTCCAGCTTTGTATTCTACCGTTTTTCTTTCGATTTCGATTCTAGCTGATGGCACCTAAATATATTATCGGCACAATCACGTTGACGCACCTGTTCTCGCCAGATTATCGATGTTAAGCGACGTTGAGTCTAGCCAGTACCGGATGGGTGACCACTTTGGAAGGCGATGTGCCGTATGAACCGCGAGGTAAAAATACCAGGTTGAGAAACTGCCACGGTCTTTCCTTCTCTCGAGGGTAGATGGGACTCTCTTAAGCCATGGTAGGTACCCCATCTAGTGATGGCGTTACCATAAAAAGTACCCTTGATAGCCCTGGCGAAGCATCAAGTATTCAGCTACCGACAAGATTTGAATTACACTACAAACTCGTGTAGTTAGCTCAATTCCGGCTGCGACCGCGCTTGATTGGATGGATTATATAAAATAGAAAAAAAATCTGTGTTTATTTGTGTGTCCAATTAAAGTTTAAAAAAAAAACAAAAAAAAAAAACTACAAAACAAAGATCCACAAAGTTTGCATATTCTTGATCGACGTTGCCCTGGATGAATAATATCTAAAAAGTTTTTTTAAATTACCCAGGTTTTTCAGTGTTATTATGTACTAGTTTTGAAAAAATGTCGACTAACAAATTTAAATAAAAGCGAGTTGCTTGTGTATATACGAAGTGTGTGTATGTCCATCTAGAGATAGAGAGGAGAAGAAAGAGGGGGTTAGAGAGATGAGGAGTAAAACAGGGAAGGAAGAAAGAGACGGACAGGCAGAAGTAGAGAAATAGAAGTTTTAAATATAAATATAAACATCGTCTCAATGCTGCATCTCTGTGCCTGTTTTACAAATATTTTAATGGAATGAGCTCTGATGAACTCGCTGCCCTTGTGTCCCCTCGACGTACATATTCCCAACAACCCCGCTCATCAACAAAACCTTACCACTTCAATATTAAGGCCCCTAAATGCCAGAGAGCTCTCTACACTAATAGTTTCTTCGCTCGAACAGCTAGATTTTGGAATTCCCTTTCCTGCTACCTGCTTCCTTGACTGTTCGGATATGCAGAAGTTTAAATGTAATGTAAACCAACATCTTGTTAATCTTTTCTATGCATGGCCCCAAATAGTAAACCCTTACGTCCAAGTCGCGATATGCCTTGTTAGGGGTGAATGCGAATAAAAATAAATTTACACTGTTGTCCCTGGCAACATCAGGTAACCCTGCTAGTTTGTTATAAACGATAACCGGAAATAAAAAAAAAGAACAACAACAATAATATTAGTGTAAAGAGAAAACGAAATGTATTGAATATGTCCTCACGCATAACTTGGTAGAAAACCAAAATGATTAGTGAAAAAGTGAAAAGTTTGAATGATGGAAAACATTTTTTTCTTCTTCTCCATTTTAGCGACTCCATTAACGGTCGCCATCTTGATCACGTGACCTCTATTATCAATCTGCGTTTTGATTGTAGCAATCGTCTTGTTCTTTTCTTTTTCTTTTTTAACCAATCAAAGAAAGGAAGAAAGGAAAAAAGAAGAACGCGTAAGGACGAGAGGATGGTTTGAAACTGAGACATTCTCGATAATAAAAATCAATACGCGCTAATAGACTTAAAAACGAAAAAAAAAAAAAACGATCGATCGATAACGATGATAAAGAACGCGAAACATTTGCTGCATAAAAGAACGAGGTAGATATTATTTTACTTACTAAACGCTGAGAAAATGTACTGTATGTGGAATTTCACGATGCGGAACTCGCGTTATTAAGCAACATTCAATAAGACCTGGTAGATACGTGTAGACATATTTTTTTATAAAGTTTTAACCTTCAGATGGCACGTGTCAAAATTTGAACCTAATCGGATTATTTAATGTATAAGAGGCAGTTGTCCGGGTGTATGTGTGTTTCTATGTCCATTTAAAAGTAAAAAAGAAGCAAACTACAAAACAAAGAACGACAAAGTACATATAATCTAGATCAGCAAAATACTTCCCCCAATCTCCTAGAGTTAACGCTAACAGACAACATGAATTGGAACAAATACATTGAGATAATTACCAAGACTGTTACGAGGAAGGTGGGCGCTCTTTCTCTACCGTGCTCTACGGGCAAACTTATCTTTAGTTGACCTTTGACAACTACATATTTTCGTTTACTAGCCAAATAGAAAAGTTACTAGTCAAACCCACATGAATATAGAGTGCCCCCCAAAAAAGCGGCCATCTAGAATATATGCTGTAGAACAGAGAAAAAAAAACGAAAAAAATAGAGTAATGAACAGTACATAAGGCCCGAGCAAAGCCGAGCTGAACTGCTAGTTTAGAAATAAAAACAAACATCCTAAATCAACGGACTATAACTTTTTTCTCCTCTTAACATGCTAAAAAGTCTAGTTAGTTCATAAATAGGTAATATTTATAACAAATTGAAGTACTGTTATCAAAACGGGGGAGGTGTCGGTCAGAGCACTTTTTTCTGCCTACGGCGAGTACAAAATCAACTTCGTAATCTCATAGAAAAATTGTTACTAAGCTTTCTCTTCTCTCTTGATATTTCCATGGTGAATGCTTGACTAAGCTTCAAGCTCTCTTTCTTTCATGAAAAACCTTCTCAGCAACAACTCGTCATTTCTACTAAACGCCGCAAAGTACTCTCCTATGTTTTCTCTGTGCACAATCTCGTTGACATTTCGGTTCTCATAAGATCGCTGACGTTAAGCAGCGTTGACCCTGGCCAATACCAGAGGGGTAACCATTTAGGAATATCAGGCGCTCTTTGTAGCAAGACGTCAACACTTCCGACAGCTCATACATCTCATGTGGTCCCCATCTGTCTCGATCCTGGCCTGACACTGGATCAGGCTCGTTGAGACGAGAGAGGGATGCTGGCTCTGCGCAAAGCAACTTCACTTTAAGCAAACCCCCAGCGAGAGTCATCCATCATCAGACGGATGAACCGATACATAAAAGCGGACGGAATTTCAATTAAAGAATCATACAGTGTTTGTGTATTAAAAAAAAGCACGGAATAAAGGTTGTTTGTTTGTGTATTAAAAAGTCTGGAAACTTATTGAAAGCACAACTTACGAGATGCCTTCAATAAGTTTCCAGACTTTTTGGTACAGGCATTCAAAATTGTCGTAGACTCTTGCAAATTCAATACGTTACTGCTATACATCTTATGACATGACTGACCCATTACTGCTATACATCTTATGACATGACTAACCCATTACTGCTATACATCTTATTACATGACTGACCAATTTTCAGATTCAAATGAACAACTGCAGCTGGAAATGGAATATAGTACGAAGCAATTTGTATCGATACATTTGCGCCCTTATCAATAACAGAATCGATAAAAAAAACAACCCTTGGACATGGAGCAGCGTCAGAGAATCTCATACAATCACAATATACCGATCTTCTCCATAGATTTTGTAACAGATTAGAGCCCTGTGATGGCTGGCGAGTTGGGTTAGATATGCAGCTTGCATGACTAAGCTTAAAGATGTTAGGCTAACAGATATTAGACAATGGAATTCATAAACAAATAACAATCACGCGGAATTAAAAGGAGTCAAACAATAACAGCACAATAACAAATATGAGCCTATTTTTTTTTTAAGTCAAAGATGACGCAATTGTAGTTCTGGGAGAGGTCAAAAGTTTGTAGAACGTAGGAAAAAACTTATGATATCGTGACAAAAATCGTAGGGTTAAGATAAGTAAGTCAGAGTTAGGAAGCGGAGATGCCGGGCGGCTCAATAAGGTATCAATTAACGGGAGTGTGTAGAAGTTGGTTCTTCAAAAACTTACCCGGCGGTACGACTCAACCTAACATGCATCTGACAATAAAGAAACTCAGAACTGGGTGGGGTGGGGGGGGTGAGAAGTCGTCTTGTGCTAATTTGTATGCATCTTGATTTCGGATACATTTATTCCAGCGCCATCAAGTCGACTGAAAACTACGAACAAAAGAAACCAATAAACACAAGTTACGTCTCTTTGTTTGTGCACCACGCATGTATGAAGTTATTACAATCAACGACCGCGAATTTGAACTGGAGATAGCAGTCCGTTAGGACAAACATCTTAAATAACTGTCTTGGGTATTGCTATTTATTAAACTTGTGCATTGTATACGTTTACACACACACACACACACACACACACACTTACACGCAATATGTTACATAGATATTTATTTACATTCGCAAGGACAATGAAGTGTGTAATTAATTATATAAGACACATGCATATATATATATATATATATATATATATATATATATATATATATATATATATATAGTGTGTGTGTGTGTGTGTGTGTGTGTGGGTGTGTGTATCATCTAGGTAAAGTTTGCATCCGCAGTATAAAAAAACAGCACACCCTAATAATGTTTGAATAAGAGTGTTCAATATTTATAAGAGCTGTTAATTTTTTACAAATATTTTTTATTATTTATGAACATTTTAGTTTGTTGTAGCTGTAACTGAAACATGTTCTGTAAATATGTTGACAAATAATGTCAATCTACATTCAAATCTTATAACCTTTAAATCTCTCTCTCTCTCTCTCTCTCTCTCTCTATATATATATATATATATATATATATATATATATATATATATATATATATTAAATAATGTGATTTATAATTTAAAAATTTTAAAAATTTTAAAAATTTAAAAATCAAAATTTAATTAAATTAAAAATCAGTTTCATAAGAAGGAACAACAACAAAGTCAATTATCTGTACGGTCGTTTCCGAAATCCGTGCTTTTTATTTGTGGTATACATGAAGTCACGTAGAACAATTATACATAGTTTTTTTTGGTAAGCACGGTCTCCTCATCAGCAAATTTAGGAGGATTTCTATTGAATTGAAAAGACACCAAAAATAAACCTAGCATTAAAAGTAAGGCAGATGAATCTTTTAGTTTTTCTTTTTTTGAAATCAGGAACTGTATTTAAAGTAGTCATTTAGATGTTTGCTATAGCTTTTTATCTTATCTTATTGAGAAGTGATACACGAATTACCATGAACGTATAAGCGATGCTCTTTGTGTAATAATCGAGTTTAGGTAGTTCGGAAGATGTCAAAACATCGTTAAACTCACGACTTATACAGCAGCCGCCGATAGCGTAGTGGTTAGGAGCCTTGATACATATGTATATATAATATAAAATAAACAATTTTTCTTTTAATCTTATTCCTAATTTTCTTTTTTATTTTATTCATCAACATAAAATTAATAACTTCGTTTTTTTTATTTTGTTTTTAAATATTTCCAGGAATATCTGCCTTACTCACAACTAAAGTGCTAGTTTCATTTTGGTGTTTTTAATTTCTCCCCCCCCCATCCCTATTTTTGCCGATGAGGAGACTTTCTTTAAAGGACAAAAGTTTTGTCAAATTATTGTCAATACTTTTTGTCAATTTCAATAAAATGAACATCGTTTCTGAAGCGATCGTACAATAGAGTTGATTTTTTTCCCTTTTGAAACTGATTTTTTAACTCACAATTATGAATCGTTTTACTCAATATATATATATATATATATATATATATATATATATATATATAAAAACTAAGAAAAAGACCGTGTTGCATTGCACTAAAATTACTTATTTTTCATACTTAACGAGTTGGCATTGTACCTTGAAAATCCGTTTTCGAAATGTCGAACTTATTGGTCGCAGGCATCATCATCTTCAGCAACAACAGAAAAATGTTTCGTCTTCTAATTTCATATTTTTATTCCAAAAATAAAAATGTTCTAGAAACCTAATTTGATTTGGATTCGTCTGAACGAAGCTAAATTTGATGCACCCATTCAATCTAGGCGGTTAATAATGGAAATGTTCCAACTTACCGTGACAGAGTAAAGACAAAACCAGCAATGTAATTCTTTAGCAGCCGGTAAAATAAAAAATAAAAAATCGACTGATTTATATTCTAGGTCGAGGAGATTAATATCGTCGAAATGTACATTAATCCGCGTATGGTTTTTTTTCTGGTGTTTATATTATTTCACTTAAAATAACTGTGCATGTATGTATTGAACACTTAAAAAGTATTGTTTTGTTTTTGTTAAATAAATTTGAACTTAATTAAATAATTAATTATATATCATACATACGCATATAATGAATTATATATCACACATACACATATAATTAATTATATACTACACATACATATATAATTAATTATATACCACACAAACAGACATTTTTTGCTAGGCCACTAATATATGTATTTACATATATCTATACATACACACACACACACACACACATATATATATATATATATATATATATACTCTTATAAATTTGTTATTTTATGTATTGATATTCATATTAAAAATCCTTTTTTCTGTTTATTTAAGAAGAAAATACAACTTTGTTATATATGGGTCGTGGAATTGCATTTATCTGCAAAAGACCTAGCTAATTTGCATATTCTTTTGAACATTCATTTTAATTAATTCCCTATTAGCTTTTTCGGTTTTCTTATGGGATAATCATCTTTAGTTAACTATTACGTGTAATTATAATCATGCAGATATTCTACATGATTTATACTTGCGTAATATTTGCGTAAAATGGTTATAGTAAACACAAACCCCTTTCTATATATATTTATGTATGCGTCTTTATATTTGTTTAAAAAATGTTGCCTGCCAAACTCCTCTGTCAGTTTTTGGTCTACAGACATAGAAACTAAATATATAGGGTAAAACTTTATATTTGGGTTTTAGCCCGGGAAAATCGATGCAAAAGTGTGAAAATTAAACAAATGGAATTTACCAGGTGAAGGTCGATCGACGGCATTACGAATATGCATGCGTGGCCTCATAGTTATTTGTTAATGTTTTAAATTTTAGCCTTACAGCAAACATGTTTTCATAGCTCAGGCATTAATGTAAAAGGAAAAAGTAAATCGTAAGCTAAACGTTTTGGTTTCGATTCTCAGTGGTGACATATACGAGTCATTTTTTAAACTTTTAAATCATTACTATATATTGAGTTCAATATAATATCATAATAAATACAAAATCTGTATGTACCGATTATATATATATATGACTATCCATTCACGAGAAATCATTTTTTCTTCACCCTATTCCTTCTGCTTCATTTTTTGTTATCAAGTAAGATCTTTGACTTACTTGTAGTTTCATCAAATACTTTTGCAAGCAAAATATGATCCCGCATTTTGCTAAATCCTACCCTCTGATGAGAAGGAAAGTATTTCTTCGAAACACACACACACACACACACACATATATATATATATATATATATATATATATATATACATATGTATATGCATATATATATATATATATATATATTTGTATATACGCACAAATATATATATACTAGGTGTACCCTGCCACGCGTTGCTTAGGCTCAATTTGGTGTAACGGAAAAGTCTAATAAAAAGAGAAAATGCATGGTTCTTATAGTCTTAGTACAGCAATAGACTCCGAAAAAAAAAAATTAAAAAAAGGCGAAAATGTAAAAAGAAGTGGTAGTCTTGCAGTACGTAATGGTCTGATTTGTTACTGTTTTTATTTCACGTAAAATGTTTAATCATCTCGAAGAACACAGTGTTTATGGATGTATTTGGAGAAGACGAATCGTCGCGGACTTTGGCGAATGTGTAAACTTTGGGTAAATAATTTAAAAACTATATAAAACAGTGTCAGAGTGTTTTAGTTTGAACTGACTTTTCCCGACGTAACGTAAGCAACAGAATTTGTATGTTGGAACTAAATATATAGCAAATGTACTTTCGTTAATGAAGAAGAAGCATCATAAATGTTAATTTAAACACGTGCAGTTTCTTTAGTAAAGAAAAGGCAATCATATTTTTCGGATCTTAATCGGACCTTTATCGGGTTCTTTATTTTGTCTTTGTTTTTCAATTGGAATGCAAGTCATTTCCTGATATAAATATGTAAATAATAAATTGCTCATAGTTAGATTCCTAGGTTAGAGTAGTCCAAACTGGAACTAAAAAAAAACGAGTAGTCGCGCAGTTTACGTTTGTTTGTTTTTTTTCATATTTTCAAGTGTAATGCAAGTAATTTCACGATATCGTAGCGTTGTAATAGTAATTTGTAAAAAATGGAATGTTAGTTTTATAAAAAATATGCGTAATTGAAAGCACTAATAAGTGAAGCTCATAGTTAGATTCCTCGGTTGGAGTCGTCAAAACCGGAAGTAAAAACCGAGTAGTCTCGCAGTGTGGTTCTTACGGGGGAAAAAAATGCAGAACATAACAATCTAATCTTAATCGGAAGTTGAGCGCGTTCATTATTTTTTTGTAAGTGAAACGCAATTACTTTCACGATATCGTTGCGTTGTAATAATAAATTGTAACCCAGGAAGTGTTTGTTTATTTAATAATAACTTTTTAGTGGGAAGCAGTAATAAATAAAGCTCATAGTCAGATTCCTTGGTTAGAGTTGTAAAAACCGGAAGTAAAATCCGAGTAGTCCCGCTGTGTGCGTTCTACGGTAAATAAAAAAAGGCAAAAAGGTAAATAGATAATGTTTTTTTTATTTTTTTTTTTTATGGGAGAAAAGCGAAAGAAAGAGAGAAAAAAAATGACCTAAATAACCCTTTACGGTTCCAGACCGGTGTTTATTCGTACTGTTCCTTGTGGACGCATTTTCAACAGTGTTAAGTGGGAGCAGGAGTAGGAAGAATGTATTAGAGAAAAAAGATTTTACAACTTCCATTAATTCTAACCGAATTTGACAGTGAACTCTCACCAGAAAAAATATAAGAATGTACGGTTATCGAGGAAGTGTAAAGATAATAGGCCTTTAGCACACCTCAGATCCTGTGCTGCAGTTTGTACACATTACATTTGCATGTAATGTCTTGATTTTTTATCCTATTAAGGTCAAACTCACACGGGAAAAAAAATCAATACGAAAAATATATAAATGTTTATATCTTTTCTGTATTCATTTCCTGTGTGTTGACGTGTAGGAATACAAAAAGTGTTTTGAAAAAAAAGCAAGAATGTTTCCATCAAAAGCATATATTTTCGAGCGATCCTTCGATCTTCCTCAGTGTGAAACGAAGAATCGGTCGAAAATTATGTGCTTTTGAAGGAAGCATTCTTGTTTTTTCAAAAGACTTTTTGTATTCCTACACGTCAACACACAGGAAATAAATACAGAAAAGATATAAACATTTATATATTTTTCGTATGGATTTTTTATTCATACTTATTTAAATATATTAAAAGGAATGCACGTGGATACACTATATATATATATATATATATATATATATATATATATATATATATATATATATATATATATATAGTGTTTACTTGATTCCTAGATTAAATTAGTAGAAAAGCTTGGCTTTTTAAAATTTAATTTTATTTCTAATCTAATTTATTTATTTTATGGGCACTGAACTTGGCAAGTATCGATTTTTTGATGTCCCACTTTTGAAAACAACGTTTCTTTGTTATATATCAATCGCGGTTCGTGTTCTTGTTTTGTAAATTTTTCTTTTCTTTTCTTCAGACTAATTCTTTATTTCTTTCTTTCTTCTTAATGACTCATACACTCGCTTTCTTTTTTTTTCTTTTTCTCTTTTTTCATCTTTCTCGCTGTCGCTTTCTATATCCGTCTCTTTTTTTTTAATCATTTATATCTTTCTAACAACCCCTCTCTTTCTCTCTTATTCTCACTTTCTATGCTCCTCTCTTCCTTCGAACTCCCACTTTTAAACGTCTGCATATCATTACAGTCAGGGAAGCAGGTAGCAGGAAGGGAATTCCAAAGTCTATCTATACGAGGGAAGAAACTATTAGAGTAGGAAGCTTCCTTGCATTTAGCTACCTCAACAGTGATGGTGGTGAAATCCTTTTGCGAAGCAGGTTTGTCGGGGATATCTACGTCGACGGGGACACAAGTGCAACAGGTTCATCAGAGCACATGCTATTAAAATATCTGTAAAACATGTACAGAGATGCGACATTGCGGCGATGGGACAGAGGTTGAAGCTGGTTTGGTTTGAATCTGTGCTATTCTTTTTTGATATATTTAAACTAGGTCTAACTATGATAGTGGTTGAGCACTTTTTCGTATTCGCCTGAGTTGCTGATCATTTATACGGTTGTCTACATAAGTATCAAGTTTGTCCATTTTAGCAACCGATTACTTTTATTCATGCTGAATCATAGATAAGCACAATTATAGATAACTAACGCGACCTTTCATATGTAATATATTGCTTCTGTGAATGGAGACTCCGCGATATTCTTGTATCACTTTTGTTAAAACTGCAAAAATATTTATCTAATACCTCATAATCGTGTTGGCATACCGGTTCTCGTCAGATCACCGAAGTTAAGCAACGTTGAGCCTGTTTAGTACCAAATGGGTGACCATTTGGTAATTCTAGGCGCTTTATGTGCTCTCCGCTTATCTCGGCATTTGTTTCCAGTTGTCCTGTTCATACATTTACTTGCCACTGGTATTTAACAATGCCGACTCAGGAGGAGTTTGGTTGGGAGTTTTTTTTTTTTTTTTTTACACAGTGATCACCACTTATCAAGGCCCGGAAGCCACTCAGGGATAAGGGTTATTGCAAGTACATTAAGTTAGTGAGGAGATTTGCTGAAGTGTTTACTTAAGGGGGCGGTTCATTAGGAATTTGTTAACAATGGACTTGAAGACATCCAAGTTGTAGTCCGGAGGGAAGCAGGCAGACGGAACAGAGTTCCACAGGCGTGCAGTTCTAAGAAAGAAGCTTTGTTCATGGAATCCGCGTTTTGATTTAGGCACAGATATAGAGTGGAGGAAATTTTTCACAGTGGATTCAGCTAGACGGGTGTTTTTCGTGAAAGATTGGCGAGGGGGGGACCAGAGATTGGAGTTCAGACGAGCATCTGCCATGGAAATAACGATAAAACAAGGACAGGCTCGCAACGTCTCTTCTGTGGGAGAGAGGTTGCAGGGTAGAGAAAAGGGCATCGCCCACTAAGCCACGAAGTCTATTTTGTACTCTGTCAAGGCAGGATAGGCTGTTTTTAGCAGCTCCTGCCCAGATATGGCAACAGTATTCCATCCTTGGACGTACTTGGCTTTTATATAGATAGAGAATTGCATCAGTAGTGAGATATCTTCTGGAGCGGTAGAAGGATCCCACCATCTTTCCAGCGACCTTGGCAACAGACTTGATGTACGTGTTCCGTTTCAGATCAGGAGTAAAGGTCAAACACAGAAGCTTGTCAAAACACGGAGCCTCACCCAGACGAGAGCCATCCATCACAGTTGATGCCAGATGGGGATCAGAGCGTTGATGATGTAAGGATAGGAGTTTGGTTTTGGATGCATTAAAGGTAACCAGCCAAATCTTCCCCCACTGAACCACGCGCTCGAGATCAGAGGAGAGAGAATCAGAGAGAACTTTGTCATTTACAGCCTTTGATGTGTTGCCGTAGATGGTTGTGTCATCAGCATAGATGTCAACGAATGATTTAAGTATGTGTTTAGGGAGGTCATTGATGTAGATCAGGAAGAGAGTTGGGCCCAGGATTGACCCCTGAAGGACTCCAGCATTTATATTGCAGGCCTCCGATTTTTGTCCATCTACCACTACTCTTATGAGCTTATCGGAGAGAAATGATTTAATGATTGAGAAAACATTTCCCGTTATACCGTAGCTGGAAATCTTGTGAAGTAGACCCTTATGCCATACCTTGTCGAAGGCCTTTGATATGTCAAGAGCAATTGCCCTAGAAAGGAAACCTTTGTCAAGAGATTCACTTATCCTGTGGGATATAACCGTCAGCACATCTGCGGTAGATCTTGCAGAGAGGAAACCATATTGTGTGTCACTAAGAAGGTTATTCCTGCTGAGGTGGTTGACTATTTCTCTATTTAATATGGATTCCAGCAACTTACTCATAACACACAGGAGACTTATAGGTCTGTATTGAGAGGGAGATGACTTATCACCTGAATTCTTAAATATAGGGCAAACTGAAGAGGTCTTCCAGGGAGTCGGAAAGCACTTCTCCTTAAGGCAGCGCTTAAATAGTTTCGTAAGTATGGGAGCAAGTTCTGGCTGAAGCTTTTTTAACACTATAATTGGGATGCCATCAGGGCACAAAAGTTTCGCGCGCAGGCACCACTTTCGTGGGTATCCATAGTTTGTCAGACTGAAGGAGCCTGTGTTTTTAAGTAATATGTTTAACATAGTGTCAGAATATACCTGAGTATTACAGTTTATCTTCAATATCCTTATAGGAGTCTGTGACATATTTCCATTGGATGGACACTCGGCGTGAACGGAAATTTTATAATATCATTATGCTATCTTTAAACAGAACAGATACTACCCCTGGATCCTAGGCAGAAGACTAAAAAGATGTATTTTAGTTTCACGTATAGCCCCCAAAGCAACATCGTTTTTTTTTTTTAACATTGTGTCTTCGATGATTGGGAGATCTTATTTATTAAAAAGGAGGATAGAAGGTGCTAACATACTACGAACATTGAATAAGCGTCTCTATATAGTAATCTAATTTTCATAGTATGTTTTTTTAATAAATAAGATCACCCAATCGAATAATTTGTGACACACATACGTACGTACGTTAAAAGTACTACGGTAATATATAGACTAGCAATTCGACCGGACTTTTAATTAATGCCGAATTCTTATTTCTTATAAGCATAAACACCATAGGTATTAAACGTAACGTTAAATTCCTTTAAAAAATAATGAAATAAAAAAAAATAAATAAACTGAGACATGTGCATGCGAGTATTGTACTTTTTCTAAACAATTCACTTCTTGTAAGTAAAACGAAAAACCAAAACCTAAGACTGTGAGTTAATTTCCATAAACTATCAGGTCAGCTTGCCACTATCTTTAAAAATACATCATTCGAAAAGGAAACTTCTCAACCTATATACGCAACGAATTTTCGATCAACGGACTTGAAAATTGGTACATAGAGTAATCAGACGTGTAAAAAAATTTTATAATCAGTTTTCCGCCGAAAACGAGGACTGCTAAGGGGTCAAATTCAAAAACTTGTAGGTGGGAATCATCGGATTTTAATTTGTATGCTGACAGTTTCACGAATGCGCATGCGTGAATGGTTCACGTTACAGATTACTCATGTAAAGAATAAGTAGTTTGAAAACACCTTTTTAAAAAACGTGTCACGTTGGTCTAATGGTTATCGTACTTGACTCACTGTTTTTAGGTTTGTGTTTCGATCTCAGCTCGAGTATGTTTTATTTTATTTTATTTTTTTGACTTACAAGCAGTGAACGATTAAGAAAAAAACATAATACTCGCATGCACATGTCTCAGTTGCTATATTTATTAAAATATAATATTTATTCGAATTTTACAACCGGGCAACGCCGGGCAGTCTGCTAGCATATATATATATATGTGTGTGTGTGTGTGTGTGTGTGTGTGTGTGTGTGTGTGTGTGTGTGTGTGTTTTATATGTTTTTATATTGTTTTCATGTTTTACGATGTTTTTCTATTGCTTATATGCTTATATTTTGTTTAATCTCTAACCATTCATATTATCCTATTTTTAGACACTTTCACTATTTTTACCCCCCTTTGCCTTAAAATACACGTATGCATTCTTCTATTAGATTTTTATAACTTTTTAATCATCTCCTATTACTCCCCTGTAGCCTCAACAAGCCTCAGTTTTATAACTACCATTACGTTTTATATTTCATTGATCTTTTCTTTATTTCGTTTTAAATTTCCACCGTAATGTAACCTAACCTAGATGCCGCATTTACCTATATCTGTAACCTAGCTTCTTCTTTCCCCTCTTTTAGACGAGAAGCATTACGCTTGGAAATGCCTAGGTACAAGGAGCTTTTATAAGCCCTCTCTCTATATTGTTATTCCATTATTGAGCTGATATATGAATTCATATATTTACTTTGTCTTAAACTTCTTTAAAATATAACCCCCACACAGTACATATATATATTTATATATTATATGAAAAAGTACATTTATATATATATATATATATATACATTATTATTTATCTATATCTATCTATCTATCTATATATATATATATATATATTTATCTATATCTATCTATCTATCTATATATATATATATATATTTATCTATATCTATCTATATATATATATATATTTATCTATATCTATCTATCTATCTATCTATATATAAAGCATATTAAAGCAGATAAGACGCAAAATTTCTACAAACTAACTACACATGAATATAACAAGCTTATTAAAGAAAATATTACAAAAAATTACAAAAAATCAAATATAGATATTTGCAAAAAAATTGACAAGGATAGTAAAGAAATAACTGACAGACTTAAAATTAGTAATAGAGTGGGAATTTTACAAAAAAAACAGTCATATATTTTGCTTAAAGACCATAAGATAAATTTTGAAAATAAACCTACAACTAGGTTAATTAATCCTACGAAACCCGAAATTGGTAAATTAAGTAAAAATATACTAGAAAGAGTTAACTATCAAATTAAATCAACATATAAACTAAATCTATGGATTAACACAGCGGATACCATTAAATGGTTTTCCAATATACATAATAAAAAGAATTGTACTTTCTTACAATTCGATATTGTGAATTACTATCCCTCCATATCTAAGGAACTATTCGAAGAGGTGATGGAGTTTGCTAAACTCCTGTCTGATATAAAAGACACTGAAATTGAAATTATACGGACATGTAGAAATACTACATTAATTAGTGGAAATGATCAGTGGTTGAAAAAAGATCAAAATGACCTGTTTGACATTTCCATGGGGTCTTTGGATTCGGCTGAAATGACAGACTTAGTAGGTCTATTCATACTATACAACTTAACCAAAGACATCAATGTCATGGATATAGACTTGTATCGTGATGATGGACTGATGATCATCAAGGAATCCAACGGCTCTAAATGTGAAAGAACCAAAAAGATTATCTTAAATGAATTCCGTAGAATTAAATTAAAAGTGGATATTATATCAGATGTTAAAACTGTAAATTTTTTGGATGTGAACTTTGATTTAAGGAAAGGCATCTACCAACCATATAGGAAGGAAAACTCAAACCCAATTTATGTACACCCCCTATCAAATCACCCAAAATCTATCATTAGGCATATCCCCAAATCCATTAGTAAAAGAATCAGTGACAATTCTTCCAATCTTGAAACATTTAATAAACATAAATATTTCTATAACAGGGCCCTTAAGGATAGTGGATACAAAAACACCCAAATTGAATTCATAGAACCAACACACCCAAACACAAATACAAATAGAAACCGTAAGAGAAAAATCCTGTGGTACAATCCCCCTTTTAATCTGAAACTTAAAACAAATCTAGGAATGAAATTCTTAAACTTAATTAAAAAGCACTTCCCTATTAATAACATACTACATAAAATTTTCAATAAAAATACAATAAAACTTAGTTATAGCTGTAATGAAAACCTTGAAAAAATAATTAAAAAACATAATAACAAAATATTAAACAAAAATAGCACACCCATTGCTACCGAAATGCCCTCTTAAAGGAAATTGTCAAATTACTTCCGTAGTGTACCAAGCAACTATTTCGACTAAGGAAAATCCGAATGAAAAAAAATATTACATAGGAATGACAAATAACAATTTTAAAGAAAGATTTACCGGTCACAAGTGCTCTTTTGAAAATAATGAGTACAAAAATAGAACTTCCTTGTCTAAATATTACAATGAACTAGTAGAGCAAGGTTACTCCCCAATAGTAAATTGGAAAATTTTAAAGAAAGCGAAAACCTGTTCATCTTTAAACTCGCCTTGCTACCTATGTCTTTATGAGAAATTATTTATACTTACTTTTAGAGAAAGAGATAAATTATTAAATAAGAAGCACGAAAATTCAATTAATTGCAAACATTATAAAAACCATCTTTTAAGTAATTTAGTTTAGATATAAAATTTAAATAAATTAAAAATTGTCACTGATTTCTATAATTTATTAAAATACTATTAATATACTTTCTCCTCTCCTGATTTCATTCTTTACTTCTCCTATCTTATATACCTGTGTGTCTATGTGTATATGTATGTGTCTATGTATTTATTTTATGACCGTGTGTACTTAGATCTATATATTTCTATATTATTTGGTATACCCTCCCATGTTTATTCAATCCATTTGTATGTTTCTATGTGTGTATGCATCTATCTGTACTCTTGCCAAATTATTTGTATTCTTATGTATTTCTATATGTATAATTTATGTAAATTATACATATTTATGTGTGAGTATATTTATGTGTGTGTGCGTTGTTGTTTATTAGTATATGATTGTGTGCATATATTTGTGTATTTTTTGTATGTATGTGTATACATATGATTGTATATATGTATATATATATGTATATATATGTATATATATATGTATGTATATGTGTATGTATATGTATATATGTATATATATATATATATGCTTATTTGTATGTCGGTTGGTTTTCTGTGGGTATATACATATGTATCTTATTATTTTTAATTTGGGTACTATCTACCTGTGCGTCGCTACTTTTGAGTATTTCGTTGATTTAATTACTTCTTTTGCCTAAATATATTTATATATTTATAGGTAAGTGTACTTGTATCTGTGTTATTAGTAATCTGGTCTTGAATGTATTATTTTGTGATTTAATATGACTTTATATCTATACTTAAATAGCTTAAACTTCCAACTTAATAGTATAGTTACACCTTTACTTATGTGCATGTATATGTATATATGTATATATGTATATATATATATGTGTGTGTATGTGTGTGTATATATGGATATATATATGTGTGTGTGTGTATATACATATTTGTATTGTATTCTTTTTATATACATAAATATTAGTAGTTTTTTATTTATAATTATTGGACCTATTTAATTTATTTAATCCCCTCTTATGGCTAAATATGTTATATTAAAAAGATAATAAATATTAATTTTATTCTGTTTTTATTATTATTATTATTATTATTATTATTATTATCATTACTATTATGTTTATTGTTATTAATAATAATTTTAATATTGTTTTATCATTATTTTCTTCTTTTATTCATATATTTATCTAATAAAAACGCGAAAACTTTAAACTTATATCATTTAGCATAAAAGGCCTAATCAATGGTAGACGTATGTTTGAATTGCGTTGATTTTACTCGTGGACGTATGTAAGAGGATAAATATGCTAGCTGAATACATTCACTGCCTTTTTTGACACGTTCATTTCTGACGCTTGGATTGTATCTTCTGTTTGTATTTGTAATAATATGTTTCATTACTAAATTGTATAATTGTTCATAAATTGGTTGACACGCAGATCTTTTTCTTTTTCTTTTTCTATATACTGTCAAATTCTTACTTTCTCTCTTTCTCTATTTAACTAGATCTCATTATTCTTTCCTTTTCCTTCTAGTTCTTTTTCTCTTTATAATAACCATCTATATCTTTTTTCTTTTCTTCTCCATATCATAATATATATATATATATATATATATATATATATATATATATTCTCTCTTCTTTTTCTCTCTATTTTGTTTTCTCTCTATTTTCTTTCTCTATTTCTGTCTCTATTCCCTTTTTTTCTCTTCTCAATCACTCTCTCCCCATTGTAATCTTTTAACTTTATTTAAATTGCCTCTCCCTTTTTACTTTTTTATTTAATTAAAGTTCTGTGTTTTAAGTTTTTTTAACTCCAACTTCTAAAGAGTTCCTACCTAAAATAAAAATCCATTATTCATTGAACTTTTGAATAGTCAAGTCGCTGCCTGATGATATCTGTTGTTTGATTGAAACAAGTGGCTATTTGTAGCAGCGGGATGTGAGCATGTTTATATAACAATAAACAAGTATATATATATATATATATATATATATATATATATATATATATATATATATATATATATGCGAAAGGTTAATTTTATAGAGTGAAAACTAAATCGTACCTTCAAGAGTAAACGTATAATGTCGTTGATGCTTTATTACTGAACCTACACGATTTTTGTTATTATATCCTTCCGTAATAAAAAAACAAAAACAAAAACGCCGATTTTCATGAATCGATTCATGCAAGTAAACTTCCCATCTCTTCTGATAAATCTAAGAAAAATGGCTTCTACCAAACAATCGAATCTAAAAAACAAGTGGAACGGATTACAATATTAAACGATTATCCAATCAATGTTCCGTATTTGTTTTAAAAATCCAGACGGCATCTCGATCAGCCATTTTATGAATCGACTCAGTCAATAAGCAGTAAAACCGGACGTGCTCAACCGCTGCTCAAGTCGTTCGCTTGATGATATCTGATGTGAATCCTAAAAACTTTCAAGTTTTTCTGGGGATTTTTTCGTGGACTCTTAACATCATCTTCATAGTTGCTGTTGATTCACTACGTTTCGGTCAACTTATCCTCTGGTCGGTATTTTTTACATTAAGTCCACCTCCACAATTTTCTTTAAAATGGCGATTTTTGAAGGTTTTCGACTATGTTAAATAAGAAAATCTCATTTAAATTTTTCAGAGAGAGAGGTAATTTTTATTATAAAGCCATCTATGTTGCATTGTAATTCACTGGCGGCCATGTTTGTATGCGCGCACGATAAAAAAAAAATAGGTCCACCGCCACAGTTTTATTTAAAAATGTTAAAAACAGCTTTCAGAATAAACACCCTGAACCTCCCCATGTTAAAAACGGCTTTCGGAATAAACACCCCCCATGTTAAGAACAACTTTCGCATTAAAAAACCCCGACCTCCCCATGTTAAGAACAACTTTCAGAATAAACACCCCTAACTTCCCCATGTTAAGAACGGTTTTTGCAATAAACGCCCCTAACCTCACCATGTTAAGAACAACTTTCGGAATAAATACCCCTAACCTCTCCATGTTCAGAACGGCTTTCGCAATAAACACGCCCGATCTTAAAAACAAATTTCGGTATAAAAAACCCCAACCTCCCCATATTAAGAACAACTTTCGATATAAGCATCCCCAAGTTCCCCATGTTAAAAATTGTGAAAGTTGACCTAATGTAAAAATTTACCCGCTCGCCTTCTTCAGGTGGTTAACCACGACGGGATCGGAATGTTGAGTCTCTCAACTGTAGCCTCAGTAATTACTGCCTTCCATAGTTGTTGTTGCCTCACCATGTTTTCGCCAACTAATCCTCTGGCCGGCTTTGGCTAGGATTGAAATCGCTACATTCAGACAATGCTCACCTGGAACGGTAAATACTAAGCGCCTCTATCTACTGTGTTGCGGACCCCGAACGTGGTGAAACAACAACAAATATGAAAATGAGGATAACAGTCCGAAAACAAAAACGAATACATAAATTATGAAGATCTCGTTTTAAGGGATTTAATATACAATTAATAAAATTTTAAATGTTTATTTATTTATTTATGTGTGTGTATATATACCAAAAAACTTTCGAACGGATGCACTGAATTGAAATTCCCCCCCCCCCTGAAAGGTGTGAATCCGTCGATTGTCCTTATCTATATATGGTCCGTAACAAACAACGATGAGTCACACAAGAAGCCCGAAATAAGGAGTTTTAGGCCGTTTCGTAAACTTGTCGAAAAGGTTATTTGCCTATGTCAATGGAATTTAGCACTGTCTGTATACAGTCGCGGTAACATCTTTCGGCATACGGATAAGACTTGTGGCGAAATGAATAACGTGTCTGACTACGGATCAGAAGGTTCCAGGTTCGAATCCTGGCAAGTTCGTAATAATTTTAACCATCATTTTATCCAACGTTTACTCATTATCCTTACCCTTAGTCAAGGTATTTTTGTTTTTTTCAGTGATTTTTTTTTTTTTTTTTTTGTGCATATGGGAATTTCACATAATCCGAGTTTACAAGATAAGGGTTGATGGTAAGACGATGTTCAGTGTAGTTGATGTTGAGTGTACTCGATTTTGTGTTTGACTCGGCGTTGTGTATGTCGACGCGGCGCATCCGCTGGTAAAAAATAAAAATGAAATTATACATAATTCCTATGTCAAAGAGTTTATTACTAGCAAGCAGGCACTTATAAATCTCTAAGGCCTCAGGTATGACCTTAAAAGATAAAAAGGTATTGTAGAGAATGTAGATGTGCCCTTTAGTTGTCATTGCTCCCAGGTCCACTCTGACCTAAAGTGTTAGTACCTCTTAGAGCCCTAGTGTTACCAGATCAGGCTGTCTAAAGATACTGGCGTTTGGTCATACGTCGAGAACATCACCAACAGGACCTCTCACAACAGCAAAGCTAGCCTGATCGCCGCCATCCGTCGAGTATTCGCTGAGCTCCTGCTGGCGCTTGAGGAAATGGCATGCTCCCTATTCCGGACTGGTATCGAGGCGGTGATTGAGGCTGAAGGTGGCTACACTGAATAAATGCCAGCTCTATGACAAAATCAAGTTATCTGAATTGATTTTTTCAGTAAAAGCTTTAAAGTTAGTATAGTTTTCTCTAGGGCGGCACTTTTATCGTTCCACTCTGTATAAGATAGACGATTTCGCGCTCAATATTATAGAGCTCAGCAGATAATTTTTATCTACCACAGTATTACACAAATCCAACTATAAGGCTGTAGAAATTATGCACTCAATCCTCAATCGTTCCAGATAATCTAATAGCGTTCATCCGCTTAAAGTTATCTGCAACTGAATATTCTGGCGGGATAAACGTCTTCATCTTAAGCGAGTAATGAACATGGTCTTTATAATCTAAACTGTTTGAACACATTAGATACGATATGTTAACGAGCGACCGCGGATACTACTAAAAAACAAATGTTGCTTACGAATCGGGCGCTTAGAAACAGCGGCGAGTGATTTCGCTTTGGTGATTGTTTAGTCTGCGTTGCTATGGAAATGGTACATACATATACATACGTACACACACACACACACATCCACACATAGATAGATAGATAGATAAATAGATAGATAGATAGATAGATAGATAGATATTTAAAACCTATATATAAGAAATGGCATTTTTTAACCATTCTATTCAGACAAATGCACACACACACACACACACACACACACACACACACACACACACACACACAACACACACATATATATAACTACTTCATTTACTCACATAAAATTAATATACGAAAGTATAGATTTATGCGTAAACTTTAAGTATTTACTTCAAAAGTGCTTAATACGTGGGTAGAACAAGTTAGTAATTTATAAAATATATATGGCGATTAAGCTACACTGAATATTCGGCATTTCATCCACTATAGGATTCGTCAGGCTTATATATATATATATATATATATATATATATATATATATATATATATATATATACAAAACTATATGTAAAAAATGAATTTTTTAATATTCTATTCATATATATATATATATATATATATATATATATATATATATATATGAATAGAATATTAACCCTAAAATACTATAAAACAATATACACATTCCCAAACCAATAAAAGCAGACACACACACGCACACACACGCACACACACACATAAACACACACACACACACACACACACACCCTACCCCACCCTAAAGGAAAAGAAAAAAACATTAGCAGAAAGAGATAGCGACTACAGCCAGGTCAACGTCTCCCTGGACAAGCCCAATAAAAAAGCAATAAAAATTCAGCATACCAATGAATAATAAACACTTACAAGCCTCCACCCCTTGGAAAAACTTCAAATTAACTACGAAAATCGCCATTTTTACATCTCCAACACTAATAATAATTTCTGACGAGGACGCATCACAGACCGTCTGAAACGCGCGTAAACGATTTCAATAACTTAAAAACATTATTACAATGATCCAAACATAATTCACAATGAAAAACCAAGACACGGAATAATAAAATAATGTTAAAAAATACACATTGTTCGTGACTACTCACTTATTCAAACATATATATATATATATATATATATATATATATATATATATATATATATATATATACATATTTTGGACGGATCCTTCGGTCTTCTTCAGTGTGAATGACAGAAACACGAGTGCATGGTGGGCATGGATAACAGCAGGAAAAGAATGGGTATAGCCAATGAATAAGGTTGAGATCTATCTGAATACGACCATCCCAATATTTTTGATTTGGAATGGTCAACAACTTGTGTGGCCTTTATTCAAAATCAAGTCTTTCATAAAATGTTGAAGTGGACACTCACGCACCCCTTCGTACACACTCGCATATATAAACATACATGTATGTACATCTGTACATTACCTGAACGCACACAGAGTACGCACACACACACACGCTTATAGACGTACGTTCACATACGCATGAATAGATATAGACTGATAAGATAAGTGGAAAGTAATGACCCAAAAGCTGGTGATTCCTTTTGGAATCTTAAACTTATTATGGTTCTATGTATGCGACGGGGTATAAGACAAATATGTATATTTCACTCTTTATTTCTGTCAATCCTTTTATTTATTATGCTTGGTGTATGTTAATATCAGTACAGAGCGTATACAAAATAATCTTGCAGTTTATTTCTTTCAGCAATTTTAAATGTTCAATTCTTGATATCATCTGTTTCGTGGCACGGAAACAATCATACAATGATTGTGTTAATTTTCGAATATTTTCAAGCCTGACTAACTAGAAGAATGAGAACTAATTGATTTTAAAAACAAAAGAAAAGAAGAATTTGGACATAATTACATGAATTCGGAAAAGTAGTTGCAATTGTTTGTTTTTTAATGGTATTTTTGCCATCGGTAAGATGAACAACATGGAATCCTAATCCAAAGAAACCACCTCATTAGACCAGAAAAAGGAGCGATTTTGAAAAAAGAGTCATCACGATTAAATTCGTTTGTTATAAGATTATATATATATATATATATATATATATATATATATATATATATATATATATATTATTTAAATATTATTTATTAATTATTAATTAATAATTATTACGTGCCATTTATTTATTTTATTTTTAAATATGAAAGTGAATGTTTAAAAGAATATGCAAATTAACTAGATTATTTTAAGTAAATTCCATATATCCCATATACAACAATGTTGTATTTTCTTTTTAAATAAATAGAAAAAAGGATTTTTAATATGAATATCAATACACAACCCCCGTCCAAACGTATACGAGTATAGACATATTGTTATATATATATATATATATATATATATATATATATATATATATACATATATATATATATATATATATACATATATATATATATATATATATATATATACATATATATATATATATATATATATATATATATATATATATATATATATATATATATATATATATATATATATATATATATATATATATATATAACAGAGTAATCAACAGAGTAATATAACAGAGTAATCAAGTTTTTGGCGTTTCGCCATGGTGCCGGCTGATGCAACGTTTACAAATGACTAAAACTTATTCTTTAAAGGAAATCAAAAAATTTGAATATACCATACTGTTTACATTGTTTTTCTCAGTTTTGTCCCTTACTTTTGGACGTTCCTATTTTAAAAATAATTGTTATAATTCTTTTTCTATCCTTTGCAAATGATTCAAATTTTAGTATGTTATTATGGATGATAACGACTACCAATTGTTAAAATTTCAGCTTTTCACAATTGTTATTTCTAACAAATATTAGATTTTAAAACTTTGTCCCTTAGTTTTGGACGCTACTGTATATATACTTTGTCCGTACGTTACGGACATTAATGCATCGATAATATACCCGTATAAGCATAATAATCTTATTCTTATAAATTGTTCCACCCCCTCACATACTCTCCTCTCTCTCTCTTTCTCTCTCTCTCTTTCTCTCTCTCTCTCTCTCTCTCTCTCTCTCTCTATATATATATATATATATATATATATATATATATAGAGAGAGAGAGAGAGAGAGAGAGGGGGGGGACAGGGCTGAGAAAGAGAGTGATAACTACTCTCCTTCCTCCTCTCTTTTTACTTCTGCCCATTCACTTTTAACCCGCATTCTTACTCCTACCCACCTCCACCGACACCCTAAAATAAACTCCCATAACAATCTCTTCTCTACGCACTCTAATCAGCGAGTATTTTCAGAAAATAGGTTTACGATTTAAGCGTAAACGCTAGGGGTCACCCTCCTCAGACACCACCCCAAAGGAAAAGTTTTTTTTTTTTTTTTTTTTTTTTTGCTAAGGCGTAAAAGAGAAAAAGAGCAGGGGGGGCGGGGAGAGGTAAATAGGAGACCTTTCTTAGTGTGTCCCTGTTTTTATAGCTCGTTCGTTCGCTCAGTTGGCCCCCCAACTTTGTTTCATTCATTTTTCCTAGGATTCCCTTCGAGCGCCCCTGCTCCGACCCCTCTTCTGAAACTTATTTGTTTATATATTTAGAACTTTAAGATAGCGTACGTTTTGGGAATGAACTAAAAAAGAAAAGGACATAAAAAAAAACAAAAAAAAACCGCAACAACAAAAAAATGTAAGCATAGCCATAGTCACAAATAAACGTCCAAGTAAAAAAAATGAATTAGAAAAACAAACATAAAATTACCCTTTCGAGGGGGGGGGGCGTTAAGCCACGGATTTTTTAAAGAGCTAAAGCCCAGGTGTCGGCAACCTCCGGCTCGCGGGCCAAATCCGGCACTTAAGTAAATCGCTTGGCCCGCAGTGTAACGTTACCCACACGTTGTAGCCTCAGTCGCAAAGTAGAAAAAAAAAAGAATAGAGAACTTCAACTCGTATTTTTTCCTTTTTTTTTTTTTTTTTTTTTTGGTAAATTTTTACGACTTGCCCCAGCGTATTATAAACACCCCCAACCACCCCATGTTAATAACAGCTTTCGGAATAAACATCCCCAAACCTCGGAAGCCGTTCTGAACATGAAGAGGTTGGGGGTTGTTTATTCCGAACGCCGTTATTAACACGGGGTGGTTGTGAGTGTTTATACTACGCTGGGGCACGTCGTAGAAAATATCTTTTTTTATACAACGACATTTGTTTCCATATTCTTCCAAACTAGTGACTTCTCGTTTCTCACGTGATAGTCTTCTTGAACGCGCTCTCGAACGTCATCCACATCTCGAATATGCTCTTCTTTATGGTCTTATTTTTCCTTGCTGTGGCGTCATTTCGCTCACGGCTCGGTATTTGCATATAGCTGTCAGAATCAGAAAACAAGTTTTCTACGGAAATAGCCCAAAAGAGTCGCCAAAATATATCAAGAACTTCCATTGCAATAAATAAATAAATAAATAAAATAAGAATAAATAAATAAAAATATTTTTAAAAAACAAATGGAAGAATGGGCCAACAGTGTGACAGACAAGTATTTTCTGGGTGAATTCACTCTGGACTATCCAGAACTTCCATTACAAAGTCCTAACGAGGCTAACTCCAACCTTACGAAGCTAAGTCCAACCTAACGAGGTTAACTCCAACCTAACGAGGCGAACTCCAACCTAATTTGAGGCTAACTCCAACCTAATTTGAAGCTAACTGCAACCTAATTTGAGGCTAACTCCAACCTAACTTGAGGCTAACTCCAACCTAACTTGAGGCTAACTCCAACCTAACGAGGCTAACTCCAACCTAACTTGAGGCTAAGTCCAACCTAATTTGAGGCTAACCAACCTAAATTGAGGCTAACTCCAATCTAACGAGGCTAACTCCAACCTAACTTTGCAAAGAAAATTAATAAATAAATACGTAAGTAAAAACTTTACAAAAAAATGGAAGAATGGACCAACAGTGTGACAGACAAGTATTTTCTGGGTGAATTCACTCTGGACTATCTAAGATAAGGAAGGCTATATAGTCTGGCTAAAAAAGGATCGCTCAATTATGATCAGGAGAGGATTATAATTCTTTTTAAAAAAATAGATGGCCTCGGCAATGACAACAAATGCACTGAAGTATAGATTGTGAAACACCTGACATCTAGCTATAAGGTTCTGTTGAGGGACGGCTACTATAACAACGTGATACCATTGTGTAGATATTCGGTTGGTGCAAAAATAATGTCGTTTTTTTTCATGAAGTTAAACGTCAAAAAAACGACATCATTTTTGCACCAACCCAATATCTCGACTCGATCATCTGTAAAAAGTTAAATATCGAATGCAACATTAGATCCTGGAAAAAATATACCAGAAAGAACTTCAGGAAATGTCATACACCATCCACTATGACTACGCAATTCCTACAGATACATACCTTGAAAACTGAAATACAAACCTGATATAGTTATATGTGACAAGAAAGAGAAAGAAGCAACCTTAGTTGAAGTTAGTGTTTATAATGATGCTTGGTTAATCAGAGCTGAGAGGAAAAAAAATAACGAAATACCAAATTCTTATGTATGACATGAAAAGAAATTGGAATCTTAGGAAGATTTCTATTATTCCAGTAATTATAGGAGCAATTGGACTCATGAGAAATAATTTCAAAAACTACCTGGCAAATATACTCAGTGAACCATCATCGAACGTGCTCTCTTATTTTATAGTCTTCTTTTTCCTTACCGTGACGTCATTTCACTCACGGCTCGGTGTTTGCGTATAGCCGCCCGCGCTATGTTACAGCGATCTTACTCAGCGCACGATATGAATGTAAACGAACCCAATCACAGCGACAGTTGAACGATTGATTATATTGTGTCAGAATATAAATTCTTATTGAAAATTTCTTTTTTTATGTTTGTTGTTGGTTTTGATTCTCTCTCTCTCTCTCTCTCTCTCTCTCTCTCTCTCTCTCTCTCTCTCTGTCTCTCTCTCTCTATCTATCTATCTATCTATCTCTCTATCTATTTATCTCTCTTTCTCCCTCTCTCTTTCTCTCTCTCTCACTTTCTCTCTCTCTCTCTCTCTCTCGCTGCAGAAGTTGAGACGGTGTTGTAATGGAGGTAGTTACCTTAAACACTTCTAAAACAAGATTTCTCTTTTTTCACTACCATCGTTCGGATCCCTGTTTTTACCCAGTCAAAATAGTTATGATGGCCTTCTTTAACGTGCTCTCGAACGTCATCCGCGTCTCGAATATGTTCTCTCTGTTTTATAGTCTTATTTTTCCTTACCGTGACGTTATTTCACTCGCGGCTCAGTATTTGCATATAGCTGTCCGCCGCGCTATCTTACCGCGATCTTACTTAGCGCATGATATAAACGAACGTCGGCAATGATAACATAAAACTTTTGTATTGCCGAATTGCCATAAAAGGACATAAACTTACTAGACACAAAACTAAAGAGATATTCAAACAATTGCATTTAAAGAGACGGTCAGAATCTTAAAAATATCTCTCGGTTTGAATATATGAGATGCTGAGTGAATGTCTAGCATTCTGTAGAATGCCGCATCCCCCAGCTTTAAAAAACTTATAAGAAAATTGAGAAGTAAATGAATGCATACTAGACACTGTCCTAGAATGTCTAAGGTCCTTTTGGACAGAGGTTCATCAGGGAAACCTTGCATTAGGATAATTTTCGCTACAAGTAAACCTTGACTAAACATTCAAAATCACATAACATTTACGTCCCAAATAAGATTTCCTCATTATGAATAACCCTCACTGGCTTTTACGAGGAATGGCGCATCTTCTCCAAGTGATGTAAGCTTAAGTAACAGCACGAAGTTTGATAATTCACCAGACTAGATGAATTCTTTTCCTAGTATTTGCTACCCGGTAAGACCAAGAGATCACAAGAAAGATATACTATAAGAAAAATATACTATAAGAAAGATATAATATAAGAAAGATATAATATAAGAAAGATATAATATAAGAAAAATATACTATAAGAAAGATATACTATAAGAAAGATATAATATAAGAAATATATACTATAAGAAAAATATACTATAAGAAAGATATAATATAAGAAAGATATAATATAAGAAAGATATAATATAAGAAAAATATACTATAAGAAAGATATACTATAAGAAAGATATAATATAAGAAATATATACTATAAGAAAAATATACTATAAGAAAGATATAATATAAGAAAGATATAATATAAGAAAGATATAATATAAGAAAAATATACTATAAGAAAGATATACTATAAGAAAGATATAATATAAGAAAGATATAATATAAGAAAAATATACTATAAGAAAGATATACTATAAGAAAGATATACTATAAGAAAGATATAATATAAGAAAGATATAATATAAGAAAGATATAATATAAGAAAAATATACTATAAGAAAGATATACTATAAGAAAGATATACTATAAGAAAGATATAATATAAGAAAGATATAATATAAGAAAAATATACTATAAGAAAAATATACTATAAGAAAGATATACTATAAGAAAGATATAATATAAGAAAGATATACTATAAGAAAGATATACTATAACATATTGAAATGGTCAATTGGGAAGAGGAAAAGGAGAAATTTAATAGAATAATCGAGTATTTATGAATCTCATATGGAGATCAAGTGATCAAGTATTCGCACCAGGAAGGAGGTTCCTTGATTTCTTCGACTCAAGTAAAATGAAACAAGTATTAACATATCTTTGACCAAAAAAGATACGACATTATGATCAAAGTCCGAAGGACAAGGTCATAGCAACGATGTCAAATGAAAAATGATAAAACAACTTAATTTTGCATTGCATCTTTGGTGATCGGAGGATCCAGTTTTTAAAAATAAAATAATGGACGTACGCCGGTGACTATTTTTCTTTGACGCCAAAGCGAACAGCATCTCGACCATTTATAAAATGACCATTTATAAAATGACCATTCATAAAATGACTATTTATAAAATGACCATTTATAAAATGACCATTTATAAAATGACTATTTATAAAATGACCATTTTTAAAATGACCATTGATAAAATGACTATTTATAAAATGACTATTTATAAAATGATCATTTATAAAATGACCATTTATAAAATGACTATTTATAAAATGATCATTTATAAAATGACTATTTATAAAATGACCATTTATAAAATTACCATTTATAAAATTACCATTTATAAAATGACAATTTATAAAATGACCATTTATAAAATGACCATTTATAAAATGACTATTTATAAAATGACCATTTATAAAATGACCATTTATAAAATGACCATTTATAAAATGACCTCTAACTGCGATATATTGCTGATCATGTGCTGTTCTAGTTGGTCCGCCCTCCTAGGCTTTGCCTTCTTTCTTTGAGAATGGGTTAGCTTATTGCTAATCGCCTGAGGCACCTCTACCGGGGAATGCTGACGGGGCTGTCAAGGCAAATTTTTGCAGGTCAGAGTCCTCATCCTCTTATAAAGCTTAAAGTTTCCATTCAAGTTTTAAAGTTTGTTCACGCTCAAAAATTCTCCAATGTCACTTATTGAAAAATAGATTTTAGATAATACTAGCGGGGTCGCCCAGTCTTGCCCGGTCGTAAAATACGCTTAAATATATTTTAATTCATGCAGAGTTCGTATGTATTATTACAGAGTCCATTGTCTATTGAATATTATATTGTACCTAATATATATATAATTTATTTAAGTTTTTTTTTTGTTTTAAAAATGACTTGGGCGTCATCAGCTAGAATCGAAACCAAAACATTTAGCGCTTCAGCCGCATCTCCTACCGCTCCAGCTATCGAAAAAATAGATAAGGAAGATTTAATATTAAACGACTGAAACAAATTAATTGAATTTGGGCATGCGCAGAAAGAAGTAAAAAATATATCCGCAAAATGAATTGAACAGTTTGTATTTCAACTTGCCGATATATGTCTGTACGCGTTATTCATCCATCCAAACAAAGATTTTATATTCTTGGTGTATTATTACTATTTACTGTTAATTTCAGTGTTATGTGACCAGCATTTAATCGGTTAAATATTTGCACATAGATAAACAGACACACATAATCTCCTGTTTTATTTATATAGAATAGACGTAATTTTTTGTATGCAATGTATATGAAAAGAAAAGAAAAAAAAAAGAAAAAGAAAAAATGCACCCATGGCAAAATTGAAAGAAAAACGTCATTTTGTTATATCTTTTTATTGTTTCATTTATCCGCACCAACCGGAGAGCTTCGACACATATTCGAGAACAGAACCTCCGTTGCGTAAATTATATGTGTGGTTTTAGCAGGTTGCATCGAAGTACTTGCAAAACGAATTTTCAAGATTAGTTTTTTTTTTTCACGGGAGTTATCAAGTTCTCTTCTATATAGTGCCTTCTGGTATTCCCAAATGGTCACTCACTGACAAAGCTCAACATTGCTTAACTTCGATGATTTGACGAGAAGCGGCGGCTCAATGTGATTGTCGTCACCAATTCTCCTTAAAATCTTATCCAACCTAAAAAAGTCACCAAGCATGAGTTGCGTCCCTTTGATTACGTAACGAATTGTAAGTAGCCAACATAGCTCCTTTCTTATCTTCTTATTCTGTTTTACGGTATATCAACCCATTGTGGATTATTCAAAGTGGAATATTTAATCGGCGCTAATCGAAAAGACCTCTGTTTGTTCTGTCTGTTTGTCTTAAGAATATTTAGACATAGGAATGCGAAATTCTGAAGGTCTCGTTGGATTTCTCTGCTTAATCGCAAATCGACCATAATGTGTCTTTTAGTGCCGAAATACGATAATAAAAGTGCTATTATTATCATGGATCCATTATATACAAATAGCAAGGTTACCTTGCGGTGCCCGGAAGCACAAATAATCAAATCGACATATTACAAAAATGTGGCATCTTTCATTTGACTTTTCTTCTTTTTTTTTTATTTTTCTTTCTTTTTTTTTATCTCTATCGCCCTCTATCTTTCTATTTATTTATCTCTCTATTTATCTTATCTATTTATCTATTTATCTCTCTCTACCTCTCTCTCTCTCTTACTTTCTCTCTCTCTCTCTCTCTCTCTCTCTCTCTCTCTCTCTCTCTCTCTTCAATATATATATATATATATATATATATATATATATATATATATATATATATTAGCGGGTGGGGGCAGCTTTTCCCGGGCGTAAAATACGCTTAAATATGATATTTTAATTGGTCCAGATTTCATATATATCATTATAGAGTCGTGATTTCAAAAGTAAGAACTAAGTATTTGGGTGCCGTCAGCTAGGATCGAAACCAAAAGCAAAACTGTAGCATCTAAAGCTGGTGACGTTATCATTGTACCAACGTTACACGCATATGAACTGATTAAAAATTAAAAATTATCTAAGATGAATGTACAAAATCTATAACGATTTTTAAATTTTGCTCCATTTTTTGACCCCTTAAAATCTATTTTTACCGGGTAAAGACCCATAAAAAAAAACGCTCCGTAAAAATCCAATCATTTGAGACTCCTAGCGCCACTCTACGACTTTAAGTTTCGAAGATAGAGTTTTAAAATATGGAGACAGACAGACAGACAGACAGACAGACATATAGCCGTTTATATATATATATATATATATATATATATATATATATATATATATACACTATTCTACTGTCCTCTTCTCTCTCTCCCTCTCTTTCACTGTCTTTCCCTGTCTTTCTCCCTCTCTCTAGCGACTGGTTTAAAATATTAGAAAGAAAGAAAAATGCAAGAATAAGTTGACGGACTAACTGCTTGACCTAGTTTTTGTCTTATTCATGAAGCAAATACCGTACTTTGGGGGGATTGCGCCAAGTCCTAAGTAATTGCCCCAACAAGCTAAAAGTGCTCTTTTGGCAACCACGCATATTAATGAGCACTTTTTTTAGTTGGTGCAATTGCCCCCGGATTTTGCGCAATTACCCAAAAGTACGGTACTAGTATGGCCAAAATAATAATAAAAAAAAGGTTTACTCGTTTCGTTTCCAATGAATAAATATTACAGTCTATATTTTTGTACCACACTGTATCCGATGATGAAAAGTGTGTAAGCGTGACTCGCGTAGTTTCTGACTTTTAACAGGACACACAAATAAACAGAAAATGCACATTTCCTTTATATAATAAACTAGCTGGGTTACTCGGTGTTGCTCAGGGCTGAAACATATCATAATTTTATTATAACTTGTATCTCTTGAACTCTCTTTCCCGACTACGTCTCGTCAACCATTTTTTTTTTTTTTCTTCCCCGCCTAACTTATTCCAACCTGGACATGCATACACAAATGCACACAGACAACTTCCTCGCGGCATGAGTCGGCATTTTCTTTCTAAATTAACACATAAAATGATTGAAATACCGTTTAACTCCTGACGAAACCTGGGTCAGTTGACCCGTTAATGAATGATTTTTTTTTTTTAATTTTTAGATATCATTTACGAGGGCAACGTTAGTTAAGATTATATCAACTTTTTATCTGTCTTTGTATCGGTTTTGTATTTTTTTTTTAGCTAGACATACAAACAAACTCACACGGCTGCTCTTTATCTAGTAGATTTTTAAGGAAATTGCTCTAGACAAGACATGAAGCCACTTGATGTAAGGAGTCAAAAATACTACTTCAAGGTCAAAAACTTGCCAACGATCACTAATAAATGTTATATGAAATAAATTCTAACCTAGAAAATAGCAAATCTTCCTTATTTGTCAGAAACACCACTCGTTGCAGAACTCTACATTGCGGGTGAAACAGTCCCATTTGCGAGTGATTTTTCAAAATGGCGATATATATATATATATATATATATATATATATATATATATATATACTTTTGAACAAAACTAAACGTTAAAACTAATATATATATATATATATATATATATATATATATATATATATATATATATATATATACATACACACACACACACACACTTTTGAACAAAACTAAACGTTAAAACTGAAAAGACTTTCCTATTATATAAAAAATAGGGGAGGGGTCACGCAATATTTTTTATAGAGGATAGTATTAATGAAAATTGGAACATTCTATTTATTGATACTGGTGATAGGAACTGACCAATCAGATGGAGCCACGCTCTGTAAGCAACTAATCAGAAACCTGAGTCACTCAATAAAACGTACTGGATATTTCAGAATTCCCGCACATAATTTTTCGTGTCCACACAAGAAGGAATCTTGCTCTTCGTCAGCAAACGTTTACAGTTCAAGACTTATACAGATTAGCTCCTCACCGAAAACTCTATTTTTCATCTTAGGACTTATACAGATTAGTTCTCCATCGAAAACTCTTCTAAAATTAAACATGGCTTTTGATTAAAAAGAAAAAAAAACTCGATATTAACGTAGAGGCTACATCACTTTCGCTTATTCTCTTGATTTTTCTTTTTATCATTATTTTAATATAAAATCAATGCACAATCAATCACGTTGACACACCGGTTCTCGCCATAGCACATAAGTTAAGTAACGATGAGCCTTGGCAGTACCAGATGGGTGACCATTTGGGAAGGCTGGGCGCTGTATGCACCGCGCCGAGTCGTAGAAATTTACAGATTGGTATCTTTTTTTTTTTTTTTTTTACATAGACGACACCACTTATCAAGGCCGATAGGCCACTCAAGGATAAGAGTTAAAGCGTGTAAAGTAGTCAAAAGGACAATATAGTAATCGATAGTAATGGAAGTTCGGTAAATTTGTTAACTTAAGTGGAACGGCTCATCAGAAACTTGTTCACGTTGGACTTGAAGACAACCATATTATAGACAACTGGAAAGCAGGAAAACGGAAGACAATTCCACAGGCGTGCAGTTCTAAGAAAGAAGCTTTGATCATGGAATCTATGTTTAGGTTTAGGCACAGATAAAGAGTGGGGGAATTATTGATAGTGTTTTCAACTAGACGATTGTTTCTTGTGAAAGTTTGACGAGGGGGGGGCATAAATTGAAGCTCAGTGAACACTTTCTATGAAAATAACGATACAGCAGAGAAAAACTCGCAACATCTCTTCTGTGAGATAGAGGTTGCAGCGAAGAGAAAAGGATATCTCCCACGAGGCCACGAAGTCTATTTTGAACCCTATCAAGGCAGGACAAGTCCTTTCTAGCAGCTCCTGGGAGCGCGTGTAACTCACGAGGGTGGAGGTGGGAGATGCACCCCGAATTAAAACGGAAATAAACGGGAAACTATCGTCTTTACTTGTCTTCCCGATATCCGAGATTATCATGGCTCTACAATTTGGAGAGTCGTGGTCGGTCATGCTGTTAAACCTTCTCTCCCCCCTCCAAAAAAAAAAACAGCAGGGCCGCTGTGTGCATGCGATGTAAAACTATTAAAACCTATTTAATTAAAAA
Organism: Euprymna scolopes; assembly: GCF_053919585.1. NCBI lineage: Eukaryota > Metazoa > Mollusca > Cephalopoda > Sepiida > Sepiolidae > Euprymna > Euprymna scolopes. The sequence continues at coordinate 80,020,925 of NC_136506.1, read as the reverse complement.
AAAATTGCTAATCGAATGCCATGTCTACTTAATTAATCGATTAAGCTCTTCATCTTTTGATCCAGATCATTTAGTACAATGTCCAATTTCTTAGAGCCTAGTCGGATTAGTTGGTTGGACATATAATCAGATTTCGTGTGGTCAAGGAATTATATCACCGTGTCGCAAAATGCACGTGACCTATCTATCAGACATATACCATTTTAAAACCCCGTTGAATAGAAAACAATGCAAAGATCTGATAAAACGTCCGTTTTGTATGTGAAGTAGGCGAACCGTGACCTATTTAGTGAACATTGGTGCAGTGTAGATTAGAGAGTGGGGGAAATCGTATATAGTGGTTGTAGCTAGTCGAGTGTTTTTTGTGAAAGCGTGGCAAGGGAGAACCATAGATTAGAGTTCAGTCAATAGTGGGGCAGATTGCTGAAACAATCTTTAGCTTGGTGCTTGCATCACTAAGTGAAATATTCTTCTTGAATATTGAGATAAGCTGCCCCAGTAAAGCACTTGCCATGAAAATAGCGATAGAGCGGAGACATGTTTATTCAGAACCCGTGGCGTAATGGATAAAGTACTCGGATAAATTCAGTTGTAACGTAACACTCTTCCGGGGGGTCAAAGATTCAATTATCAGTACGGACGACACTAAAAATACAACTGAAGATTACTTGGGATATCTACCCAGTCATGACTGACATAACGAGCGAGAGCATGTTACGCCCGTGGATTAAATAAAGGATTTCCGTTCGAAATTCCAAGCAGATTTCCGGAGTTCGGCAGAAAGATTCCCTGAGTTGGACAGGATACACTTGAAGAAGGTCGGAGGTTATTACGACCGCAACGTTGTGAAAATAATGCTCAAAATGAGAGCAATAGTCCGAAGAATCAAAATAATATAGATAGATAGATGACTGTGAAAGTTAGAGAATTACGTTGCGATTTAAGTAAAATTAGATTTCACGAAGAAGCGCCGGATATGCCATTTATTACAAAAAAAATAATGCACTGATTTACTGCTTCAGACGCTGCTGCTGCTGCTGCTGCTTTGTTGTTGTCATTCTTGCTGTTGTGTATCCATTCATTTCGTACGAACCAGGTACTTTTCTTTCCTGCAACCTCTTTCCCACGGAAGAGGCGTCGCAAGCATGTCTCCGCTCTATCGCTGTTTTCATGGCAAGTGCTCGACTGAACTTCAATCTATGGTTCTTAGTTACGCTTTCACACAACCCCCTCCCCGATTAGCTTCTACCACTATATACGATTTTCCCCGCTCTCTATCTGTCCCTAAATCTAAACACAGATTCGATGTGTGAAACTTCTTTCCCAGAAATGAACGCCTGTGGAACACTGTTCCACTGGCTTACTTCCCGGTTGAATACAATATGGTAGTCTTCAAATCCAATGTAAACATGTCGGTGCTCTGCTACGTATTCGGAATTAGGGGCATGTGAGTGAGAAAAAAGTGAAAGTAGAATCAGAGAGACAACAGCTACATGAGAACCGAAATCGCTTTTGGAGTAATTTTCAGCTATCAGAGCGATTTCAAAACACATTTTCTGAAACGGAAGAACCTTCCAAGTTTCAGAAATCGCATCGTTTTCAAAAGCAATCAGCATCGTAGTAGGTGTCTGCACCCATCCAACAATCTAAAACGCGAACGTGAAGAGGGCATGAATGGAAGTAACGGGGTCGGCCGAGAAGAGGTGAGGGTGGCGGGGGTGACTGTTCGCTGCCTTTCTTAAGGGAGTCAGTCACATGAGCTTTGATTTCAACGCCCACACAGCCCTGACTTCGCTATCTACTAACCCAACCCCCGTCCCCCTCCCCGCTTCCCTGCGTTCCAACTCCACGGGCGACCAGGGGGCGAAGGGGTTTGGGGAGGGGGGACAAACACCGGCAAGTAAATCAGTATCTTTTTTTTTCTTCTGTTTTCACCCCTTCCCCGCCTCCCGCAACAGAAAGAATTCTGAACCTGTTTGGACTCCAATTCACTCCATTCCCACCCAACACCATCCAAGAACGCCCCCACATATTTTTTTTTGTTTTTTTATTCTGCACGCCCCTTCCTAATCGCAACCCTTCAGAATTTCGGAGTATAGAGTTTCCAGTCCTAAGCCAACACAAGTTGTTTTACTTTTTTTTTGTTTTTTTGGGGTTTTTTTTTTTACGTTCTTCTTATTATTATGCGTAGTGCCGTCGCCGTAGCTTCCGTGTTAAAAAATGTTTAACAACTCGTCGGTACAGAACCGGGTGGCCTAGTTGAAAGTGGATGAAAACAGGATAGGAATAACAGAAAAGAAGATGACGTTGGCTGAGTAGTTAACGGCACGAATTGAAAACTTGGGTGTGCCAAGTTCGAGTCCTGTTCGTTCTACAGAAACACTTTCATCGCTTCTATGCTTGACCTTGTGTCTAATCTCCAGGAGAAGAGGTAGATAAAGTAACAGAAAGTAAATCGCGATTTTGTGAACCCATTCCAACGCCCGAATAATCTAAATATTAATTTACTTGTTCGTATGTCCAGTGTCACAAAAAAACAATCATCATCGCAAACATTGATTAATGAGAAACGAATTACCTCCCTTCATAGTCGCTCTTTATCAGTTAAAAACAATTAAAACCATTTCCTACCCAAAACATTTTCAAAACAAACGAAAAAAACATGGCTGTCTGTTTACAGTTTTAAATTGGCTATTTTGTTTTATAACTTAAAAAAAAGTCACGTTTAGAGGAGACTGTAAGTTTTTTTTATTATAATTTCTTTTAAAAATTTAACAAAAAATATGCAAATGAATTGACATCTGCTTCTTTATAATTGATATAAAAAATTATTTTAAAAAAATGTGTTGAGTGTTGAATTTTCATTGAAACAAAAATCCATTTTTTTAAAATCAATTGGTTTTTTTTTAGCTTTAAAAGATCAATAAAGAATTAGCTAAAAGATTGTTTTAAAAGTTTTCCTTATTTGATTTATTTCATTTTTCATTTTATTTAAAATGTGTTTTAAAAAATTTTTCAACTGCCGTGGAATTTCCACAAATCCTGCTAGCATACTATTACGACTTGCCATCAAAAAGTTCGGGAGAAGAAAAACTACTCGTGTCACGTAGTGGATTATTTTCAGTTTTCTGAAACATAGGTAGCTACCCCGATGCATAGATGCATAAATAGATAGCATTCACTTCCTTCCCACTGTAGGAAGATGTGACACAAGGTCTAGAAGGTAAGGAGAGTCAAGTCAGCGATCCTAAACGAGGAACACTTTGGCATTTTAAAAATTGCCTGGCCAACCCCATCGGCATTTTCCAGTAAGGGTAGCTTAGCCAGTAAGTAATGAACTTACTCCATGCGAAAGACGAGAGGCAAGGCCTGGGTGGGAGGGTGTAGTGGACCTTTTAAGACTACCTAGAACGTTAGATAAAAGATCATCGAAATGACCCAGTTTCTGGCGGATTGATTGTCGAGATCGAAATCTCGACTAGCAAGCGACTGCAAGCGCAACCCGGCATGAAAAAGATAGATAGATAGATAGATAGATAGTACATATATACATACATAATACATACATATTACATACCTACATAATACATAAATAATACGTACATTATTCCTGCATAATACATATATATATATATATATATGCATTATACATACCTACATACTACATACATCATACATAACTACATATTACATACATGCATACATAATACAAATATACAGAATACATACCTACCTACATAATACATACATAATACACACATACATAACACATAGATAATACATATATAACGCACACATAATACACACATACAAATACATACATAATACACACATAATACATACATAACACACAGGTATGAATAAGTAAATAGACACTGTCATTCATTATGTATACAATACTACAGTAATGATGTATACGTTCTTACGTACGTTATCACCATTCACATTCATTTACGAAAATTACATCCAGTCAGCAAGGATGATGATTAACCTATTATTGCTAACTTGAAAATTCAAATTTCGTCTATTTAAAAAAAGAAAAAATGTTTCCTTGATCATATCTGCTTCAAGGGCAAGAATTCGCCTAGTCTGGTAGAGTATCCAGCTTGGTGAGGTTAGTATAGGCAGCAGCACTTGTTGAAGGCCCACCATTTCTCATATAAGCCAGTTTTTAGCTACAGCGATGAGATCTTCATTGGGCGTTGAATGTTATGTGATTTTGAATAATTTGATCAGAGTTTACTTGTAGGGCAACGTACTCTTGTGTTACGTTGTCTTGACAAATCTCTGCACAAAGAGACTTTAGACACTCGAGGAAATTGTCTAGTAGGCATTCAAGTTCTTCGATTGCAATTTCTTTTTTTTGTTGTTGTTTCATTTTACTTTAGTCGAAGTTCTCAGAAATCAAGAAGCTCCCTTCTTGCGGGGGCTATATATTCGTGTTGGATAATTAACACCGTTAAAAGTTAGTTAGTTATTATCGATCTATCTGTCTATCTATCTATTTATTTATCTATTCAACGATATTCTTAAAATAGTTTATATTGGAAGTTATTTATGCTTTATATAATAAAGTGCGCAATGGGTTTTAGCTGAGGATGTTTACATAAATTAGCTAGGTTAAATATAAACAAAATAACCTTGAACATGCGTACGCGACAGAGGAGGTCACACTAAGGAGACGTGTCTTTTAATTAGTTATGTCACGGGAACTGAGCTCAGGATGTCGGGAAGCTTAGAGTCGTATAGTTGGAGTTTGATCACGAGAGTTAACAAACAAGAGAGTTAGAGTTTAGTCACGAAAGTGAATAGACGTACTCGAAGCCAGGAAGCGAGGCTGTGAAGAATAAGCATGTAGACGAAATGTAAACTCTGTGAAAACCATTTGAGACAACTGAAATAAGTTTATATTTAAAAAATATGTTGTTCTGTAGATTCACACAAGAAGGAAGAATAGAGATCTCAATTGGTTATGGTTAGTCATTTCATGTTTCATCACAGAACTCAGCAGTGAAGATAGAATAACTCTTGAAGAAAGAAAGGTATGAAGCATATATTATTCGTCTTCGAAAAAAAATGATACCTTATGTAAATATGGACTGTAATATATACCCGTGTGATAACTCTCTGATACAGCATGACTCAGTTTATACGTCGATATCACATCCCCTGACTTAACAACATACATACAATTTACACGTTTTATCCCTGCCTATATAAGATTCGAATATTCCATTAATGCTCTCCTTTCCCTCTCAAACACAGAGTTTTAGTAAAAAAAAAAGTTGAGAACATAATTTCCCTCTCCCCAAATGACCATTTAAATGTTATCGTATATCTTTCTTGTGATGTCTTTCTCTTACTAAATTCCAGGATAAGTATTCATCTAGTCTGGTTGAGTATCCAGCTTGTTGATGTTACTTGAGGTAACATCGTTTAGAGTAGGTGCACCACTCCCCCGTAAAAGCACGTGTGGGTGAGCGATACTGAATTCTTAATTGGACTATGAATACTCTGTGGTTTTGAATATTTTATTGCGTTTACTTGTAACGAGACGATATTCGAGATGTGCAAGAGAATAGAGGTCAGATAGAAGGAGCACAATCACAATTTATTTGGGAAAGTAACGAAAATTAATATTACAAAAAAAGGGTCCAGTTACTACTTGTTCTATATTCCTTGCGACGTAGACTGCATACAACGTGTGGGCTCCGCGAGTACACATGTGTAACGTTACACTCCCAGACAAATGCTTCTTGTCGTTCAGGCGCAGTAAATTTATGGCTTATTGCCTGAGGCGCCTCTACAGGGGAATGTTGACGGGGCTGCCTAGGCAATTTTTAAAAGGTCAAGGTTGTTCTGACAAACCTCTGTACAAAAAGTCTTAGATACTCAAGGATAGTATGTAATTATCATTCAAGCTTTCTCCAGTAGCGTTCAATCTCTTTCCATTCGGCATTCAAGCTCTCTCATTGTACACTTTTTGTGACATTTAAACCCACCGGATGACCAGCCCAAGACATCGGGTTCTTAGTTGCAATACAGATGTTGGCACAGCCTGAGTAGGTTATATTCATACCAATTGAGGATGCGTCTTCGACAATCAGTTAGACAGAATTTTGGAAATTTTAGAGTAGGGAATGTTTTAAATCCATCGAGCTGGGATATGGTTTTGAGTAATTCTAGAAGATCCATCCTTCTGAAACAGGGTAGGGACGTGTGTATGCAAATACTGAACCGTGTGTGAAGAAAAATAAAATAAAAAAGAGCGTGTGCACAGACTGGCGATGACATTCAGCACATTTGAGACGATGTTCAAGACGATATTTGAGACGATATTTGAGACGATGTTCAAGACGATGTTCGAGACGATATTTGAGACGATGTTTGAGACGATGTTCAAGACGATGTTCGAGACGATGTTTGAGACGATGTTCAAGACGATGTTCGAGACGATGTTTGAGATGATGTTTGAGACGATGTTCAAGACAATGTTTGAGACGACGTTTGAAACGATGTTCAAGACGATATTCAAGACGATATTTGAGACGATATTTGAGACGATATTCAAGACGATATTCGAGACGATATTTGAGACGATATTCAAGACGATATTCGAGACGATGTTTGAGACGATATTCAAAACGATATTCAAGACGATAATCGAGACGATGTTTGAGACGATATTCGAGACGATGTTTGAGACAATGTTCAAGGCGATATTCAAGACGATAATCGAGACGATGTTCGGGACGATATTCAAGGCGATATTCGAGACCATGTTTGAGACAATATTGGAGAAGATGGGCGAGAGGACAGAGGTCAGAGAGAAGGAACACGATCACGTTACCTCAAAATAAATGTTATAAAAAAGGATTCGAGTTATTACTTCTTTTATGTTCCTTGCGACGTAGCCTGCATACAACGTGTGGGTCCCGTGTGTACACATGTATAACGTTACACTCCCAGACAGATGCTTCTCGTCTTTTAAGCGCAGTAGATTTATGGCTTATTGGCCGAGGCGCCTCTACGGGGAAATGTCGACGGGGCTGCCTAGGCAATTTTTAAAAGACCAATGTGCTCCTCGATCCAAACATTATAGAAAACGATAAGGTAGAAAAATAATGAATTTAATGATAACCAGTTTTGATGAAGAATAAAGTTTGTCCGACATTTTTAATTACGTTCATCACGTGACATAAGCAACAGCACTTAATTATCTCCCCTGCCAACTTGTCTCCTTTTTAGTAAGTGTAATACAGTGATTTCACAAAGTTATTTTTTATTGCAGTAACCCGGATATGAGATCAGAATATAAGAAAAACGGATATAAAGAGATTTTCTCTATTCCCAAATTAGAGCCTGTGTTAATGTACAGCATAACTCGGATATAAGAACCTCGGATAGAAGTGTAACCCGGATATAAGAGTGTCGTGGGGCCCCGGGTAAGAAGTTTCTTATATCCGGGTTACACTGTATTAATTATTTTCTATGTTATGGTTTTCCGTAATTTTTGGATATGTTACTATTTTAGACCTGAACATTACGTAAGTACCATTTGCTTCACTTGAAATTCATTTTTTTCGTTATTATAATATAAACCGCTGTTTTTTGTTTTTGTTTTTTTTTTGTTTTGTTTTTTTCATCTATCCACTGACATTCATACCATTTTATTAACTTTCTTTGTTTTCTGGGTATTATTATACAAACACCGTGACAGCGTTAGGGTTAGGGTTAGGATTAGGGTTAGGGTTAGGGTTAGGGTTAGGTTTAGGGTTAGGGTTAGGGTTAGGGTTAGGGGTAGGGTTAATTCGCTGTCACGGTGTTTGTATAGTTTTACCGTTTTCTGTTCTAGTGCTACACTCACCTTTTCTCTTCTCGGAGGAGAGATCCTTCATGACTGAGACAATTTTTATTTTTGTTCCTATCCATAATGCCCCTTTTTCGGGGAGCTAGATTTCCCTCACATTAAAAACCGACCTTGTGTCTAACTTCGTCATCGTAAGTTTTAGGAACTATTCTCCTTGAGTGGCTTTTGACCCGAATAAGTGTTGATCTATCAGTAAAAAAAAAAAAAAGGAACAGAAAAAAAAAGCTGAAATTATAGGTACTTTTTTTTATCAAATCGTAACCGAAACCATTAATTCCAATTCACAACCGCAGCAGGTTTGTTCCGAATTTATCTTCCCCACCCCGGTCGGAAGGGTGGTACGGGGTGAGGTGGGGACGCCAGTCGTGATGATGGTTGACATACTGAGTGATTTGTTCTAGTCGAATAAACGGCCTAGATTTCGACTGATTGATTTTAGTGATGATTGTTGCACTCAAGTCGATTTTTGCTATTCACGTATCGTCTGCTCCAGAAATAGGCGCACAACAGAAGAAGACGTAGAAAGAAAAAGAAGAAAAAGAATAATAAAAAGAAAAAGAAGAAAAAGAAGAAGAAGAAGAACAACAACAAGAGGGAACAGAAATGCATATAAAAAAAGAGATCGCTTTTTGTATTATTTTTAATTTTTTTTTTTTTTTCTATTTTTGGTTTTGTTTGTCGAAGTTAAAAATGATCTGCTTTTTTGCGCTTACGACTACAGTCGCTCGTGAAGCGGATGCACCGACGATTAGAGAGGTGTAGGGTTGGGGCGCATAACGGAGTGCAATTTACTCGTCTTGCAGGCCGCGAAAAGCGAGTTCAATCCCTATCAATTACATACGTTTTTTTATTTATTTTATTTTTTCATTGAAATTATCTCTCCAGGATATTTTCTTTTTTTCTTTTTTTATTGCGGTCATGTGTTTTAATCATTTAAAATTACATCATCGTATCCCCCCTCTCTCTCTCTCTATCTCTGTCTTATATATATATATATATATATATATATATATATATATATATATATATATATATATATATACACTGTATTAACAAGACTTCAAACAAGGAATTGATAGCAACAGAAAGTGTATTTCATTGTAAGTTACAATTGTTTCAATACCAGTTGGACAATTTCAAGCATTATGGCGTTGGAAAGTTTTCACATAACCAGCATTTCTTCAGACTTCTTGAATAAAAAACATTTTGACAATAGAACATTGTTTAAAGAAAATTCCCTTAACGGAAATGAAGCATGCGAAAACATTTACCCTGGAGGCATCCTCCGTCAAAAGTCCATTCAAAAAATTAATATATATATATATGACCTAACATTACCCGGGATGGAATGATGATTAAGGCTATGACAAAAGCATATTCTTTTTATTATTTTGACTCTCGGGTATATATCCGACACAGTTAATCAATCGAGAACCACACCACTCTATATAAAAGCGTATAAGATATCAATGGATACACACTCGAGAGTCAAAACAATGAAAAGAATCATGCGTGTATGCAGATGCTCGTGTTTTAACATACTTTTCTGTGCTGATCTAACCATTGATTAAATATGGGCATCATCTTCCAGAGCTATATTCTCGTTAAATATCCTTATCATTCCTAAACCGAAGTACATCCTCACCTCATTTTTCTTAAGCCACTAATGGTTTAGTATCACATATGTATTACTGACACCTCTGCTCCTCTATAATTTTTCCCTCAATTCTAATCAATTCTATGTGCATTGGTAGGCCCTTGTTCAGCAAAACCTAATCATCTACCTAGCTTTTTCCTTACTTTTGTTTTAAATCCTAGTCCTCTACTTTCTACTTTGTTTCCTCTTTGACGTCTGTCTCCTGCCACCCAGATCTTCCATTTAACTTCTTCTATAGCGTTCTGATAAGCTGCTTGAGGATCTTGTGGCTTGTGTCTCATTACAACTATATTCACTCTCCTATCCCTTACATCCTCTAAGAAACACGAAAGAGAAAAAAAAAATTATCTTAAAAAAATTTTGATCTGTTTTTTTTATTATCTTATGCGCATCACATATATGTGTATTTATTTGTTGTTGTTTTTTTAGCAGAAACAGGAGCGTTAAAAAATGGAATGTCACGTACATTATTGTTTTACTTTTTGTTTTCTTCAACTTTATAGGACTCTTCCTTGTCGTATGCTGTTGTCATAGCCCTCATGATGATCGACAAAATTTTCACACTACCATATTTTTATTGTGATCGAAATCAGTGCAATCAACCATTTTTTTCCCAATCAAATCGATCTGCTCTAATAGATGACCCATCTAGGTGCACCGGGAGGAAGCATCACGTGCATCCCTTGAGTGACTTAGTTCACAATAAATTGTAATCTACATTGCACTGCAGAGAACCTACTATCGATTTTATAAAATTATTTTTGTATATAATAGCTTGAATTAAAGTTTAAAATGCAAAATCCAAGTATCATCATTAAATTGTTTCTAAATAGAAACATATATTTCGAACGCGCCCCTATCATAGCAAAGAACCTACTCTTGATTTTTTTATGCCTGGCTTTACTGCTTATGCGGTTATCATAGCTTGAATTTAAGTTTAAGATGAAAAAGTCAATTATCATGGTTCAATTGCTCTTTAAACAGAAACACTCATTTCGAACGCATCCCTGTCATATCAAAGAACCTGCTGTTGATTTTATATGTCGGGACTTACGGCTTGTGTGGTAATAAAACTTCTCAAATGCACTTGTGATGTTAGGCTGTGTAAGGTGTTAACTTTTATCAAAATCGCCTGTTCCTTCTTTTATCGGATCATTTCGATTATCAATACTTATCGAAGAAATTCCGATACAAAGCCTATCTAAGAACACTGCCAGGCACATAAAGGACCTTTGTGTGAAATTTTTAAAAAGTCGGCCCAGTCCATAGAGAACGAACTCTCAGACACACGAAGTTCCTAGATAGATAGATAGATAGATAGATAGATAGATAGATAGATATTGAACAGGTTACCTTCGCGGCGACCTTTTTTTTTTTTTCACAATTTTCAATGGTGTGAAATATTGACTTAATAATTACATATAATTCACGATTTTGTTGAACGCAGACACGCCTCCTCTTTCCTATTTCTTAACTCCAACTACCACCCTATTATAATTACCTTCCCACACTCGTTTAATCTGAACGATTAAATGGAGCCACCGGCAACGAAAATCATCCACCCGTTGATCAAGGCGTCGAAATGAACCAAACCAAAATCATTAAAACAAGGATGGCAAAAGCGACGAGAGACGAGACAAGAATCTCACCAATCTTTTGTGAAGGACCTTTAATAATCTCAAAAGTCTAATGCTCCCCAAGGCTCTCAAAATTCAGATTAGAATTGTACCAAATTATCTACATATTAAAACGATAGCATATGTGTTCTTTTGTGTGTCACGCTTACATCCGGGTCGTTTAATTGTTATGTTCCTCTATTTCTTGTCATAAAGAATTTTACCAAGAATTCTGTATAAGTTTTGGTTTCTGTTTCGATCATAGCTGAAGGAACTAAAGATACTAATATATATATATATTTCCTAAGTTTTTATTTCGGTTTCTATTCAAGTTAATGCACCCAAGTCATATAGATATAGATATATATATATTTTTTTTGGGGGGGGGGGATTCGCAACTTTATAACATATAAAAATCGATAGAACATTAACTCTATGATAATATATACGAAATCTGCAAGAATTAAAATATCATAATTCAAACGTACTTTACGACCGGGCTTTACCGGGCGTTCGTGCTAGCTTAGATAAATACTTTTGCAGTTTTAACAAAAGAGCTACAATAATATCAGATCGTTTCCATTTACACTGAACATTCTGTAGAATGCCAACATCAATATATTACATATGAATGAGTCCTTTCCACAGGTCTCGCTAGTTGTTGTTGTTGTTGTTGTTGTTGTTGTTGTTGTTATTTTAATTTTTTTTTTTTTTTTTTCTTTTTTTTTAGAATTTAGGACTTTCGATTAAATAAATTCGCAATTGGAGTCAATAATGTGGGATTTGAAATCGGCATAGCTGATTCCGTATTCTGTGAGTGTATCCAGTACGGCATAATCACCGAAGTTAAGCAACGGTGAACCTGGTCAATACAAAATGGGTGACCATTTGGGACTTTCAGGTGCTGCATGTGCTCTCCGCTTATCTCGTCATTTTTCTCCATTCGTCCTGGACTTCTTGCCACTGGACTCAAACAGTGCCGATTCAGGGGAGGTGTAATTGGAGATTGCGCAACCCTTGCCTCACAATTACACACGCAGCTGCCCCTGTAGGGGGTATCCTTTGTCTTTCGAGACTAAACGGAGGCATCGAGTTAATCCATTTTTGTCTATTGGAAACGGGCGGGACTAATGAGTAAAATGTATAAATATCCTTTTATTCTTTTTTTTTTTTTTTTTTCGCGCGGATAAATGGTACAATTTGTTGTTTTTGTTTTCGTTTGTCATAGTTTTAGGGTTAAAAGGGGTTTAATGTAAATGTCCCTACACAACTGTACAACCCAGATTCTTTTTTTTTCCTATTTTTCCAGAAGGAAGGGGTTGACAAACAGTTTATTGATCCCTACTTTTTTCAGGATGTGCCTTGGACGCACTGGCCCCTAAAGGTGTCGATTACCAAGAATTCAAGAATAAAAATAAATAAATCACCCCCTTTTCCAATTTCCTGTTTTTTTTTTGTTCTGTTTTTTGTTTTGTTTTGTTTTTTCGTTTATTTTGTTTTGTTTTCTTTTTTTGTTTTGTTTTGTTTTTTTGTTTTTATTTTTTGTTTGTTTGTTTTTTTTTATTTTTTTGCTTTGTTTTGTTTTTTGGGTTTTTTTTTTTTTTTTGTTTGTTTTTTTGCTTTGTTTTGGGGGTATTTTCATCCATCGTCATTTTTTTTTAAATCCTACTCATCCTTATTCTGTTCCTCTATCTTCCTTTGAATGACAAAATAGAAGTATTTGTAAAGAAGTCCGTAAATTTTATTCAACAACCAGCAAAGACACTCGGCGTTGCCAAAAAAGCTAAATGGTGAAATGTATAATTGGTCCACCGATCTAGTCGGATTCGGACCTTTAGAATTCACCTTTGTTTATATCAAATTAAAAAAATACGCCTTTTTATGAAGATTTTTTTAAAATGATTAACTACTTACCAAATCCAAAAGCAGCTTGAAAATAAAGTTTAAAGAGATTTCCAGTTGTTTTGTTTTGGTTGTTTTGCTTTACGGCATGTCAACTCTTTTCGAGTTATTTAATGCCAACTCCAGTAATTTTGAAAAAAAAAAAAAAAATCTTCAAGTTCTTTATATTTTCAGATGATACGGCATAATAGCGCTGCCACACAGGTTTTCGTTAGATCACTGAAGTTAAGCAAAGTTGTGCTTAATTCGTACTAGATGGTGAGCAATTTGGGAATACCAGGCGCTGTATATATGAGGACCTCAACACCTTCCTGCAAGTATTGCAAAAACCCAACGTTATCATCTCTGAACTCCAATCTCTGGTCCCCCCCTCGCAAATCTTTCACGAAAAACACTCGTCTAGCTGAATCCACTGTCAAAAATTTCCCCCACTCTTTATCTGTGCCTAAATCAAAACGTGGATTCCTTGAACAAAGCTTCTTTCTTAGAACTGCACGCCTGTGGAACTCTGTTCCGTCTGCCTGCTTCCCACCTGACTACAACTTGGATGTGTTCAAGTCCAACGTTAACAAATTCCTAATGAACCGCCCCCTTAAGTAAACACTTCATCAAATCTCCACACTAACGTACTGTACTTGCAATAACCCTTATCCCTGAGTGGCTTCCGAGCCTTGATAAGTGGTGACCACCGTGTAAAAAAAAAAAATCTCTCCTAACGGGGATATACATGCGACTGGAGTCAGCTTGTAAATTTCATACTCCCACGGAACTTCCTCCTTCGGAGAAAACTGGTTAAACCCGCCTAGGGTTAGTGCCATAGTTTCCATTCCATATTGTTCCATCTTTATATATTTAGTTATGAACTAGATTTGGTTGTTTTGTTTTACGGTATATCAACCCTTTTCGAGTTATTTAATGCTGAATCCAGTAATTCTGGGGAAAAAAAAAAGATTTTAAGCTCAAGTCGTTTTTGGAATATCTTCAAATTTTTATTTATTGTGTTTTGTTCGGTTGTTTTGTAGACGAAAACGTTTTTTTCATTTATTTATTTATTTTTTTTTTTTTTACTTTGCACGATTGAGACATTTTACTTATGACTTTTTAATTGGTTTTCATCCGGAAAAAAGGGCTGCTAAGAGGTCAACATTGAAAAATTGATACTCGGGACTCGTCGGATTTTTATCTGTCAACTGTTTTCCGACTGCGCATGCGCGAATTATTCAGCTTCCTTGTGTTAAGAATAAGTAGATTTGAAAACACCTTTTAAAAATCGCGTCAAGCTGATCCAATGATTATCGTACTTGACTCATTGTTTTTAGGGGTTTTTTTGTTTGTTTTTGTTTTACGCACAAGAACTGAACTGTTTAGAAAAAAACATAATACTCACATGCGCATGTTTTGATTTCTTTCCGTTTTTTTTTTTTTTTACTTCATTTTATAAAAAGAATTTAAAATTACGTTTAATACCGAGCAACGCCGGGTACATATGCTAGTATATATATATATATATATATATATATATATATATATATATATATATATATATATATATATATTTCTTAATATTAGTTCTCATTTGAAATGCCAAAAAACTGGAATCAAGTCACACTCATTAATTTTGTTTGTTCATTTCCATTATATTGTGTCTTACACGTGTTTCCTTGAATGGCAGTAAAGGCAGTGCACTTTAAATCGACAACTATTTTCTTTAATTGCAAATTTGGCACCCGTCAATTATTTTGAGTTCAGCTTGATTTGGCAATTCATCATCTGGTTTCAGTCGATTTACTGAAAGAAACGTTTGATGAACTGATAATTTCACAAAATGGACCTGTCAACTGGTCACCTGGTTTGTGTGAATAAACCCACCAAATATATGTCAGCCTATGTCACAGTTTCGTACAGTATTTTGTATAGTTTTTATTTTTAGCTCATTTTCCCAAAATTATCGTGTTCAACAGAGAGTTCGACGCCATTTTAAATTTTCCAGTACATCGGTAAACACGATATGTTTTTCGAGCTGCATAAACATGTCACATTAAATAAAAACACTAAAAAATCATCCAGTTAGGAAGAAAAGTAACTTATCTTGCCTTTGATAACATTTATTTGTTATATATTTGTTTTTTGTTTTTTTGACAACTTTTTCGAATCTATGTGCATGGTAATACAACCCCCGCGTTTTAATATTCTCCATTCATAAAATACGTATGAATGAAAAGTAGTCAGCTACCGGGAGACATGTCGTTATCTACGGATCGTCCAATAAATAATTCACCAATTTAATGTCCGTCTTCTATTCGTCTATCTATCTATACACTACGTAATCGACCGATTTCAACTAATCTATCTATTGTTGTAAAGCACTTTAAACTATGAGGAAAACGGAATGAGTTTTTTTAAAACGTTTTCTCAAGAGGAGTATCGCGAAGTGACGGTGGTCAAGTACTTAACTGGTTGTTTCAAGTTCGAATCCAGTTCGGTCCACAAAAAAGTCACTTTCACTTAGGACCTCAGCAACCTTCACGCGATCCTCTCTGTATGTCTTTCTAGATACGGCATAATCACGTTTGACACACCGGTTTCCGTCAGATCACCGAAGTTAAGCAACGATGAACCTAGCCAGTATCAGATGGGTGACCATTTGGGACTTCCAGGTCCTGTGTGTGCTCTCCGCTTATCTCGGCATTGTTTTCAGTCGTCCTGAACTTCTCCTTGCCACTGGATCCAAACAGTACCGATTCAGGAGAGGTCTGGTTGGAGATTGCGCAACCCATTGCCTCAAAATTACACGCGCAGCTGCCCCTACAGCTTTGTCTTTCGAGACTGAACGGAGGCATCAACGGAAGCATGTCTTTCTAGGGAGAATTCTGACTAGACTGACTGTCGGTGGCACTAATTCAATGTTCGGGTTCATACGATACGGTATGGTGATAATGATGTTGATGATGATGATGATGATGATGACGATGACGAGTAGGGATGATACGGTATGATGATGATGATGACGAGGACGAGTAGGGATGATACGGTATGATGATGATAATAATGATGATGATGATGATGATGATGTCGATGACGATGACGAGTAGGGATGATACAGTATGATGATGATGATGATGATGATGATGATATCGTCGCTGTCGATGACGAGTAGGGATGATATGGTATAATGATGTTAATTATGATGATGATGATGTCGATGACAAGTAGGGATGATACGGTATGATGATGATGATGACGAATATGATGGTGAGTATGATGATGATGATGATGATGATGACGAGTAGGTATATCTCAAAATTCATTCACTAATTGTAAAACTTCCGACGCTTTAAATTCGGGGTAAAATGTTATTCGTTGATCCTCTTGAGGTAATCCAGGCGATTTTGTTTTGTCTTGTTTTTTTTAATGTGCAATCATTTGACAATTGTACGAAGAGATAATCCCTAAATCGTTATTTAATCCCGAAACCGATTGATCGTATTTATTTATATTTATCTCCGCTAACAACGAAACCGGTTGTTTTTTTTGTTTTTTTTTTCACCCGCTTGCGTAATTCAGCATCACTTTAACGAAGAAAACGAGTTGACACGCACGATTTCATATGGATTAATGTTTCGTGTGCGCGTGCGCTTTTTTTTTTTTTTTTTTTTTTTAATCAGGAACATGCGATTAAATAACACCGGTCATTATATTTAACTACGCTGATAAATGAATATAATGATCGTTGGTGTTCAACAACACGTTCCTTTTAAATTATATTTCGTTCTTTTTTGTTAAAAAATACAGACAAGAAAACTATATATATATATATATATATATATATATATATATATATATATATATATATATATATATATATATATATATACTATCAGGGAGATCCGACGTTGCCCGGGATTGAATGATGATTAACGAATATTTCACACTCCTATATTTTATTGATGTCGAAATCCGTGAGATCGCTCAGGAGGAAGCTTCACATGCCTCCACGCAGTAACTTAATCTAAAATACATATCATTCAACGTTGCACTCTACTGTTTCTTTTTTAAAATTATTTTATATAAACTTATTTCCAGCTAACGAAAAAAAAAAAAACATTAAGAAATTTACGTACGTGGTTTGAACCTACAGACCATGTCATTCAAAAAAAAAAAAAAAAAAAAAAACACGCTATCAACTTACCCACAGTGGAATTTTCACGGCCCGTTGTTCTATAATTGTTGCCACGCGACGACATGGAAAAAATGGCTTTACCGATGATAGATAAATTAAAAGGACGGTTTCCTCCTCCCTCCCTCCCTCTCTCTCTCTCTCTCTCTCTCTTTCATATATATATATAGATGTATATATATATATAGATGTATATATATAGATGTATATATATAGATGTATATATATATATACAGATGTATATATACATCTATATATATAGAGAGAGATGTATATATATATATATATATATATATATATATATATATATATATATATTGACTGAAATTTCGAAATACTTTCAGATTACAGCTTATATAATACTGTAAAATTTAAGTCCATATAAATATTAGTATAATATTAATATGGACCATCCCATCAGATAAAGAAACTCAACATACGGAAGAGGGCAATATTATAAGTGAGAGTTTTCAATTAAATTCAATTTCTAAAAATTTATTATTCGACAAGGAACAGAAAAATTTTAAGTTATTCCTTTAACCCATGGATTTTCGATAGATTGCTCATCTCATCAGAGGAAATAATTTTATTTTAGCATAATAATGTTTACAGGGAGTTATAAATTCTTCTATTTAAAACATATATTGGAAAACTAAAACGCTTACAAGAAAAGCAAAAAAGAAGCTAAAATAAAAAAAAATAGGATGAATTATTTCAAAAGTAACCATCTTTTGGTCGCAGTCGAGAACATGAACGCCCGTAAAAATGCACCAGAAAATGGTCGGTGGTTACATCGGTCGAAACAACGAACATATATCTAAGAAAGTTGCAGAAACACTAGAGAAAGACCTTCAGTCTGTAGTGGAATGGGGACAAAAATGGATGGTCACATTCAATGCTGCCAAGATTAAGCTCGGTTCCTTTAATAATTGCAAGAAACCTTCTTAACCACTAATACATATGACTAAAGATACATGATCTGAAAATACTTCTTTCAAACTCCTCGGCTTAACGTTCACATGGAACATGAGTTGGAACAGATACATCGAGAGCATTACCAGGGCCGCTGCGAGGCAGGCAGGCTCTCTCTACCGTGCTAGAAAGCTACTTACGTCTGAAAGTATCCTGTACCTCTACAAGGCTACCATTCGCCCATGTATGGAGATTGCTGTCACATTTGGGTTGGTGCATCTGCTGCTAGTTTCTCGCTCCTGGACAGAGGTCAAAAGAGAGTTGCGAACCTGAACTGTCATCTAAGCGTCGGCCTCTGTCCCATCGACGAAATGTTGCATCCTTCTGCCTGTTCTACAAATATTTTAGTAGTGGATGCTCCGACGAACTACAGGCCTTTCTAACCCCTCTACGTAAATAATCACGACAAACTCGACAATAAGCAAAATCACACCCTTACACAATAGACATCCCTAGATGTAAGAAAGCCATTCCGTGTTCCTGCTTTCCCAACTGTACTGACCTGCAGAAGTTCGAGTGTAATGTGAATAGACATCTTGCTACTCACCTCCTTACATAGTATACCTGCAACTTATGTCCCAGATAGTAGCCCCCCCCCCGGCAAAATGCCACTGTGCCTTGTTTGGGATGAAAATGGAATAATAAAAAAAACACTTTGTGAAAAAATAACACAAAAACAAACAAAAATAAGAACAATAATCTGAATAATGCAAATAAATGTTTATTATTATTAATCATAATCTTAAAAGATTCCGAAATAGACCGCTATTAACTAACGCGGAAATGGTTAACTAAAGCACGCCAATCCACACCAAAAAAAACAAAACTAAACTAAAGCAAAAATAACTAAACCAAGCCAACTTAAACCAAGCCAAAGAAAACCAAATTAAACCAAGCTAAACAAAAAACAAAACAGACACAATCAAACTACACCAAGACAAACTAGACCAAACAAACTAAACCAGATCAAACCAAATAAAATCAAAACAAGCTAAACCTAAGCAAACCTAGCTAAACTAAAAACCATACCGAACCAAAACTAAAACTGTTGAAAAATAAAATGGTGATCTCAGATGTGTTAAAAAAAAAGAAATACCGTAAAAACAAGATGGCTTCCCGTGCAAAGACAAACGTTTTGCTGAATTTAAAAAAGAAAAAGGAGAGAAATAAGGGTTCGACAAACAGGATCGGGAGTAGGGGGTACAAATTTATCTGTTTTAAAGTACATTCATCTGTTTTTGGTGTTGTTGTTTTAAGCGAGTAGAAGCGATATAAAAATAGAAGGCTTTTAAACAGATCCTGAAACGGGGACATGAGGACCCTTTTCTTGTTGTTTAAAAATTGTCTCATATATCCAAAAGTATTTGCTTGAAGCTTGCTTGATACAATTCGAATGCCTTTACTACGTATAAAGTTCGTCCTCTTTAGTTTGGTTAACGCCACTCTCCAAATTATAGTATCATACATCGTTATAAAATTTTATTCAGATATATGGATACCTGTTGATGATACGTCCTTGACAATCAGTTCGATTGAGAGTGATCGGTTGTTGTTTCTTCTAGCCCTAACCTGTCAAGCTGAGATATATTTTTGGAGTAATCCTAGGAGGATGAACTTCCTTATTTTAATCTGGCTACCAGACTGAAAAGCCGTGATACGACGAAACAGCTGTCTATGGATGACCACACGCACACATACACACAAACATACAAAAACATACACGAACTAGCCAGACGGTGAAGTAGTGAGATGATGATGTTATAGCCGGCCTAACTAGTGCATGTTATTGTTAATCTGTGGTAGGGTTTGGACAATAAATCAGAATCAGAATCGGAATCGGAATCGGGCATTTTTTTGCGGTATCGGAATCGGTATCAGGATCGGAAATATGTGTATCTATTTTCCGATGCATAAAACGATTCTTTTTATCGCCTTAATTTTTAATTTCTTTTTATTTTGGGTTCAAAACTTTATTTTTCCATGCCTCGTATAATTGATTAAATAATAAATATTTATTAATTTTAAATTACCAGTTAAGCTGTAATCTATAGGTCACACCCATAAGTTGTATTTTTACGTTTGCAAAAATATATCCATATATTAAAATGATTTTTACAATAATCTGAACCCCTCTACCTGTTCCTCCGAAAAAAAAAAAGAAATAAAAGCAATTCTATATTTAGAAATTTCAAAGAAATCAGAATCGGAAGAGATAATTGTATTGGTGTCGGCAAAATAGAACAGAATCGGTAATTTTATCGGAATCGGGAAAAATATTGAATCAGCACATCATTAACATATATATATATATATATATATATATATATATATATATCATGATTCTTTGAAGAGTACAAAATTAGTATAATGCAATCATGAAAGGAAGACGAAAATTCGTGATTAAAACGTTTAAAATAAAGTTAACGTTTAAAATAAAGTTAACGTTTAAAATAAAGTCAACGTTTAAAATAAAGTCAACGTTTAAAATAAAGTTAACGTTTAAAATAAAGTTAACTTTAAAAATAAAGTTAACGTTTAAAATAAAGCGAACGTTTAAAATAAAGTTAACGCTTAAAATAAAGTTAACGTTTAAAATAAAGTCAACGTTTAAAATAAAGTTGACGTTTAAAATAAAGTCAACGTTTAAAATAAAGTTAACATTTAAAATAAAGCGAACGTTTAAAATAAAGTTAACGCTTAAAATAAAGTTAACATTTAAAATAAAGTTAACGCTTAAAATAAAGTTAACGTTTAAAATAAAGTTAACGTTTAAAATAAAGTTAACGTTTTAAATAAAGTCAACGTTTAAAATAAAGTTAACATTTGAAATAAAACGAACGTTTAAAATAAAGTTAACGCTTAAAATAAAGTTACCGTTTAAAATAAAGTTAACGTTTAAAATAAAGTTAACGCTTAAAATAAAGTTAACGTTTTAAATAAAGTCAACGTTTAAAATAAAGTTAACATTTAAAATAAAGCGGACGTTTAAAATAACGGTAACGCTTAAAATAAAGTTAACGTTTAAAATAAAGTTAACGTTTAAAATAAAAGTAACGCTTAAAATAAAGTTAACGTTTAAAATAAAGTTAACGCTTAAAATAAAGTTAACGTTTAAAATAAAGTTAACGTTAAAAATAGTTAACGTTTTAAATAAAGTCAACGTTTAAAATAAAGTTAACATTTAAAATAAAGCGAACGTTTAAAATAAAGTTAACGTTTAAAATAAAGTTAACGCTTAAAATAAAGTTAACGTTTTAAATAAAGTCAACGTTTAAAATAAAGTTAACATTTAAAATAAAGCGGACGT
Source organism: Euprymna scolopes (assembly GCF_053919585.1). Taxonomy (NCBI): domain Eukaryota; kingdom Metazoa; phylum Mollusca; class Cephalopoda; order Sepiida; family Sepiolidae; genus Euprymna; species Euprymna scolopes. The sequence goes on along the minus strand of NC_136506.1, from coordinate 79,999,424 downwards.
TTAAAATAACGTTAACGCTTAAAATAAAGTTAACGTTTAAAATAAAGTTAACGCTTAAAATAAAGTTAATGGGATGAAGAGAGTAAAAAAAGGAAAGAAAAAATGGGGGAGTCAGCTGACCAGTTTCGCCCTAGCTTTATCAAAGCTGTGTGGAAGGATTTGAGAGAAGAAACAAAAACACAAAAACGCGAATGGGAATGGAAAATATGTACACATAAAATCACTTTGCGTTACTTTATGTATGGGGGGAAAATGGGGAAACCGATTGAAATACAGCAACGTTATATTACTCGAAGATCCTAGAGACTAATCACGCTCAAACCCAAGAGACATTCCTTCTGTTTAAAGAGGGAAGGCCTTCTCAACCGAACGTGAACAGTCTCCAAGATCTTTAAATGAAATAATGAATGAGCACGACTTTGGGCTGAAAAAGAATTCGTGCTAAAGTTCGCTGCACAAGACGGTTTTTTTATAAGGTGGTTAGTAATTGAAGACACGTATGTATTGGTAATTACGTCAGTTGTTTGGTATGTCCCATATATATATATATATATATATATATATATATATATATTGTACAAACATTATAATGAGTACGCATTGATCGATCAACATTTCAACATTTCATGTTTCGTTAGAACTCCAAGCGAATTTCGTCGTCAGAAAATCTGACGACGAAATTCACTTATGAAAATGCTCAAACGTTGATCGCCTCGCGTAGACTCCTTAAATTGTTTATATAATTTTATTTAGAAAAAAGCTCTACACTCGTATTGAGCACTTTTGAAGAAATATTGGTTTTCAGTTCATGTTAACAATATTCCCGCCTGAACTAAATTAATCAATATATATATACTAGTTTCCGAACATTCTGTTCGAGTGTAAAAAGAAATTTGCCGTATTCGCGAACGTTTTCGACCTCCATAAGTCGTCCTCAGTCGAGCGATGAAAAATAATAAAATAGGTAATGAATTGAATGGAAAGTCAATTAAAATCGTTTAAAATCGTTGTAAGACAGAGAGAGAGAGGGGGGTGGAGAGAGAAAGGAAGAAATTTAAAAGAAAATCGGAACCAACAGAATCGGTACTTATTTTTCTGACTTTTTGAGATGAGGATTTGTCATCCATATTATTAGAATTCTTCGGCTCATTTTGAGTGTCATTTTCACAACGTTTCGGTCGATGTAACCTTTCCACCTTCTTTAGGTGTATCTTGTCGAACTCGGGAATTTGGATGCAATTTCGAACAGAACCCTTTATTTACTTCATACAAGAATTCGTAGCTCAGTGATTAGAGTATTTGGAAAAAATCAATTGTGATATTCTTTTGAAGGTTGAAGGTTCAATCCTCGGTGTGGGCTGCTGAAAAACTACAATTGCTAATTACTTAGGATCCTTATCCAGTCATGGCTGACGGAAGGAGAGCATGCTTCCCCTGTGAAGTAAATAAAGGGTTCCGTTTAAAATCCCGTCCAAATTCCTGGGTTTGACAGCGACATGCCCAAGTTCAACACTATACACGTGAAGAAGGTCGAAGGTTACATCGACCAAAACGTTGTGAAAATTACACTTAAGGGGAGAACATTAGTCGGAAGAATCCAAATAAGAAGAATATGTAATTGTATCGGTCCTGCCCCACCTAAATCAATAGAGATTAGACCATTCTTGTAATGATCTGGTCCCTGTTGATTTTGCTGTGCGAGTCTAGCTCTGTGTAGTTCTAGGAGGTCCACTCTTCCGGAATTTGCTTTCTGTCTTTGGGAAGAGGCATGTTTATTGCTAATCGCCTGAGGCGTCCTCACTGAGGACTGTCGACGGTACTACCAAAAGTACATTTTTGCAGGTCAGAGTGCCCTTTATCTGGAGCGCTGACTTCTCAAAACTAATTTTCGACCCTGACGTCTAATTTCTTGAAGTGGTAGACAACTAAAGTTATTGTATCGAAACCTGGAAAGATATTACAATCGGCTCATCGTTGCTGAGTGGAGCTAAATCCTTATTAGTGGGTGATAAAATGATTGCAATTTACACAGATTTGGTATAATCTATCTATCTATCTATATATATATATATATATATATATATATATATATATATATATGTATATATATAAGTGAACGTGTCTGTGTGTGTGTCTCTGTGTGTGGCTGGGTATGAGGCTGTGTACATTTCCCTACGCAATAACTCTGTCAATTTTCAGTCTACAGACTCGAAATTTGATATACATAGTACTGAGATTTGGGAAATGCAATCCGTTTCTGCCAGAAATTTGGCTGTTAAGGGGGCTAAAGTTCAACGATTTGACCTTTGAGAACTCTACCAAACTTCTTCGCCAATTTTGGGTCTAAACACTTGAAATTTTAGATATAGGTTCTTTGGACATGAATCTAACTTATTAACTTGATTTGGGCCCAAAACAATAAATGTTAAGGGGTCATAATAGGGGTCAAAGTTTTAAAAAAATTGACCGTTTTTTTTTTTTTGCTCAACATACACTTCCAAATACCCGGGCAATGTCGGACTGAAATGCTAGTGTTGTATAATTTACCAACGGCTTTAAATGTGAGTAAACCCGATGCGAAAAGAAAATGTCCGGCGACATGTTTCCAGCTCAGTCGTGAACACGTTTATTTTTATGGTAATGATTCGGTGATTTGTACCGAGTTTGATGTTCTCAGCTCTGGTAGAGTTTTAAAATGTAGGTAATTTATTTGAGTTACACAGTTATGTAAAAAAAACAAAAAAAAACAATATTAAAACTGGAATAAAATTTTGGGATGCTACAAGTAAATACATGCATGAAAGTTGTTGACTTACTTGGTGTACAAAAACGTCCTGGGATTTGTCATCAGGGGTAATAAATCCCCAACCCTGTGCCACATTAAACCATTTGCATCCTCCATGTTTCCGACGTCCACCTAAAACAAAAGAAGGAAAACATTATCGTATTTATTTATTGGCTAGCAAGACACATGGAAATTCCACAGATGCCTCTTTCATATGTAATATATTGATGTTGGCATTCTGTAGATGTTCAGCGTAAATGGAAACGCTCCGATATTATTGTAGCTCTTTTGTTAAAACTGCAAAATTATTTATCTAAGCTAGCAGGGGGGCCCGCGTAGCTCGGTCGTAAAGTACGCTTAAATATGATATTTTAATTCTTGCAGATTTCGAATATAATATTATAGAGTTCATGTTCTATCGATTTTTATATATATATAAAGTTACGATTTCAAAAATAAAAAAACATATTCATATAACTTTTGTGCATCAACTTGAATCGAAACCGAAATCAAAACCTATGATATATATATATATATATATATATATATATATATATATATATATATATATATATATATATATATATATATAAACTTGAGTTCCTTCAGCCTTAATCGAAACCTAAACCAAAAACTTATGAAGAATTCTTGGTAAAATTATTTATTACAAGAAATGGAAGTCCATAACAATTTATCTATATATATATATATATATATATATATATATATATATATATATATATATATATATATATATATATATATATATATATATACACACACTTTTTATCTATTTTTACTCAAGCATTAATGTCTTTAAACAGTTTTTTTTATCATGTCAAAACGCACTTTATCTCGTTTTGATGGATTGATCGTTGCTATTTCTTCTGATGAGTTAAGGGCAAAATAGATTCACTGATTGATATAATAATTAAGTGATTGATTTTGTGCTACGAAACAGATACTGTCAAGAATTGTAAATGTCAACTTCATTAAAGGAATAAATTGTGAGATGGTCAACACCATGAAGTTTGGAATTATGACTTTTGTCATTCATTCGTTATATTGCTCTGTAATTACATTGAGCTTCTTAAAAAGGGATTGGTGTATATAAAAAAAGTAGATTTCCATAGATATGTGTGTGTGTGTGTGTGTGTGTGTGTGTGTGTGTGTGTGTGTGTGTGTGTGGCGAGAGAGCGAGAGAGAGAAAGAGAGGGGGAGATTAAATGGGAAGTAAATGAAATAAATAAATTAGTATAAATTCATTTATATATTAAAAAAAAAATCACGACAAAACAACCAGAGAGTTTCATTTTCCTCCCTTTACCATAGTCTAAGCATTTTTTTTTTTTTTTAACGTCCTCTCGGACGATCGACTACCGAGGCAATTATTCCATGGTTAGCTTAACGAAAGAAAGCACAATTGAGGAGACCAGAAGGAGAAATTTAAAATATGAAAGCCAACCGGAAGACGTGAAACATGAACGTGAACACGTGGGAGACCCACACTCGGAAGGGTGCGGAGGAATAGTTATCCTGGAGGCAGATTAGTACTGAGGGTACATTAACCATCAAAGCTGACCACTGTGAAGGAAAGAAGCACAAGGAAGAAGAGAGAACAGCAACGCTCTCGACCTTCAAGCTAATAGATCCCGCACTGTCTACTAATCTCCAACCCCTGTCCCATCACCGTGATGTCGCGTCCTTGTGTTTGTTTTACAAGTCTCTTCACGGAATGTGTTCCGAAGAACTTGGTACACTTGTATCCTTCCACCTACTACGTAAATATACCCTGATAAATCCGACTAGCAACAAAACCCCACCGTAGGTCCAAGTTTTTTTTTTGGGGGGGGGGAGGTTGTACTGTTATTTACCCCCAAACAAGTCATAGTGCCACTTTGACGTAAGTGGCTACTTTTTGGGGACGAATTGGACAGGGGTACTATACAGAAAAAGTTTCTACTCGGAGAACTTCTTTTCTTGTACCGCTTGCCGTCGTAATTCCCTTCCTGCTCCCCGTTTCCAAACATTATATCAATATGTATAAATTTAGAGGTAATTTGAACAAAAAAAAAAAAAAAGGAAAAACGAACAACTATTCCACCGAAAAGCATTAGCTGAACAACAAACACACCTGCTTGTATGTCGGAATTTTTTAGATGAGGATAATTTATATTATTTGTATTATTTGGACTGATGTTCTCATCTTGGAGGTTATTTTCACAACGATGTGATTTCCGATGTTCTTCAAGTGTATTTTGTCAAACTTGGAGAATCTTTTTGTCGAACATGGGAATCTGCACAAAATCTCGAACGGACGCCTTTATTTAATCCACGAGGGTAACATGTTCTCGTTCCGTCAGCCATGACCCGGTATAAGTCTTAAACAATTCACAATTGTATTCTTAGCCTCGCCCGTACTGAGGATCGAACTTTCAACCTCCAGATGAATAGCATTTAGAGCTGAATTCCTACCTAATACTTTATTCGTTACACCATGTTTCTTGCAGATTCTTGAGTTCGACAGAAATATTCCCAAGTTCAACAAAATAGACATGCGAAAGGTCGTAGTTACATCAACCGAAACGTTGTGAGAATAAATCTCAACTTGTCCGACAAATCAGAATAATACATATCTGTTAGTGAAAACATGTGGACACTTTGTTAGGATTTCGAACCGGAGAAAAATATAAAATATTTCAACTTGATCAGATTAAAATCACAACGATTTTAGCAATTATATATATAAACACATACACACACATATATACACACACATATATATACACACACGTATACATACATATACACACACATATATACACACACACTCACACACATCTATAATATAAAGCTGAACGCCTGTGTATGTGTCTGGTCACGAATAGGCTCCTATTTGGTTGACTATTATAGAAAACTGGTCACATATAATGATAGAAGATGTATCGAGACACAGGAATGGGTATGTTTGATCTGGCATAATGATGATTCATTAAAATTGTGGGGTCTGCGTTCGCGCCTGGTTCACAAAGTATGGAAATAAAAAAAATTTAAAATTAAAAAAAAAAAACGTTTACAAGGGTATTTGATATAGATGTACATAATAATACTTTGATAAGTATGTTTTAACTTAAATGGGGATGGTATAATAAAATTGTGAGGTCTGCGTTCGCGCCTGGCCTCCATACAATGGAAATGGGCACAAACTTTAATAAAGATTTTTCATATCTATCTGCGTAAGTATACTTTAATAATTATGTTTCAGTTTGAAGAAATATGGTATGATAAAATTATGGGGTGTTCGTTCGCGCCTGACCTCCATAGAATGGAAATATGTCACAAAGTTTAACAAGATTTTTTAATATAGATCCACAGAATATTGTGATAAGTGTTTCAGTGTGAACAGGTATGGTATAATAAAGTATGGGGTTTATCTATTTTATTTTTACTTTCATCATATTTTGCTTTGGCTTTGATACCCCCAAATTCGAAGCTATCTCTTTACAACCCTTCCTTTTCATAACCTATCATACTTTCATAAATCAGAGTCCATTTTCTGTAGGCGGTTTTTGAACCCAGTCAACGACGAGTACCTTTGCTAGAGAGAGAGAGAGGGGGGGAGGTGGAGACATAGAGAGAGAGCGAGTTTTGTAATTAAGTTCAATTATATTGATCACATAACCTAAAAACAATATTTTTTCAAAATAGCTTTTGAGTGCAACTTTGATCAAAAAATTGAATAAACATTATGGGGACCGAACAGCGTCTTGACGTTGATGACTTTGAAGCTCCGTCGATACGTATTAACGTCGAAACGCTGGTCGATTCGCGTAAGTTCCAAATAATGTTTCTACGATTTAATATATATTTATATATATATATGTGTGTGTGTGTGTGTGTGTGTGTGTGTGTGACGCACATATAAACGCATATATTTATGCGTAAATAAATTCATTAATGGGCATATACGCATATATATGTATATATCGATACATACTCATATATATATATATATATATATATATATCTTAGGTTTTGGATAATGTCAAAACAGTGTTAATTCACTAGCAACAGCCAAATAGCGCAACGGTTAGAGCAGTGGTTTTCAACCTTTTTTTTTTACTCATGGACTCCTTTTTCCTTCTTTTTATCTTTGTGGACCCCTTCATAACTATTGGTCATAAGACCATCTTCTATTTTTCACTCATATAAATTTTGAGGTTTTAATAATCAAAGAAATATTATATAATTAAGCTTTATTTTTAAATGAAAACTAATTTAATGCAAATAAAGTATTCGACAACAACTATAATAATTATGATAATAATGATAATAAGTTTTGTTATGTTTTGTCTGTGGACCCCCAGAAATATTCTATGGACCTCTAGTGTCCATGTGGACCCCGGTTGAGAACCCCTGGGTTAGAGGCTCCGACTCTCGTTTGGGCGGTCGGGTTTCGATCCTGGCTTGAGGTAGTTGCTTGTTTCGCCGCACTGATGAGCTGTGAAACAGCGAAACAGTACTGTATGTAGCTTACATACGTAGAAATATACACACATACATACAATGCATAAACATACACGCTCACACATATACACGCACACACATATATACAATGCATGAACATACACGTACACACATATACATGCATGCACATATTCTATCGAAATATATGCATACATATGAGTAAATATATAGACATACATGCTCACTTTTATCATACGTATCATAAGTAAAAGGTTATTACACGCTAATAAGTTGGAATATATCTTTGGAGTAAGGATAATTACTTGTTATAATTAAAGCTAGTATATGCATACATAGCTACACACACACACACACACATATATATATATATATATATATATATATATATATATATATATATATGGGAGAACCGCCGACTGTCAACACGACGGTTCTAGGTTCAATCCTTGGTTTGGGAGAGATGCTGGTCTAGCGGCACTGATGAGTTGTGATACAACGAAACAGGACTGTATGTCGATGACTACATATATATATATATATATATATATATATATATATATATATATATATATATATATACCGTTTGTATCGATTCGTTTCCTAGATGTAAATCCAATGAAATTCGCGTAATTAATAAAGAGTGCTCAATGCAAGAGAGAACTGGTATATAGGCTGTTTATTGCACAAACATTACTGGTTATATATGTGCATACATGTTCAGTGGAATCTCAATTCAGGGACTACACTTCATCAAACCAACAAAAAACAAAAGATTCATATCAATTCTCTTTTGGACTGATGAAGTGTTGCCCCTGAAGTGTGACTCCACTGAAACATGTATGCACATATGTAACCAATAATGTTTGTATAATAAATGGACTATATATATATATATATATATATATATATATATATATATATTATCTGAGCGACCTCTTCATAGGAGCTACACAATTGAACAGATTTGTCAATGTAAACCGGTATTTACTCGTATATGTCATTCATTCGTCAATTTGTTTGTTTGTTTGATTGTTTGTTTGTTTACGTTACTTTTGAATGAATTCAATTATTCATATGAAATTTCAATTTTTTTTTTCTTAGTATTAGTTGGGAATACTTTTCTCTCGCTCATGTAATGTCCAAGACGACGAAACACGTGTTTATATATATATATATATATATATATATATATATATATGTGTGTGTGTGTGTGTGTGTGTGTGTGTGTGTGTGTGTGTGTGTGTAAATATATATGTGTGTGTATGTGTATGTAGGTCTATATATATATATATATATATATATATATATATATATATATATATATAACTACTTCATTTACTCACATAAAATTAATATACGAAAGTATAGATTTATGCGTAAACTTTAAGTATTTACTTCAAAAGTGCTCAATACGCAGGTAGAGCTAGTTAGTAATTTATAAAATATATATGGCGATTAAGCTACACTGAATATTCGGCGTTTCATCCACTCTAGGATTCCTCAGGCTTATGCGCGAATTCTGTGGTTGTTTATCGTTTTATATATATATATATATATATATATATATATATATATATATATATATATACGTGTGTGTGTGTGTGTGTGTGCGTGTGTTTGTGAGTGTGTGCCTATGTATGTATATGTATGTGTGTGTTTCTCTGTGCCTATGTCTCTCTTTCTCTCTCTCTATATATATAAACATAGGCACCGACAAACATACACATACATATATACATACATGTATATTTATATATATCTATACATAGATATATATATATCTCTATGATATATAGATTTATATATCTAGAAGTATATGTATGTGTGTGTGTTTGTCTGTGCTTATGTCTATATAGAGAGAGAGAGAAAGAGAGAGACATGGGCACAGAGAAACACACACACATATATATACATACATAGGCAAACACACACACACACACACACACACACACACACACACACACACATATATATATATATATATAAACAAAAAGTACGGAACCATTTGGTCACTCATTCTATTTGTTTGCGAATACCGTTAAATTATAAAACAAATAAAACGATAAAATCCAAAATTAGTTTCTTTTTCAAATTCCGGCCAACTGAAATAATATTTTCTTTCGAAAATAAAGTAAGCTAAAAATCCATTGAACAGTTTAGCAAGTATTTTCCGTGATTACAATGTATCCAAAAGAAAAAGAAAACCAACGCGTCTTTAGGACATATATATATATAGAAGACATAGATAGATAGATAGATAGATAGATAGATAGATAGATAGATAGATAGATTCACATACACGCTGTGATAATAGATAGATAGATAGATAGATAGATAGATAGATAGATAGATAGATAGGCAATAAACGGAAACATGGGGGCAACAAATTGTGGCGGGGTTCGGTGCTGTTGCGGACCCTTTGAATGCTCACCTCTGTTCGGGACGTACATACTCCTCCAGATTGTAATTGCACCGTGTTGTCCAGGTTGACTGGCCACCACGGTCGGTCTCTAGCTGTCAATCTCATAAAGTTGTAGAAGAAAAAGAAGACGAAGAAGACGAAAAAAAAAAAGAAGACTGAGATTAAAAAGGCATTTTTCTTTTTTTTCTTTTTTTTTTCTATTTCTTTCTATTTCTTTCCCCTGTGTTTGTCTGTCTGTTCTGTTTGTCCTTCTCTTGTTTTCCAACGCCGTGCGCTTACGGGTCCCTTCGTCTCCCCTGTTGCTGGCTGTGACGAGAGACACAATATCCGTCTCGGCGTCTCAGCGCGTCCGCGTCATTCCTTCAGCGATCGACCACATGTAGAACACGGTGCGATTATTATTTAACGAAAAATATCCGATAGTTCATGAATGTTATCGTTTAAAAATTACAAAACAAAACACCCCCATCTGTTTCATATTCTATAAACGACTCATAGCCTCGTATAGCTTACGTTTTCGGCCAAACAAGACCTTCCCTAGGGCACAAAGTGTTGAATAAAGGTGAGCAAATTTCATGAATATCAAAAAATAGAAATGTCATTTGTGAAAAATATTTTGTTTCTTTTTTCCTTTTTTTTTTTTTTTGATAAAACAAACAACAAAATAACAACTTTCTTTTCCACACCTTAGCGTTCTAACATCTTCACGTTATGCACGTATACTCTCTCTCTCTCTCTCTCTCTCTCTCTCTCTCTCTCTCTCTCTCTCTCTGTATATTTATCTATCTATCTCTCTCTCTCTCTCTCTATATATATATATATACATATATATATACACACACATATATATATATATATTTATTTAATAGTCAGTGGTTTATTTATTATTAATAGTTACTATAGACTACCCCCAGTAGCAGATGCGTGTGGGTTTCTTTAGCTTATTGCATGAAACCTTGCAACGCCGGATTCGTCAACAACGAAAGACGAACTGATGATACAAGCGATTCGTTTTTTTTACACATTACGGCTTCGCTATACGCACGGCGTACAACATGATCGCTAGCTGGGAAGATAGCACTGGCATTAGTTTCCATTTTCACCACAGAGCTGAATGGGACTGCTATGGCGATTCTACGTCTAGTCTTATTCTTATACCGTTTCTCTCCCATGATAAGACCCGTTAGTCCGAGCAAGGTGCGTCTATTGACTTGCGCGTCTCAGCCACTGCCAGTGTTCCTAGTACACCGTGCGTTGCTTGTTCCTTTTTCTGTCCTTTGGGTAGGTGCAACCGACGACAGGCCCCTGCGTTTGGTGTGTGTATATATACACACAACCACCATCACATTCGAATAACGCTACCCTCCATGTCTTCCTCTTCCTCCTCCTTCAACTCTCTCTCTCCCTCTCTCTCTCTCTCTCTCTCTCTCTCTCTCTCTCTCTCTCTCTCTCTCTCGGTCTGTCAGTATCACTCGCACTTTTCAATTATACAGGCTTCTCTAGCGCCCACCTTAGTCTTTCTAGCGCACTTTCTTTGTTTAGCAATCGTTGTCATTTCATCTGACGTGTTGTGTGCGTGTGTTCGTGCCGATACATTTTTCTGAATAAAATCTCGCTTGAGTGGATGTGGGTGATCCTACAGTGATGCTACTATAACCAGAGCCGACATATTACATACACACTCTCACAGATATACGCTGCAAATAACAAAACAAAAAAAAAATTTTTTAAAAAAGCCGATCGGGGTAGGATCCAACTCTGCTGGGGGTGACCCCGAAAGGAACGGTTTTAGCCAGCAGGCCCGGAAGTATCCATGGTTGCATTATACGTCCCTTACTAAAAATGTTCGAACGAATTATATCCAGATGAGGAATTGAGTACTGATGAGTTGTATGATTGAAATTATTCGGACTACTATTCACATCTTTGGCCTTTGGGCTAAGATCACAGTGTAGTATCTGTTACACTTCACCTGTTCTGTCCTCGGACAGTGTAAGAGAAATCCTTCATGACTAGGTTTTTTTTTTATTTTTGTTCCTATACAGAGTGCTTCTTTTTAGGGAGCTGGATCCCCCCACACACACACACACATTAAAAACCGAGCTTGTGTTTAACTCTGCCCTTGTGGAGAAGTAAGTAAATAATTACTATTCACATCTTGGTTGTTACTTTCGCAACGTTTGATCGAAATATACGTATTGTAATCGGGCAACGTAGGGTGACCTTTTGGTATAATATATATATATATATATATATATATATATATATATTATATATATTATATATATATATATATTATATATATATATATAGATAGATATATAGATATATATATATATATAGAGAGAGAGAGAGAGAGAGAGAGTAAGTTATAAACATACGTATTGTAAACTGTTGAGGTAAATACTGAAAATCGATACATAAAATATTATATTCCCTCATACAATTTTACGTGAACACACATATATGCATATACACAAATACATACATATATGTGTGTGTGTGTGTGTGTGTGTGTGTGTGTGTGTGTGTGTGTGTGTGTGTGTGTGTGTGTGTGTGTGTGTGTGTGTGTGTGGAAATCTCCTTACCAAACTACTCTCTCAATTTTTGGTCTATATACTTGAAACGATATATAGGGGATTCGGAACTGTGGAAAAAATTTCGTTTGGTTTTTAGCCGGTAAAAATAGCTGCTAACGGGTTAAATATGAAATATATAGACATGTTTATTTATTTATAGACCTTTTGGAATCATCGAACGTATACTGCAAAATAAATATTCCAAATTGTTACAAAATTATCATTATTTTCTGTTTCCGGACTGATTTAAAAATTTTGGTTGCTCTTGTCCGCAGGAGAAATGTCGCTGAAACGACTAGGCCGTTGATTAAAGAATGCGGTTATCTTGCAATTCTAGGTTCAATCCTGAGCCAAAACAACGATTTATGAAAGTGTCTATTTACTTGACTCCACACGAGGACAGAACTAGGCACAAGATCGATTTTTAACGTGGGGAAAATCTAGCTCCTCAAAAATGGAACTCTGGATTAGATTAACTAAAATAATATTACAAGGCCTGCAAGACAGAATAAGAACTATGCCCCCACCCCATGTGACATCTGGTCCCCGGCATATCAATTTGATGAGGCATCCAATTGTGTTTAAACTGTCCCTTTCCCGTAATTTTTTTTTTTAAATTACATTTTCACCCAAAACAAGGCGTAGTGCCACTTTAATGTAGGGGCTACTATCAGAGATATAAGTTGCAGGGATACTATGTAGGGAGTTGAGCAGCAAGATGTCTGTTCACATTACACTTGAACTTCTGCATGCCAGTACACTTTAGGAAGCAGGGACCCGGAACGGAATTTCAAGGTTTAGCATTTCTAGGGAAGAAACTATTAGAGTAGAAGACTTTCTTATATCTAGGGATCTCTGCTGTGTTGAGGTGAGACTTTGCTGCTTGTCGGGTTTATCGGGGATATTTATGTCGAGGGGGTACAAGGGTTTGTAGCTCGTCGGAGCATCCACCTTTAAAATACTTGTTAAATAGGCAGAGGGGTGCTACATTTCGTCGATGGGACAGAGGTTGAAGCTTAGATGACAGTTCAGGACCTATCAGGTTGGCGACTCTCTTTTGAACCTTGTCCAGGAGTAAGAGACTAGTAGCAGATGCACCAGTCCAAATGTGACAACAATACTCCATACATGGGCGAATGGTGGCCTTATTGAGGTACAGAATATTTTCAGACGTAAGTTTCTAGCACGGTAGAGAGAACCCACTTTCTTCGCAGTAATCTTGGCAATGCTCTCGATATATCTGTTCCAATTCATGTTCCCTGTGAACGTTAAGGCAAAGAACAAAGTACTTTCATGTAATGTATCTTTAGCCATAGTTATTGGTGGTCGAGAAGGTTTCTTGTAATTAATAAAGGAAATGAGCTTAGTCATTCCCCAGTTCTAGGATTCATACTTGATACTTTAGGGCATAAAAACTAGGAGCTGGCTGGAGCATCATTGGGGCATCGCTAGACTGCTCGCCACTGCCCAAGGCTCTAATAAAGAATTGCTTGGGCCAGTTGACTTAACAGCTGAGGTTCGTATCGGCCACCAATCCGACGGACCAGGGTTTGCTCACTTATGTTGAAGCAAAATATGGTCCTGCTTAATCCTAGGAGGTTGGATTACTCTATCCTTTGGCTTTGGTTTATTAGGCATTACTCTATCCTTTTGAGGAGGGTTTGGTTTATTAAGTATTACTCTATCCCTTTTGGGGAGGGTTTGGTTTATTAGGCATTACTCTATCCTTTTGAGGAGGGTTTGGTTTATTAGGCATTACTCTATCCCTTTGAGGAGGGTTTGGTTTATTAGGCATTACTCTATCCTTTTGAGGAGGGTTTGGTTTATTAGGTATTACTCTATCCCTTTGAGGAGGGTTTGGTTTATTAAGCATTACTCTATCCTTTTGAGGAGGGTTTGGTTTATTAGGAATTACTCTATCCCTTTGAGGAGGGTTTGGTTTATTAAGCATTACTCTATCCCTTTGAAGAGGGTTTGGTTTATTAAGCATTACTCTATCCTTTTGAGGAGGGTTTGGTTTATTAGGCATTACTCTATCCCTTTGAGGAGGGTTTGGTTTATTAGGCATTACTCTATCCCTTTGAAGAGGGTTTGGTTTATTAACATTACTCTATCCCTTTGAGGAGGGTTTGGTTTATTAGGTATTACTCTATCCCTTTGAGGATGGTTTGGTTTATTAAGCATTACTCTATCCTTTTGAGGAGGGTTTGGTTTATTAAGCATTACTCTATCCCTTTGAGGATGGTTTGGTTTATTAACATTACTCTATCCCTTTGAGGAGGGTTTGGTTTATTAGGTATTACTCTATCCCTTTGAGGAGGGTTTGATTTATTAAGCATTACTCTATCCTTTTGAGGAGGGTTTGGTTTATTAAGCATTACTCTATCCTTTTGAGGAGGGTTTGGTTTATTAGGCATTACTCTATCCTTTTGAGGAGGGTTTGGTTTATTAGGCATTACTCTATCCCTTTGAGGAGGGTTAGGTTTATTAGGCATTACTCTATCCCTTTGAGGAGGGTTTGGTTTATTAAGCATTACTCTATCCCTTTGAGGAGGGTTTTGTTTATTAAGCATTACTCTATCCCTTTGAGGAGGGTTTGGTTTATTAGGCATTACTCTATCCTTTTGAGGAGGGTTTGGTTTATTAAGCATTACTCTATCCTTTTGAGGAGGGTTTGGTTTATTAGGCATTACTCTATCCCTTTGAGGAGGTTTGGTTTATTAAGCATTACTCTATCCCTTTGAGGAGGGTTAGGTTTATTAGGCATTACTCTATCCCTTTGAGGAGGGTTAGGTTTATTAGGCATTACTCTATCCTTTTGAGGAGGGTTTGGTTTATTAAGCATTACTCTATCCTTTTGAGGAGGGTTTGGTTTATTAAGTATTACTCTATCCTTTTGAGGAGGGTTAGGTTTATTAGGCATTACTCTCTCCCTTTTAGGAGGGTTAGGTTTATTAAGCATTACTCTATCCCTTTGAGGAGGGTTTGGTTTATTAAGCATTACTCTATCCTTTTGAGGAGGGTTTGGTTTATTAAGCATTACTCTATCTTTTTGAGGAGGGTTTGGTTTATTGCCGATCGCCTGGGGCACTATTACCGGGTAATAATGACGAGTCTTGCTATAGTTATTCTTGTAGAGCCAGAGTGATTCCCTTTGTGAGATCTGATAACTAGTGACCGCTTGTGGTGGAGAAGCATGCTTAGTCGAAATTATTTCCTTCGCCTTATTATGACTATTGTGAAAATTTATTATTATGACTATTGTGAAAATTTATTTTCAAGAAATTACCGATGATTTTCCAAAATGGGCAAGGAAGCAAAAATGAGATGAAGAAACAAATTTACAACAAATAAATGCTACCAAAAATCAAGCTAGATTACTCTTCTACCTACCTGGATGAGCATTTTTTTTTTTTTTTTTGTGATTTAATTTATTTTAAAGTGTCTTTTTAGTTTAGAATAAAAGCAAGGTAAAACTTACCGAGTTATGATGAAAAACAAATAGTAGTCTCATTCGAACCTCTATAATCGCTCAAAAATCAAAAAGTATACAAAAATAATGATAGAAACACATCTAATAAATGTCACCAATCACCGTACTAAGATATAATGTTCTCTCAGTATTTTGTTTCATTTTCGATTTTTGAGCGATTATCCAGGTATATAGTAGAATAACTTACTTTACCTTTATTTGTAGTAAATTTGTTCTTTTCATCCCTTATTTTGCTCAGTTAACTATTCTGAAAAACCATCAAATTACCATCTGTGGAACGCATTACATTGAGACTGATTTC
>NC_136506.1:79975856-79978356 GCF_053919585.1 Euprymna scolopes | reverse complement strand
GTTTCATTTTCGATTTTTGAGCGATTATCGAGTCTCAACTATGGCTCTAATGGGACCAGCATTTTGTTTTACGTTTTAACTTTATAGATTTTGTATTTTTTTTTTTTTTTTTTTTTGAAAATTAAAAAACTAAAAAATAAGTTAAAACACAAAATAACTTATCCAGGTAGGTAGAATAGAAGAGCAAGTTTTCTTTGCTTTGATAAAATTAATTTGTTATATATTTATTTATTTTTTTCTACCTCTTATTTGCGTTTTGGAAAACCACCTGACTTCCTTATAAATTAAATTAAATTGCTTAAATAAACACGGGAAATTTAATCAAAATTAAATAATTTTCCGATTAGGTTTGATTAAAATATAATAAACGCATAGATTTGTTAAGTACGAAAGGGAGGGCGTCTCATAGATTAAGGACTGGGTGGGGTGGACATATACCTGCAACCTGCATTGCTACAAGTTAATATTGATATTCTAAAATGTTACAATTATTACAACTACTATCAAAACAATGAATGGTCACTGAACACTGATTTCCCGAAGCGAAGTAATTATTCATTCATTAATTAAAAAAGAAGGCGTTTTAAAGAGCGTCGACAAATCAGCGAATCAGCAAACGCCTACGCTGAAAACAAATCCATTCCATTCAATGACTGTTTTTTTAAAATAAAATAAAAAGTGGGAGGAACAAACGATGGGCATTAAAAAGCTGTCATAGACGGAAGGGGGTAATTCTCCTCCCACCATCCTCAAATCATGCCTGCCTCTTTGACTCTCACACTCTCCCTGTTTGAATTTTCAACAACAAATTGTATTTCGGCGCACGAGAACAGGGAATGTATTTTTTTTTATTTTTAACTAAAGACAATAAAAAAAAAAAGAAAAGAAAAAAAAATTATTCTTCAAAGTGGTTAGTTTTCTTTGTAAAAAAATAATTTAATCTGTTCGTTTTAAAGTTACTGATTTTAAATTGCTAAAATTGAAAATTTAACCGTTATATAATTTGTAAAGACGAAAGTATGCGCGTGCGTGTGTGTGTGTGTGTGTGTGTGTGTGTGTGTGTGTGTGCACGCGCGTGTGTGTGTGACTATTTTTAAATTTTCAGAAATGATTTTAAACAAATAGCGATGAATGAACATGACAAGGGTTAGGACTATGATATTTGCGTAGTTATCCTAAGAGATACGTCACGATCATGACCTATGGCATCAACTATTTCAAATTCGATCGATCGGTTTACGCGCTAATTCTGACGTTGACTCTGGCTAAAAATCGCAACTCATGTTCAACTAATCATATATCAAGAAACATTTCCAAAATGTGTTTGCGTTATGTTTTAGTGTTAAATAAATAAATAAAAATAAAGGTTGATATGCCACTTAGAAACCAAACGAACTATCTACTTTTTACGAATTAGTACAAAATAGTCGCCGACATGGGAAACAATGAAGAGGACTACCGGCAGCTATCTCGTAAAAACTGAATATTTGCGATGAAGTGTGAATCATTTAAAACTACTTTAAACATACAAAAAAATACATGAGCCAGTAACTTTTATTGGCTATGGAAACATTTATTTTTTGTATATTTGTTTCTTTAACTCCCACTCCCCCTTTTTTTTTTCTTTGCTTAACTGCATTATTCCCGAAATTTTAGCATAGATTCGACAGGCAGATAACCAACTTGCCAATGGTAACAGATTACACGTACAAATTACTTTATGACAGCTTATGTGTTTATTAATAGCACTAATATTGCTACTAACAAGTTTGGTAATGATAATAGAATTTCAATGTGTCGATTCATCTGCTCCGACCGATGTAATGGAAATCATATCGGAGGGTAAATTGAACTATAATTAGACATTAATGGTTCATGGACAAGCCTTTTATAAATAGATAACGGCCGACTATTTTTTGTAACTAGATATAACTTGTATAAAAATTTACAGGAGGGGGGCGTCTTTTAAAGACACTGTTTTTTTTTTTTTTTATTTGATTACGAAACCGCAAAGAAATATTGCTTATGCAATGAATTCGTAGTTCCCTTTACCACTTACGATGTATTTTTGCACACACACACACACACACACACACACACACACACACACACACACATATATATATATCTTCATATTTTCAAACTCTATCTCCGCCGAAACTAAAAGTCGGAGCGGCCACAACTGATTAGATTTTTTAAGCGGCGTTCTTTTATGGGTCTTTACTCTTTAGCCCGTTAAATTATTTTTTAAGGGGGGAAAAATGGGTTAAAATTGAAAAGATCGTTATATATATTGTACATTCATCTTAGTTTATTTTTAATTTTAAAACAGTTCATATGCGTGTCACCAGCTTTCAAAAGTTTTGTTTTCGGTTTCAATTCTTGCACCGAAATTCAATTCCGAAATAGGTTTTTTTTTTTTTTGTTGTTTTTGTTTTTTTACTTTACTTTCACGACTCTATAATAATATATACGATATATATGGAGAAATTAAAATATA
>NC_136506.1:79960856-79970856 GCF_053919585.1 Euprymna scolopes | reverse complement strand
GACAAAAGTGGGACTTATTAGATTGGAGAACCCTTTTTGAACCCTATACAAGAGAGGGAGACGCCCAGCTCAGATGTGACAACAATGCTCTATGCATGGGCGAATAAATTGATATTTTATTTTTCTATTGGATCAATTTTTGTAATTTTTGTAATTTATATCAATTTCCACATGGTAATGTTTTCACTAGAAATGCGTTGGTTTAAAACATCATTATTCTGCACAAGCACCATTTTTTTTTTTTTCAATAAAATTTTCAATAATCGAAAGATTTAAGTAGCAATTGTTTTGTCTTTGAATTATTTTTGAAAAAAAAAATGGTAATTTTGTTAATTTTGTAGATTAACATAGTTCCCTGATCCCCTCGCCAAATCAAACAGAAATTTTACCTTTTTTAGGCAATTACATATGAATACACTGAAAAAACTTGGCGGGGGAGAAAAGAAAAGGTAAATTGCGCGTACAACAATGACCACCACTTTTAACATAAGAAATTGCATTGCTTAATATCCGTAACATTACTTGCTTGCAGGAAATTTACATGAGATATTCGATTTCAGCATATCCGAAAAATGATTAAAGTCGTCAGTTTAAAGGAAAATGTTCAGGTGGAAACCAAGTAAAAATTTACAAAAAAAAAAAAAAAAAAAAAAAAAAAGAAAAAACAAATATTTTAGAATTTCGAATGAGGGATCAGTTTCGTATGCAAATTTAACATAAAGTGATTATTTCTTTATTTCTGGACCATTCTAGATTTTAAAGTGGTTATAATCAATTTTTTTCGTCTATGCCGAAGTCTGAGTGACAGGGTGTGTAACCACACGTAATCGCCTAAAAAGTAAACCCATTCCTTTGAAAAATAATGAATTTAATTTCCATAAAAATAAAGGTTAACTGCCTTATGCGCTAGAATGATTCGGAATGGAGGGGAGGGGGGTTGTATTGAATCTATATGATATAATGATTTTCTACTCTGAAATCTACTAGTAGTTTGTTTAATTTAAAAAAATTTGAACGATTGTCGATTATGGTTTTATGGAGACCGCCATTTTTTATTTATTTTGTTATAACAAAACATACTTGACACTACTTTTGTTTCGAAGTAAATAAACGCTTTAAATAGGTTTAAAAAAAAAAAAACTAATCCAAGTAGGTAGAAGAGTAACTTATCTTGTCTTTGGTAACATTTATTTGTTGTATATTCTTTTTTTTTTTTCACTCCTGTTTTTGATTTTATTAATTTTTGGATGAGACGTGTGTGCGTGGGGGTGATTTAGAGCAAAGTATTAAATTAACACTGTTAATCTACAATTATATGAACAAATAAACAATTACTGTACACATAGATTCGAAAAAGTTATCAAATAACAAATATGTAACAAATAAATGTTACCAAAGGCAAGATAAGTTACTTTTCTACCTAACTGGATATTTTTCTAGTGTTTTTATTTAATGTAACATGTTTATTACGCTCGAAAAACCTACTGTATTTAACGATGTATTTGAAAAATGCAAATGGCGCCAGATTTTTGCTGAATACGGCAAGTTTGGGAAAAGGAGTTAAAAATAAAAACCTTTTAAAAACCACAAAATATATGTCAGCTTATGTCACGGTAACATATATTGAGCGAGTTTCTAACAGTATTTTGTATACATATTTTTTTATTTTTAACTCATTTTCCCAAACTCACCGTGTTCAACAGAGAGTCTGACGCCATTTGTAATTTTCAAATACATCGGTAAACACTGCATGTTTTTCGAGCTGAATAAACATGTTACATTAAATAAAAACACTACAAAATTATCCAGTTAGGTAGAAAAGTAACTTATTTTACCTTTGATAACATTTATTTGTTATATATTTGGTTTTTGACAACTTTTTAGAATCCATGTGTATAGTAATACAACCCCGGACAATTTTTAGAGCGGGGTTCAGCTGTAAGCAAAAATAAAAAAAAATAAAAAAAAAAATGAATATTTACGTATGGTGAGACACATGAATGTTCGTTGATTTTCGTTCTGTCCCGTTCTGTTTTTTTTTTTTTTGTTTTTTGTTTTTTTTTTGTTTTTTTGCAAATCTTGTCAGTTCCAGTGACTGTCCGGAGGCCGAGAGCAAATGATGGCTACCTGCCTCAACATCATCAACTAAACTAATTATTTCCCTCTTCTATCAGTTTGTCAAATAAAAAAAAAAAAAACTTTATTTTTTGTCTTTATTTATTTATTTATTTATTAACCTGTTTTCCGCCTTTTATGGCCAGAGTGATTTTTTTAATTGTTTCTTTCTTTCTTTTAGTTGCTGTTTTTGTTGTTTGCTATTTCTTAGGGTGAGGGATGGGGGCTGAAGTGGGAGGAAGCCCAAAAAGGAGGAGGAAGAGGAGGAGGAAGGAAACGAAAGAATAAGTGTCGGAAAAGAACGAGGGGGAAGTGAGACAGGGAAGGGGAAGACATGTGATTTCTATTTCCAAGTCAACTTTGTGATAACGAGCACCTCCCCCGCCTCGTTATCACTCCCCGCCTCGCCACACACACAAAAGCGCGTACACGTACGCCCCCACCTCCTCTCCAAGCTTACTCAACCAGGAACAAACATCGCACCGGTCAGAACTCCAACCGTTCTTCTTCCTTCTTATATTTTACTACTACTACTACTACTATTAATACTACTACTACTGATGATGATGATGATGATGATGATGATGATGATGATGATGATGATGATGATTGTAAACGTTTACCTCCCCCATTTACCGTTTCTTAACCTCTACTCTATCGTTATTTTTATGGCAGGTGACCGACTGAGCTCCAATCTCTAACCCCCTCCCCGCATAAAACACTCGCAACAGAAACTCATCTTACTACAGCCACTGTAAATAATTTCCTTTTCTTCATCTTTGTATCTAAAACTAAGCACAACTTCCATGAACAAAGTTTCTTTCCAATAACTTTCCACTTTCCATCAGTGGAATATAATACTGTGAAGCTGCTCTTCAGCTGACTACAACATGATCGTTTTCAAGTCTAATGTAAACAAATTCTGGTCGACCTGTCCGATTAAGACTCACATTCTAATCATTTCCAATCGTCTCAAAATGCTGTCTTCTTGTCCAACTGAAAATACAGCGACTCTTATCCTCGAGTAGTTTTTGGGCCTATGCTCATTAGTTCTTTTTGTTGTTTTTTTTTTTTTTTAATACAGCAATATGCTAGTGATAATATCTACCTTCAATCTGTTGTATGTCGGTGTCTTCCTTTGTACATTTTTGGTGATACTCCAAAATAGCTAAAAAAGCCCCCCCCCCAAAAAAAGGGGGGGTAAAAATAAATGTCACCAAAGGCAAGCTAAGTTATTTTTCTACCTACCTAATTAAGACATATTCGAGCCTCAATAATTTTTCAAAAATTGAAAATTAAAGAAAATACTGATCCACATCCAATAAATATCACCAATCGTGCTTAAAGGTAATGTTCTACTAGTATTTTGTTTAATTTTCGATTTTTAAGCTATTATCGAGGCTCGACTGAGATCAGTTTGTTTTTCGTTCTAGATCCACGTGTTTTACTCTATTTTAATTTTTAAGTAAAATAACACTTTAAAATAAGTTAAACACACACAAAAAAACGTGGTAGGTAGAAGAGTAACTTAGCTTGCATTTGGTAATATTTAATTTTTGTGCATTTATTTTTGTCCCCTTTTTGCTTTGTTGGCTTTTCTGGAAAATCACCCGTTTTGTGTGTGTGTGTGTGTGTGTGTGTGTGTGTGTGTGTGTGTGTGTGTGTGTGTGTGTGTGTGTGTGTCCTCAGCGCGGAACAATCAGTTCGGCTTCAGTTCTTCAGTCTGCCATCATTAACGCTAAACTAGGCCTTTTGCTACGAACAGAAAAAAAAACGCGCCCGGTCAGTGAGATAAGATGGAACGCTTCGTGATGACCGACGTTTCCACTGCGTCAAATCACTTCGAACCCGATTTTGTCTGCCAATGTCCTCTCTTAGCCCACCAAACCACCGCTGCACCCAACTCTCTCGGGCTTCTTCTCCCCGACCCACCATCAGATGTCGCCACAGTAAGTGCGGGAACAACACGACTCCTCGTTCTTTCACTGACAAGAAAAAAAAAAGACAAAAAAAAAAACGGTCAGCGACTTCTTCCATCCTCTTATCCCATCAAACCCGGCTGGCCGAGAAGAAGGCAAGTCGACTTGACCGGGCCATGTCTTCGCTGAAGTGTGTGTTATCTTGTCCAGGGTTTTACATCGTTAGTGGTGGTACTTCTATTTCTCTCTCTCTCTCTCTCTCTCTCTCTCTCTCTCTCTCTCTCTCTCTCTCTCTCTCTCTCTCTCTCTCTTTGCGGGTTTGTTTTACAAACCCCATAGATTCGAAAAAGTGGTAAAAAAAAAAAAAAAAATCAAATATATAACAAATAAATGTTACCAAAGGCGAAATAGAGTACTTTTCTACCTAGCTGGGTAAGTATTTAGTGTTCGAAAAACAAGCTATGTAAACCGGTTACACGATCACAAAGAAAAATGGCCGCAATACATTTGTTACGCGACCATGTTTCCTTGTGATTGTGTAACCGATTGACATTGCTTTTCGAGCCGAATAAACATTTGGCATTAAATAAAAACACTAAATGCCAACCAAACTTTTTTTTTTTTTTTTTTTTTACTCACTGGCACCCCAAGCAAGGCACATTGTAACCGGTTACTAATTAGGACGATGCCTAAGAAAGATTAAGATGTTGGTTCATGTTGCATTTGAACTTCTGCATATCAGTAGAGTTTGGGAAGCAGGCAGCAGGAAAAGAATTCCAAAGTCTAGCTGTTCTAGGGAAGAAACTATTAGAGTAAAAAACTTTCTGATATTAAGGGACGTCAACAGTGAAGGGGGTGATTTTGTTACTTACCGGATTTGTCGGGGGTATGTACGTCGTGGGGGCACAAGTGCAATGAGTTCATCAGAGCACATTTCATTAAAATACTTGTTAAACAGGAATTCAATATTGCGTCGATGGCAGCGAGAATAACTTATCTTGCCTTTGGTAACATTTATTTGTTATATATTTGATTTTTTAATAGTATCGAATCTCTGTGGATTGTAAAACAAACCCTTCTTGGCTTTTTTTTTTTTTTTGTTCTTATTTTTTTAACTTATATTCACTCCAAACAATGCACATTCCCACGGGGTCGAAAGGGCCAGATTAATAGGGATGTCCTAAATGGGGTGTTGTGCAGCGAGATGTTTGTTCACAGTACATTTAAATAACTGCGTGTTAGTGCATTAGGGGAAATCATGGAGCAGGGAGAGAATTCCAATGGAAAACTGCTCTAGGTGAGAAGGTATTAAAGTAAAACGTTCTCCTGCATCTGTGGAAGGGGTGAGATTTTGCTGATTGTCGGCTGTAGCATGGGTATTTTTGGGGGCACATTCCATTGAAGTACTTGTAAAACCGCACGGGGACGGAACACTACGGTGATGGGACTGGGTAGGAGCTTGGTAGACAGTGTTTGATCTATGTGATTAGATTTATTTTTTCTTCTAGTTTGGACACTGGAAGGATAAACTAGTGGTCAAAACACCAGTTCAGATATGACAGCAATATTCCATGAGTGGGCGGTTGTAGAGATGTTGTTTCTTTCCAATTTTGCTCGCCGAAATTAGAGATTCGAATACACCCAAATATTTTATTCACCTAACCCCCACATCCGAAAGGGTAAACACTAGATTAACGTAAGAATCTTGCTCTCCCACCATAAATAGAAAACTTATGACGGGGGCAAAATTTGCCATGATCGGCCCCGTCGACATTTTTCTGTGAGAGCGCATCAAGTTATCAAGAATAACACTCCTCCCAAAGAGAAGGGAACGCCTGGGAAGATGGCATCCTGAGATCGACCAGTACTAACTACACGTTCTAGTACATAATAAAGCGAAGTTAGTATCTCTCTCTCTCTCTCTCTCTCTCTCTCTCTCTCTCTCTCTCTCTCTCTCTCTCTAGTATTTATCATATATAATAGCTTCCTTACTACAAAGCAATGTTTCATTGTTGAACAGTGGTACATGTTCTTAATACGAAAATGTATTTCGATTTCCTTCAAAATATAAGCGAACCGCCTTGAAAGATTCATAAAATGGCCGCATTTTTTATTATGACTCGGATAGCGGTAATAACAGCGAGTACAAGCGAAACTGCTAAACATTGCAAGATATATGGCCAAGTTGGAAGAGCGCGAAACATTTTCATCGTAGATCTCGGTGACAATCCATTAAGTAATCGTAAATAACATGCCTTACAAAGGAGGAGGTAACGTCTGGGAGGATGATCTCTTCAAATTAACTAATACTGGTTATGCTTTGACCTACATAATAAAGTAAAGCGGGTCTATTATTTGAATCATTAAGATAGCATTTTCCACTTTCCGGATACAATACCACTGTGTTGCTTCCTAGCTGACTATAACATGGACGTTTTCAAGGCCTCTTAAATACTCAAAATCTTTCCTGTTTCGGCAATCATAACCAACCTTTACGGTTGTCTCATCGTCCACCTGAAAAATTCATTAACCCTTATCCTCGAGTGGCCTTTTGGCCTTCATAAGCGGTAGCTTCTTAGTGTATAAAATGAATATATAATCTAGAACAGTCATTTCTAGGTCTACCAGACGGACACGAACACGACACTTGTATTGGGTATAGAATATAGATTGGCTGTTGGAGATATTTTTTTTTATATTCCGATCTGCTGGCATATGTGTACTGTTCGCACTCACACTATACGGGATGAACCGACTTCCTCCAAAGGAGAAAGTATTAAGGGAATAGTAAATTCGCAATCGGTTCGCAGTTGCATGTATATCCTTGTTTGGAGAGATGACGACGTTGGTGTTTTTGTGGTTCTTGCAAGAGAGTGTCGACGTCCTTCCACATACAGCGCTTGGTATTCTCAAATGGTTACTCATCTGGTACTGGCCAGACCCATTGTTGCTTAACTTCGGTGATCTAAAGTGAACCAGTGTGCCAACATGATTGTGCCGTATATTTTTGCAGTAATTACAGTTGAATTAATCGAGTTACGGGTGCTAGAGGCAATAGGGTGTGGGGCAATGTAAAATGATAGGGTGAATCCTCTCCCCTTCCTATCTCCCAAGTCGGGTAAAGAATTACATTTATCCGATACACAAAAGGTTAGTTAGAGTCATTTTCTAGACCTTTGAGGATTAAAATGGAATATACAACGACTTGCCTTTGTGAAGAGGCCAGTCAGATTCGGGTATTCGGGTTATTTTCTAGGTGTGAAAAGTGACCCTTTGAACAAGGGAGGGACGGGTGGCGAGGATACTGTGAGGGCACGTGGCAAGGGGTCAAGAGTGGTTTCCGAACGTGATCTTAAAAATACAAGAAAGGACAGTCCATAATAAGGTTTATTCATTCTGTGTAAGCCATGACAGATGGTCACCAATCCGAAAGCAGATCCCACCCCAACATGATCTTTGTTCTTAATTGATGTCCAAGTATATCAGTTATCTATTCCGCTAGAAAAAGTCCCGAGCCACAATCTGGCCAGTATTTGTGGGACAGGGATATCAATGATGCTCCTCGTAGCTAGAACTCGGATGGAATGCAAACGAGCAATCTCTTATCAACACGCATCTTTTATAAACATTTTACGTTTATACTGCTTGGAAGTATTCGTCCCCGAAATGTTCACTAAGAAATATAACGATAGGTCGACCTTAAATTAATATTTTTTGTAACTTTCAACTAATATTTGAAAATAGTTATTATAAACACGCACACATGTATATATATATATATATATATATATATATATATATATATATATATATATATATATATATATATATATTCTTATGAAACGGATTTTTAATTTAATTATAATTTGATTTTAAATTTTAAATTATCAATCACATTACTTAATATTGAATTAGCTCTAGGACATTTAACTATCGAGCTTATTATATATCTAAATTACAACGAGCACTTTCTATTTCCTGTATTTTAATTAAACTAGTAATTTCACTGTTACATTAAAATACACTCAGCTCTTTAGACTATTGTTCTAATCTCCTTTAAATATATATATATGTATATATATATATACATATATATATATATATATATATATATATATATATATATATATGTAGATATAGATATATAGATATAGATATATAATTATTAGTGTTGGGATGATTAATCCGTATCAGGAATCGGAAAAATCAGAGCTTTTTAGGGTATCAGAATCGGAAAAATTTGAGCCTATTTTCCGATGCCAAAACCGATTCCTTTAATTATCTAGTTTATTTTATTTTGTTTTTACAAAACATCTTCCACTGCTTGTATCAATAATAAAATAATAAATATTTATTGATTTAAACTTCCAACAAGAGTAAAACCTCCACCCCCCTCCACCCTCACAAGTGTGTTTTTACGTGTGAGAAAATACATGCACATGTGTTTTTACAATAATCGGGACAAAATAACAACTTTATAGTAAAATATTTAAAGACATATAAGGAATCGGAATCGAAATCGGTAATTGTATCGGTATCGGGAATTTCGTACGGAATCGGTAATTGTATCGGAATCTGGAAAAAATATTGGAATCGTCCCATCACTAATATTACGTTGTGATTTGGTTTTAAGCGCACTTGATGCGTATTTTATTTTATTCAAATTAAAACAACGTTCCTATTGAACTCTCATTTTTTACGTTATTCTCGCGTTACCTACGCACACTTCAAACATTTCAAAATACAACCGCCAGGTACAACGCGCGGCTCTATACAAACAGACTTCGTTCTCCAAATTTACAACATGGCAAAGAAGAAGAAAGGAATAAAAAAAGAAACAAAACAACACACTGAATATGGAGTCTACCTCCGAAATATATTTGTGATAAATTTCGAACAAGTAAAATATTTGTTTTTTAATAAAATATGTATTAATACTTTTAAAGAATTAATAAATATTTTAATAGTTTTAAAGAACAGTGTCCATAGAACTGTAGATATATAATAAGCTCAATAGGTATATGTATGATACTGTTATGCGTATTGAGCTTACATACATACATACAAACATACATATATATATATGTATATGTATATATATATATATATATATATATATATATATATATATATATATACATATACGCCCCTTCAAGGATCATGTTTCTTAACAGTAAAACATTATCTGTGAAAGAAAAGTTAGTCAGTTGACCTACGTGCGAGATCGCCCCCTCCCAGTCGCTTGATCACTGTAGATCGGCAATTAATAACGTTTTATAAATGTTTAATTTCACTTGAATGTCGATGCGCTTGACGGTGGCCGTCGAGTTATGTTTCTTGCAAATGGAGACAAGGATAGCTTCTTTGCAGGGTTCAAATCTCCCGACCACCGCCTGTACTGATGATTCCAGAAGGATGAAACACTAGTGTTTGTAGGTATTAATAATAATAATAATAATAATAATAAT
The DNA here is from genome assembly GCF_053919585.1 of Euprymna scolopes. NCBI lineage: Eukaryota > Metazoa > Mollusca > Cephalopoda > Sepiida > Sepiolidae > Euprymna > Euprymna scolopes. The sequence continues at coordinate 79,961,354 of NC_136506.1, read as the reverse complement.
AATAATATATATATATATATATATAGTAGAAATTTAAAAGGCTATCACAATGCGAGTAATGAGATTTGTCGCTGTTGATGAGAGAAGAAGAAAACAACTGGCGATTTACACATCAATAAATGCATACATATATGTCTATACATACATATATTTATTCAATTGTACTAAGTATAAATGTCTTACTTGTTATGTCTGTGACAATATCCATTATGTTTCGGGAAAAATTCCCCTTATCAATGGTAGATGTGACAGTTCGCTCCATCCTGTATGCTTGGAATCGAACTGTCACATCTACCATTTGAAAAGGGGAATTTTTCCCGAGATATAATGGATATTGTCACAGAGGCAACTGGTAAGACATTTATACTTAATACAATTGAATAAATATGTGTATAGACATATATGTGTGTACTTATTGATTTGTAAATCGCCACTTGTTTTCATCTTCTCTCATCAAAACCGACTATATCTAATTCCTCGCATTGTGATAGCCTTCTA
>NC_136506.1:79953356-79955856 GCF_053919585.1 Euprymna scolopes | reverse complement strand
AGTCCAGAATGAGTTTACATATTGTTTCAGCTAGAGGAAGATCCTCAAAAAAAAGAGGAAATATCCAACTAGCATCGTCAGAATTCATAGATGGTCCATCTATGAATTCTGACGATGCTAGTTGGATATTTCCTCTTTTTTTTGAGGATCTTCCTCTAGCTGAAACAATATGTAAACTCATTCTGGACTCACAGTAATAAATTTCATATATATATATATATATATATATATAGAGAGAGAGAGAGAGAGAGAGAGAGAGAGAGAGAGGGAGAGAAAGAAAGAGGGAGATCCTTAGCGTTTTCTTTACACACGTAGGTTATACGCATGTAAAATGTACGGTACATACACAAAATTTCTGGCAGTCGCATTTACTTAAAAACAACAACGCGTGATTGATTTTTAAAAGACAGTTCGAAGTTTATTTAAGATCATCATCATCCAACATGGATGCACGCAAAAGAAAAATTGACAAACAATAAATCGACATTCATTCCAAATAAATTTACAAATAAATACTTATTTTGTCGTCACGAACAACAGAAAAGTTTATTCAAAAACCGATAACACAGAGAAGAGAAAAATACTCTGGTAAATCTCTAGATGCTAATTAAGGCGGCATCAATTTAAGAGATGAATTTCGGACGCTGAAATATACGCAACTGAAAAAAAAATGGCTAGAAATCCGCCGTTTGGCGTTTTTTCTTCTTTCTTCTTCATATGTATTAAGCATAATTATTTCTTCGTTCTTCTTCATATGTTAAGCATAATTATTTTTTACTAGCGGGGGTAACCGGCGTTGCCCGAGTGTTTGTTTCCGGGACGAGGGGGGGAGTTTTAAAAAATGTTATGGTAGGTAAGTAGGAAGGATCAAACCCGGAGTCATGAGTAAAAGTAGGAAAATAAAGTGTGAAAAAAAAAACAAAAAAAACATCTGCAACGTTAACAGTTCGGCCACCAAGAAAAGTCCATTCCAGTTGTTTAGGAAAAAAAAAATAAAAACGACTACGGTAGGTCGGCGCGAACGTGAAAATATAATGTGAATTGTCCAGCACGCTAACCACTACGCCACAGAGCACTGCAGCTTAGTTTAGTGATTTTAAATAACTTCACATGAAAGAACTACGAAGCCAAACCGGTGTTCTCTTCTCAACTGTTCCTTGTGAACGATCCCCAAACGGTGTTAAGTGGTGGCAGGGGGAGGAGGAATTTATTAGAGAGAAAATATTTTACCACTTCCATTGATCTTAACCGATTTTGGCCGTGACTTCTCAGCAGAAAAAGTATAGAAATCTAAGATTATCGAGGAATTTTAGAAATAATAAGCCTATAACACACCTCAGATATTGTTCTACCGTTTGTGCATATTATATTTGCATGAAATATCTTGATTTTTAATCCTATTGATGTCAAAATCAGACGGGAAAAATGAGTTCATTTTATTTATATAGAAGAATAGAAGAAGATAGAAAAGAAGATAGATAGAAGATAGATAGAAGATAGATAGAAGATAGAAGAGATAGAGAAGAAGAAGAGAAGAGAAGATGAAAAAATTGGAGAGCTGAAAACATTGTATCGTTTAAAATATCTATAATCAATTAGCGGGAACTGTGGAAAACATACCTTTTTTAAAATCTATATAAATAAAATAGTAGATGTATGTGTGTCAGTGTAAAAAATATTTAACCGATAAACTTTTAAACTACAGGCCACATAACACTGAAGTTAACAGGAAATAGTAATCATACACCAAGGGTGGTTTGGTCCTGGATATGACCTTAAACTAAATCCAGTGGTGAGGCCTCAGCTTGCGGGCTTTGGGGAGTGTGAAGCCACCCTTTAATTGCCATTGCTCCCATGTCCACTCTGACCTCGAGTGGTAGTATCTGTTAGGGTTCCAATTATGGGTTGAATAGAAACCGACTTGAAAACAACAAATATATTCTATTAAAAAAATTTTCCTAAAAATCTTTGGATTCGCCATTAAGTAACCTGAAAAGGTTGATATGCCGTAAAACAAAACAACCAACCAACCAAGGGTGGTTTATAACGAGTAAAATCTTTTTTTTTTTTGATGGATGAATAACACGTACACAAATATATCGGCAAGTTGAAACGCAAAATGTTCATTTCAACTTGCCCACATATTTCTATTACTTTTGCGCATGTGCAAATTGATTCATATCTTGAAGTTGTTTGATTTTAAATCTTTCTTATCTATCTGTTGATAGCTCAAACGGTAGGGAACGCGGCTGGAGCGCTAAATCTTTTGATTTCGATTCTAGCTGATGATGCAAAATTGTCCACGGACCAACACACGTTGTGTGCAATTTCAGTCGTAAAGGAGACCAAGACAGAGAATAGGAAATAACTCCAACTCGCTCGTTCTTTGTAGCAACAACATTTTTATTTTCATTGGAACAGCCGTCATGCCACTCACGTGATCTAAAATGTTTTTCACGTCTCTTACGAGATCTCGAAAGTTATCTTGTCTCCCTCGTGA
>NC_136506.1:79943356-79948356 GCF_053919585.1 Euprymna scolopes | reverse complement strand
GTACATGAGACAAGAAGGAGAAAGAAGCAACTTTAGTTGAAGTTAGTGTCCCCCCATGATGCTGGGTTAAACAGACCTGAGAGGGGAAAAGATAACGAAATACCAACGTCTTATGTACGTCTTGAAAAGAAATTGGAATCTTAGGAAGATCGCCATCCTTTCAGTAATTATAAAGCAACCAGACTCTGAAGAAGAATTTCAAAAACTACCTGACAAATATACCCGGTGAACCAAGTGCAAAAGAGATTCAAACAATTGTACTTAAAGGGACGGTTAGAATCTTAAAAAGGCCTTTCGATTGGAATATATGATATACTGAGTGAATGTCTGGCGTCCAGTAGGATGTCCCATCCCCGGCTCGAACAAGCTGATAAGAAAATTGGAAGCAAAAGGAAAAGCAAATAAAACCCATATAATTTATGTTTCGCGCACAACGCGCAGGTAGACGAATCTTTTTATTATACTAAAGCTGAGTTAATCAACGTTTGTTTCCCTATGGCTTTTTCCTATATATTTTAATCACATAAAATACATGCTAAAATGTTACTCATTTTTGGGATTGAGTTATATCTGGAAAAAAAGTTTTCGTTTTAATTCTTGTAAATTAGTCGTAATTTGTAAATAATTTATCATCGGAATCCATTTCGCAATAAGCTACCATTCATCACTTTCAATCTTTTTTTTACTGGATGTTGTTTGTCCGACCCACCATCACTCTTGATACGTCGTCAATTACTCTCGCATCCATAACAATCTATGTTTTTTTGTTTGTCTGTCTGGCACACACACACGCTCACACACACACTCTCTCTCTCTCTCTCTCTCTCTCTCTCTCTCTCTCTCTCTCTCTCTCTCTCTCTCTCTGTATGTATGTATGTATGCATGTGTGTGTGCGTATTTAATTCCAATCGAAGATAATAAAGAAAAGGGAAGAATAAAACGACTGGAATAGTTCATTATAAACAAAAGGGAATGTCGCCACATGCAGTAATAATATTTAACCTCTAGTTGGAAGAAAAGAGACAGAAATGGATGGGTTTATTTTCGATTTTTTCTTCTCATTTTTTATTTAACTGACTTTGCAAACTCACTTTTCCTGATTTAAACATTTTAACCCGAATTCAATGGGTGACCCAACGAATCAAAAAGCGTCCTAGATTTATTCTAAATGCGATCAATCACTTCCATAGGTAGCTCTGTTCACCGGTTGGTCATTCGGTCATGTTTTAGTTTGAAACAGTATTTTTATCGCTGAAACCTTATATAGAATGGACGCATCTTAATTTAGGCGCACTCATTCTCTGTCCGCCGACTTGTCTGCATTTCTGTCGGTCTGTCACGGTTACGTTTGTGATATCACTTTCATCGTTAAACAAGTATATTAAAAGGACGTTTCTAAAGAATATTTGCTCTTGTTCCTTTCGCCCCACCATCATCATCACCTTCTTCATCCCTATTCATATAGTAGAAGGAAGCGAGTTGTTGTGATGTGGTTGGGGAGTCGTAGTGAATATTCACAGGCGAATGGTCATCGGCCTGTCCCAACCACCACCACATCACAACGGACACATATACGATATTCCCGAGATGTACGCTAGACATCCGCGATATTGTCTCCAGACAGGGACACGGCGAGCCAGGCTGAACTTTACCCTTCACCCCTACCCGCAAGACAACTCCTCCGGAGGGATCGGTAAGCGTGGTAGATTGACAGTGGCCATTGGTCACTACAAAATAAGACTGAAAATTGGACCAAGGCTTAAGCAGGCGTGGGTATAGTAGTGACGATGTATTGGTCTCGCGTCTAGACACCATGTCTGTCTGTGTTCTTTCAATGTCTGTCTGGGTTCGGCACTGGTGTTATTGATTTATGCGCATTGTCCGGCTCGGAAATGTCTACTACTGCAAGCGGCTCGCGAACGCGCCTACTTTTTTTTTTGGGGGGGGGGAGATACAAACCATGTCACCATTAGCTCCATTTATTAAACGAACTTACTCCCCCCCCCCTCAGTCGCCTTGTAAACTAACTATCCTGACTACATAAAAAAAAAATAGAAATGCAGTTTGCTAATATGGAATACCGGCTATTCGCACGGTGGGGTCGCGTGCATCGGTCATTCTAATTAGAGGTCACGTGACTAATTCAATGTTGAAAGCCTTCACAACTTTTCTACAGTTCTTTTCCGATATCATTTTTCCATGTTTAAATATCCATGTAAAAATTATATACACACATTTATATATCTACTAGAAGCCCCCTCCCCCGGCCTTGCCCGGTCGTAAGGTACGCTTTAATATTGCAAATTAATTCATTCGGATACGTATTTATTATAATAAAGGCAATTCTCTGTCGATTATTATGTTGAACCTAATGTATAGTAGTGAGATCAAAACTAAATATATATATATATATATATATATATATATATATATATATATATATATATATATATATATATATATTAGTTTTACAGAAGTTCAGAAAAATTTTGGTACCGTCGGTTTCAAGCCCAAACACAACGGGAAACCGTTAATGGTAACACGTAAATAATGTTCGGCTGATGGCTGACGAGAGCCGAACATTATTTACGTGTTACCATTAACGGTTTCCCGTTGTGTTTGGGCTTGAAACCGACGGTACCAAAATTTTTCTGAACTTCTGTAAAACTAATAAATATATATTTAGCTCTTATATCGAAAAAGTTTTTCTTTGTAATCGATCACTTTGTCGGAACTCTTTCCCCAAAATACAGTAAGCAATATATATATATATATATATATATATATATATATATATATATATATATTTGGGTACCATCAGCTAGAATCGCAACCAAAGCATTCACCTCCATTCCTTAGCCCCCCCTCTCTCTCTCTCTCTCTCTCTCTCTCTATATATATATATATATATATATATATATATATATATATATATATATATATATATATATATATACATACATATATATAACTACTACATTTACTCACATAAACCTAATATACGAAAGTATAGATTTATGCGTAAACTTTAAGTATTTACTTCAAAAGTGCTCAATACGTAGGTAGAGCTAGTTAGTAATTTATAAAATATATATGGCGATTAAGCTACACTGAATATTCTGCGTTTCATCCACTATAGGATTCGTCAGGCTTACTATATATATATATATATATATATATATATATATATATGTCATTCCTATTATAAGAGATGGAATCGACCGATGGTCGAAGACAAGATTTAAGCAAGCACAGCCGGACGGTCTGCAGAGTTTTATAATTATATAGCTATATCTCTCTTAGCCTGTCTGTCCGTTTCACTTTTTCTCATAGACTACTGGTCTTATCATGCTGATGTCTTGTACAGACCTTTGTTATCATAAGGTGCAGCGAACTAAATATTATGTATTATATCATATGACAGGGGCGGGTTTGAAATGAATGTTTCTGTTTAGAGCGCAACTGAACCATGATACTTGACTTTTGCATTTTAAACCTTAATTCAGTCCATTATATATATATAAAAATAATTTTAAAAAGTCAGCAGTACGTTCTCTACAGTGCAATACAGACGACAGTAGATTGTGGACTAAGTCGCGGCGAGGAGGGTTAAAAAAATTAGGCATTTTACTGATTTTGATAACAATGGCATATGAGAGTGTGAAACATTCGTTGATCCTCATTCATTCCTGGGCAACATCGGGTTCCCTTGTTAGCCGTGTATAAAATTCTAATAGTCATGTTTATTTTAGAAGACACTTTGTCTGTATGTGCGATTTCGTTCCTTATGAACTCCGAAATTGCTGGGTCGATTTCATTGAAATGTCACATGAATACACATTTTAGAAGTTTTATCACCGCATAAGCAGAAGGGTCCGACATATAAAATCAACAGTATGTTCTTTGATAAGCCAGAGGTGCGTTCGAAGTTAATTTTCTGGCGAGAGCACAGTTGAATCGTGCTACTTGGCGTTTGCATTTTAAACTTGAATTCAAATGATTATACAAGAATAATTTTATAATATCCAATTTCTCAACAGTGCAATTTAGGCTACAATGTATTGTGGGCAAAGTCACTGCGGGAGACTGTGCAACGCGGTGGGTCCCCATCTAAAGCAAGTAATCAATCGATTTGATTGAAAAAGCGACGACTTCACCAATATCGATGACAAAAATATAAAAAGTGTGAAATTTTGGCTGCTCCTCATTTAATTCCAACCAACATCGAGTTTCCCTGCTTGTCATATTTAAGATTTAAATAGTCTTGTTGATTTGAATCGTCCACTTAAATCGTATACGAAATTCAACTCGTCATTTTAAATCATGTATCAAATTAAACATTCTTTTTAAATCATATAATAAATTAAATAGTCTTTTTAAATCGTATATAAAATTAAATAGTCTTTTTAAATCATATATAAAATTAAATAGTCTTTTTAAATCGTATATAAATTAAATAGTCTTTTTAAATCATATATAAAATTAAACAGTCTTTTTAAATCGTATATAAAATTAAACAGTCTTTTTAAATCATATATAAAATTAAATAGTCTTTTTAAATCGTATATAAATTAAATAGTCTTTTTAAATCGTATATAAAATTAAATAGTCTTTTTAAATCGTATATAAAATTAAACAGTCTTTCTAAATCGTATATAAATTAAACAGTCTTTTTAAATCATATATAAAATTAGACAGTCTTTTTAAATCGTATATAAAATTAAACAGTCTTTTTAAATCGTACATTAAATTAAATAGTCCTTTTAAATCATGTACCAAACTAAATAGTCTTTTTAAATCGTATATAAAATTTAATAGTCTTTTTAAATCGTATATAAAATTAGATAATCTTTTTAAATTGTACATCAAATAAGTCTTTTTAAATCGTACATCAAATTAATTAGTCTTTTTAAATCATGTATCAAACTAAATAGTCTTTTAAAATCGTATATAAAATTAAACAGACTTTTTAAATCGTAATCAAATTAGTCTTTTTAAAT
>NC_136506.1:79918356-79935856 GCF_053919585.1 Euprymna scolopes | reverse complement strand
GTTTTGGAAAATTTTTAAACGATATAATGTTTGAAATTGTTCGACTGGACATGGAAACAATTGTAACGTAAAATGAAATACACTTTTTGTTGCCATTAACACCCTGTTTGAAGTCTTGATCTTGCTACCACAGTGTATATATATATATAAATATATATATATATATATATATATATATATATATATATATATATATATATATATTTCTGTGAAATTTTAATAAAAATCGGCTCAGCCATTTCCGATTCATAGGGATCACGCACACGCAAAGTCCCTTTTATATATATATATATAAATATATATGTATATTGTTTTTAAAATATAATTATCCACTGACACGTGTTTCGTCGTCTACGACTCATCAAAATGACTGAATATATATATATATATATATATATATATATATATATATATATATATATATATATATATATATATATATATATATATACAATGTACTAGTACGAGCTGAAACAATTGTTTGCTTATGTAATCAATAAGCGGACCTTTTGGATTAACATAATTTTCTTAATAAAGCAATAAAAATTCATATATACATGTATGTATGCATGCATATATGTATGTATGCATGCATGTATGTATGTATGTATGTATGTAACTATGTATCGACCTATCTATCTATTTCTCTCTCTCTCTCTCTCTCTCTCGCTCTCTCTCTCTCTACATATATATATATATATACATATATATACGTGATATATAATTACAATTTTACACAATATATCTATTAATCTCTTTCTTTTTCTTTATATATATATATATATATATATATAGAGAGAGAGAGAGAGAGAGAGAGAGGTTTGTATATGTATGAATGAATATATATATATATGTAGAAATATCGAGTTTTAATTCCGAAAAACAACAATAATGTTTAACAGTAAATAGAGCTTATATATATATATATATATATATATATATATATATATATATATATATATATATATATATATAATAGTTGATAAAATACCCAAAATAAATGTGTTAACGTAAGAAGAAAAAAAACTGAAAAACAACGAAAATTGAATAACACTCAACGAAGATGTTTTAGAATAATGCGAATTAAATTTTACTTAAATGCAAATAAATAATTACAGATGAAAATAGGTAAAAATAATTACAGATGAAAATAGGTAAAAATAATTACAGATGAAAATAGGTAAAAATAATTGCAAGTAAAAATAATTACAGGTAAAATGCGGTAAAATGATTACATACAAAATAAGTAAACAGTTATTACAGGTAAAAATAATTACAGGTAAAATCGGTAAAACATCGTCAAAATTTAAATTTTTAAAAATGTATAAAATTTAACCCAAAAATATGTTTTATTCGAATTAAAATATACTCATTTTTGTGTAAACTGGAATTGTTGAAAAAATAAAAAGCAATAATTTATACAATTGTATGTTAAACCTGCCTCGTTTATATGATGCTTAGTTTTCACTAATTCGTCGGCAGAACATGGTTCAATGCTTTGTTGAGTCATTCTATATTTTCAAAAACCTGTACTTAATGACTCAGCGGATATGATGAAGATCAAGGATAACTGGAGCAACAATTGAAAAGTAATGGCGCTCTCCCTTACATCTCGGTGTAGTAGCCAATGAAAGAGAAGCCTCCCGGTCGCCCTCGACTACGGCCGACCACTTTACTTTTGTATGCTAAATACAGGTAAAACATTCATACACAACCAGACAAGTGACCAACTTAATACACATGCTAGAAGATTATCCGGCATTGCCCGTTAATAATCGTAACGTTAAATTCTTTTCGAAAATAAAAATAAAATAAAAAGAAATTGAGGCATGGTCATGCGAGTATTATGTTTTTTTTTTTTTCTAAACAGTTCCCTTCTAGTAAGTAAAAAAAAAAAAAATACCCAAGCTGAGACCGAAACCGAAACTTAGTAAGTCAAGCACAATAACCATTAGGCCAGCTTGACACAAGCTTTACAAAATGTTTTATAACCTACTTATTCTTAATATAAAGTAAACGATTCGCGCATGCGCAGTTTTGAAACAGTTAGCAAAAAGATAAAAATCCGACGACTCCCACATGCCAATTTTTCAATTTTTATCTCTTAGCAACCGTTTTCTACCGGATGACAACGGATTCTAACGTTTTTCACGTGTTTGAATACACTATATACCAAATTTCATGCCTGCAGGTCAAAAATTCGCTGAGTATATAGGTTGAGAAGTGTCCTCACACACATTCTCACTTTGATAGATATATAGATTGTATAATTCAAAATAGATGTAATTCGGACATATGGCGTAATGGTTGAAGAGTGCTGCTTCACAACCCATTACATATCCGTGTCTTTCTTCTAGAAAACACTTCGTTCCGTTATTCTTTTAAAACGAAACAGGCAGGGGGGGTATGCAGATAGCTTCATAATTATATAATTGGGATATGATGTCAGTGCTTTGTTGAAAAGTTCCAACTAGCCCCTCTTAGAAAGTTCTCGCTAACCCCATGCCTTAATCTGATCAACCCAGATACCGTACACAAATCTAAATCCAAAAGCCAACCAGTTAAGCAACGTTGAGTCTGAGCAATATCAGATATATGAACATTTTGAGATCCGCAGAGTGTGAATACATCCCTAAGTTACTCCTAGGTTCAATCTTACCCGGAGAAGTGATAGTACCTGTCAGGGTCCCATATATAGGTTTAATAAAATCCAGGGGCGTGCAGAGGAGGAAGGGGTACTAAGTGTGCCAAGTTTGCTGTCCTTTTTACTTCTGTTTTAAAAGTGCCCTTTTCAGAGGAATATATTATAGGCCTGCGCCTACCCGAGACACGTTTCTTTTTACTTGAGCACCTGCCCTGAAAAAGTTCTCTGCACGTCACTGATAAAATCTGGCATTATCATAGCATCCAATGACAAGCTTTGGGCCCACACAGCACAGTAATCGATAATAAATAAGTAATAACAAGCACAGTAATCAATAGTGCATTCGTATGTGGTCTTAGCAACGTCGACATGGAGGTGGTTAAGTGATTAACGACGTGAACCGACAATCTGGGTGTGCCAATTTCGAATCGAGTTCGTGCCACAAAAATATTTTTACTTGACAACCTTCACGTGGCCCCGTTTTTAAGTACCCGATGTCTTTCTGTGAAGAATTCTAACTACAAAGATATCAGGGAAACCATTGCCAACAATAGAATCTTATGATTCATACCAAACGACGAATGCAAATTATGCATTCTTTTAAATTGTTTGTTTAACTTTTATATAATACTAGCAGGCCACCTGGCGTTGCCCGGTCGTAAGATACGCTAAAATATGATATTTTAATTCATGCAAATTATGTATATATTATTATAGAGACAATTCTATGTCGATTATTATATTGAACCTAATTAATATATAGTAGTATGATCAAAACTAAAAAAAAAACATATGACTTCGGTACCATCAGCTAGAATCGAAACCAAAACACAACTTTCTACTTTCCTTCCTTAGCCTCTGAGCCACGCCCATACTTATATATATATATATATATATATATATATATATATATATATATATATATATATATATATAGAGAGAGAGAGAGAGAGAGAGAGAGAGAGAGTTATACCACACACACACACATGTATATATATATAAAGGGACAAAGACAGTTATGTGTTAATCAACGTGTCGTCTTTATTTCGAGACTTCTTACAAAAAAACACCAGTACAAATATTGGAAAATATATTTTTAATGTCGTGAAATTTATGACCCGGTTCCATTTCAGAAACAGTAAAGTCGTTGGAAATTTGAAAAAAAGGGCGAGGGAATAGCGTTGTGAAAGAGAATAAGATATTTTTATCTTATATATATATATATATATATATATATATATATATATATATATATATATATATATATATATATATATGTATATATATATGTATATAAATATGTATATATACTTATTATATATATATATATATTTATATATATATTTATTATATATTTATTATATATATATATATTTATTATATATATATTTATTATATATATATTTATTATATATATAATAAATATATATATTTATTTATTATATATATATTTATTATATATATAATATATATATATTTATTTATTATATGTATATAATATATATATTTATTTATTATATATATAATATATATATATTTATTTATTATATATATATAATATATATATATTTATTTATTATATACATAATATATATATTTATTATATATAATATATAATATATATATTTATTATATATAATATATATATTTATTATATATATAATATATATATTTATTATATATATATATATAATATATATATTTATTATATATATAATATATATATTTATTATATATATAATATATATATTTATTATATATATATATATAATATATATATTTATTATATATATATATATAATATATATTTATTATATATATATAATATATATATTTATTATATATATATAATATATATATTTATTATATATATATAATATATATATTTATTATATATATAATATATATATATTTATTATATATATATAATATATATATTTATTATATATATATAATACATATATTTATTATATATATATAATATATATATTTATTATATATATATATATAATATATATTTATTATGTATATATATTATGTATATATTTATTATATATATATATTATATATATATATATTTATTATATATATATATTTTATATATTTATTATATATATATATTAAATATATATTTATTATATATATATATATTTATTATATATATATATTTATTACATATATACATATATATTTATGATTATATATATATATATATATATATATATATTCACACTGAGGAAAATCGAAGGCTCGGTCGAAAAATTATGTGCTTTTGAAGGAAACATTCTTGTTTTTTTCAAAAAACTTTTTATATTCCTACACGCTAACACCACATAGGAAAAGATATAAACATTTATATATTTTTCATATTGATTTTTATTCGTACATATATATATACATTTATTTATTTATATATATATATATATATATATATATATATATATATATATATATATTTATGAATAAAAATTTATATATATATATATATATATAAATACGTATAAATAAAAATTTATATATATATATATATGTATATATATAAATATGTATGAATAAAAATTTATATATATATGTATATATATAAATATGTATGAATAAAAATTTATATATATATGTATATATATATAAATATGTATGAATAAAAATTTATATATATATACATATATGTATATATATATAAATATGTATGAATAAAAATGTATATATATATATATATATATATATATATATATATATATATATATATATATATATATATATATATATATAAATTCACCTTTCGTCCCTTTTTTAACAAATGGAACCGCCCGATCGTCGAAGACAAGAGTTAAGCAAGTGCGCACAGTCTACAGAGTTTAATAATTATATAGATTCCTAATAAAGATGTGTCTGAAACCCTGTACTATTAATAGTATTGGGACGATTGATTGGAATTCGAAAAATTGGAATTCGAAAAATTGGAAATTTTTAGATGTTAGAATCAGAATCGAAAAAGTTCGTGTCTATTTTCCGATGCCAAAAACGATTCTTCTTACGGTTGGTCTTTGTTTGTTTGTTTGTTTGTTTGTTTGTTTTTTTTGTCTTTTTTTAAACTTAATTGTCCATAGTTTGTATTACTGCTGAAATAATAAATATTTATTGATCTTAAACAAAAAATACAACTAAAATCTTTAGATCATCGCCCACAACAAGAGTATTTATACGTTTAGGAAAATATATGTCTATTTTTTATTTTTTTATTTTTTTTACAAAGGCGTCACTACTTATCAATCCTAAAGGCCACTCGAGGATAAGGGTCAATGACTCTAGAAAAAAATAAATATTTGGAAGTTTCAAATAAATAATGACCGAAAAATCTTAGGGTTTTTTTTTAATCGGCTTTATTCAATTCAAATGAGGTTTCGATACAATATGCCTTCATCAGATGCGCAAAATCAAAGAGAAAAAATATTGAGTTCAATAAAAGACAGCTATCGAAATGAATGAGGACGATTGTGAGAGTTCAAAAAAATAAAAATTAAAGGCAGACAAGAAAAAAGAAAAAGGAAGAGAATTGGTGGCAATGACACAATATAGTTAACAGCCGAGAAATCGAAAATTAAAAATACATACAACTTTTGCCAAACGCAAGAAAATTTAATTTTCAACCGATCTGCATAGTTTTACTGGTCTGAAACTTTCTGTAAGTGTTCTTTATTATTTTAAAATTTCTTTCAGAGCCTCGAAGGCTTGACAAAAATTACCCGAACACATACGGCAACGACCTTCGGGATACTGCACATTTTTTTATAAAGAAAAACTTAAAAACCGTTCCAGTAAGTTAAAAATATACAGATCAGTAGAAAATTAAAGTTTAATTTGTTTGGTGGTAGTTATTAATTATAATGTTCTTTTTTAATTTTTGATTCCTCGAACTTTTTCATATTAGGTGCTCAAGTGAAAAGAAATACGCTGTCTTGATAGGGCACAGGCCTATGGTACATTCCTCTGAAAAGGGCACTTTTAAAACAGGAGTAAAAGAGGCAGGTGCTTGGGCACTCCTCTACACGTCTTAAAAGCTACAATTTAGAACTGACGGTGGCCATCTTGGAGATTTTGTTAAAAAAACAGATATTAACGAAATCTTACATTGGAATAATAATAATAATAATAATAATAATAATAATAATAATAATAATAATAATAAGAAGAAGAGGAAGAAGAAGAAAATTTCTTTTCCAAAAAGCTTGCTTGTTAGGAACGGTGAAAGTGTTAAGGTACAGCTAAAGACAAAGGAATTGACCCGATGTTTTAAAAAAAACTCCAAAAAACGTCCAAACGTTAAGAATACTCCGAAAAAAAAAAAAAAATAAATAAAATAATAATAATAATAATAATAATAATGAAACCCCAAATTCTAGTGTAGACCCCATGGTCGCTGTCAACCAGAAATCAATGGTAAACAGCTGTTGCAGAGGCTATCAAATGAGATGACGAGTACTGGAAATCTGAGGAAATTTGTTATCACTCAAACTCCAAAGAACACTACAGATTGTTTTCAAGGAGAAATCCTTGAGGATGGCCTGTGTGAAAACTCCTAGTTAGTACATTATTATTATTATTATTATTATTATTATTATTATTGCTATTGTTGTTGTTGTTGCTGTTGTTGTTATTGTTCTTGTTCTTCTTTTTGTTATATAACGACTTTAAAACCCTTCCAAACTTAAAACTATGCAGTTAAAAAGTAAATTTTTATTGCGTTTGGTAACAGTTATTTGCTTTATATTTTCCTCACATTTTTGGCATATCGGTAGCCTCCTTTAGTCTTGACAGACTATGGATACCTACTGTAAAGGTGCCTGCGCGTGAAATTTTATTCAACTTAGGTAAGCAGAATTACCATTAGTTGCGACAACAACATATCTACTGTTTCAGTCTAAAAAACAAAACAGCCTCTGATTTTAGTCCAGGGCAGATCATGCCTCGACTAAGACCAGAAGCTGTCTTTGTCGCCCGATTAAGTTTTTTTTTAGATTGAAACACTAAATATATTGTCGCGACTAATGGTAATAATGATTATTAAAATGAAGCTGAAAAATAAATTTTCAAGGGCAAAAGCAAACCTATCTAGATAAAAAAAAAAAAGAAAACTCTACCCGGTTAAGAGGAGCAAACAATAGCATTAGCTAAGACGATAAAGAGTAAAGATTTTATACTGTGTAGATTTTAATACTATATATCATGTGTTGAACTGCTTTTTTTGTTGATGCTATTTAAAAATTTTATTTCCATGTTATTTTTTGCTTATTTCCAGTCCCGCGGACTAAACAATCTCCCACTTATTATTATTTACCTTCTCTGCAAGACGTTAGGCACGAGATCATGTGTTATTTCATTTTTATTTTATATATTTATTTATTTATTTAGAATAGTCAACACACGAGGTGGAGTGTATTCTTGCCTACAACAATGCCTGAGCAGCCCCGTTGACATTTCCAGGTGAATGCGCTTCAGGCGATTAGTAAAGTAACCCCCATTCTCAGAGAGATGGTAAAGCCTGGGAAGATGAATTTCGTACGGCTGAAGAGAAGTATACATCAGTCTGACACCAACAAAGCACCTGTCGGACTGAGGTGAAGTAATCGCTTGCGTGGTAATATTGCTCGTGCAAACAAAACCATCAACAAAAACAGGCAACGTATGACATAACATACCGTATCCCATATAGCCTCATACTGTACATTAACGAGGATGCGTCTCCTTGCTGCTTCAGTTGCTTGGAGACTTGAGTAGCAAGTACCTGTCAAGAATCCGTTCTTGATAATCAGACCGAGAGACGGGAAGCCAGAAACTGGCCCGGTACCTGTCGGACTGAGGTCCATCATCGCCTTAGCAAGCCCACTCTTCCATGCCTTACCACCCGGCTTTCGGATAGGGCAAGTTTATCGCTTGTTGCCTGAGTATCCCCCACCCCATTTAGGGACGCTAGCTGGACATCCCCACTTTCTGACATTGTGTCACATCTCGCTGAGGTGGACAGCTAATTAATACCTACAGTATCGTGTATAGCTCCGTTCCTGTTTTGTTTGTTTTTGATGGCCAGTGAGATTTAACATTACAGTTTACTGCAGTTTTATGGGATTTCCGATCGGCACCAGTGTATTCATAATTTTGAATTCTAATTGAATAATTAAAAAAGAAATAAAAATAAAAAAGGTCTACTGTGAAAATTAATAGTACTTTTCAATGAGAGTAGAAAGTATATCTTGTGTTTACCCTCGCTTCTCTTTATTTCGTCCTTTAGTCTTCACATTTCATGAGCAATGTTTCTGACAAAGGGGAAAGAATTGCTGTTTTTTGGGGAATGGGGGGTAGAATCTATTCTGTCTAACACTTATCGTTGCCAAGCTTTTAGCCTTGAAGTAGTAGTAGTATATATATATATATATATATATATATATATATATATATATATATATATATATATATATATATATATATATATATATATATATATATATATATATATTGCTTCTTACATCAAGTGGCTTTATGCTTTGTCCGGAGTCATTTCTATTAAAAATGAATGTATGTAGTGTGACGTAACCGCGCGTCAACACATTTCGCATGCATTTCGAGTTCATAGATTTGTGATTTTGAAGAACTTATTATCGTATGAAATTCGAAATGTTAAAAGTGACACATTTCGCTTGGACACGAATCAGTTTATACGACTTTTTTTTCTTTTTTTTTCCGATGGCCGGGTGGAATTTCGTGAATTCATACCTGACCCCCGAGTATGCTATTGTTTGAGTGAACGACGAAGTGAAAGATCCATTTCTGAGATTTTAACATTGTCCGCGGCGTTGTACGGAAGCAGACATTGCTGAGAGCAGAAGAAATAGATAGATAGATAGATAGATAGATAGATAGATAGATAGATAGATAGAGAGAGAGAGAGAGAGAGAGAGAGAGAAAGAGAGAGAGAGAATGAGAGGGGGAGGGAGAGAGGATGAAGGAAGATAGAGGGAGGATAATAAATAAATAAATAAATTAGAATAAGTCAGGAAACAAAGAAAACAAAGAAAGAAGAAAAGGAAAGAAGAGAAAGACAGATATACAAAAAGAGAGAGAAGAGGGATGAGAAAGAAAGGGAAGACGAGAGAAAGGTGGGGGAAGGATAACAAAGAAAGAAAAGAATGACAGAGAAATAAATAAATAAGAAAGGAAAAGAAGGGGGGGAAGACAGACTGGAAAAGAAAGAGGAAGAGACAAAAAAAAGTTTTTTAAAAAAAAGAAATTAGAGAAAGGTAATAAAGAAGAAAAAACAAAGAAAGAAAGGGGGAACCAGAGAAAGACAGGGAGATGAACACAGGGAATGAAGGCAGGAAGGAAGATAAAGAGAGAGAGAGAGAGAGAGAGAGAGAGAGAGAGAGAGAGACATAAAAGAAAGGAAAAAGAACAGAAGAAAGAAAGACAGAAGGAGAGAGAGAGAATGAGGGAGAAGGAAAGACACAGAAGAAGAGGAAAAGAAAGAAAAAATAAAGAAAAGAAGAAAGGAAGGAAAAAACAGGGGGGGGGGCATTTACAAATAAACAGAGAGAGGGAAAAAGAAAGAAACAAACAAACAAAAGAGAAAAAACAAAAGAAAAAGAAGAAAGGAAAGAAGAACAGGTGAAAAAACACTGGCAGAAAAAATAAGAGAGAGGGGAGGAGGAGAAAGGAAGAAAGAAAAAAGAAAGAAAGTGAGGGAAAGAACAAAGAATAAATAAAGACAATAAAAAGCGTAAAATAAAACAAAATAAAAAAGGAAAGACAAAAAATTCAATAAAAAATCGAAGCAAGTAAAAGAAAGACGAAGAAATTAATTTCTGACGGGTTGTAAAAAAAATGCCATGGACTTTCGTCATTATTTACTGTTGACAATGCTGATGATGACGCTTCCTATGCAGATCGTGATGATGGCTGGTCTGTAACGACGGCTGCTGCTGCTGCTGCTGCTGCTGCTGCTGATTCCGTTGTAACGTTGAACAACCACGTTTTAGAAGGTCGCCAGTGTCACATAGATTGATTGACACTTACGACTTTCTAATACTTGGGTATTCACAGAATGGAATCGAATCGGTTTCGAATGCACAGCCCAGCGCCTTCTTCAGAAATGAATTGTGTTTTGTCCTTCAGAAAAAAAAAATGTAGTCGACGTACCTGAAAACCCCATTTCCACCTTCCATATTTGTTCGTTTTTTTTTTTTCATTCATAGAAAATGTAATTTGTTTTTCATTCATAAAAAAAGCACGATGACTTCTTTCATTCATAAAAAATGAAATATTCTACGTGTATTTTTTTAAACAATTTTTTTATTTTTTATTAATTTTTTTTTTTTTTTTTTTCCTTTTCGGAAATTTTAGACTTTAAAAATTGTGATTATTTTCGACATTTTTTTTTTTATCTTGCGTTTCTTCTTTTTTTTTTTTTTTTTTTCGGGTCGGTTGAGAGGAGGAATATTATAATATTTCAGCGCGACTCTGAACAACGATTCTTTATACATTAGTACCGATATTATTATTATTATTATTATTATTATTATTATTATTATTATTATTATTATTATTATTATTATTATTATTATTATTATTAACATAAACCTTCGATATAATAAAACAGAAAATGTGCATTATTAAAATAAAATAAAATTACGAATAGAAAATAACAAAAATGAAGCGTCCCCATTAAAACAAATGTATAAACCAATGAAATAAAATAACGTCTCTGTAAAAATGCATAAATAAATAAATAAAATAAAATAAAATACAATCTTTATAAGAAGTATATAGATAAGTAAAATAAAATATTCTCCCTTAAATATGTATATATAAACAAATAAAATAAAATACAGGCCCTATGAATGTATATAAACAAATAAAATAAAATAATGTCCCTATAAAAAAACAATAAAAACTTAGAGAATAAAACTCCCAAAATAGATGTAATTTTTAATCAGTTTTCATCGATGATGCTGCTGATGATTATGATGATGATAAATAATAATAATAATAATAATAATAATAATAAATGATAATAAATAATAAATAACATTAATAATAATAATAATAATGAATAATAATATTTAATAATAATAATAAATAATAACATTGAATAATAATAATAATAATAATAATATTTAATAATAATAATAATAATAATAATATTTAATAATAATAAATAATAACATTGAATAATAATAATAATAATAATAATATTTAATAATAATAATAATAATAATAATATTTAATAATAATATTAAATGATAATCCTAATAATACTAACAATAAAATGAATAATAACATTGAATAATAATAATAAATAATATTAAATGATGATGATAATAATAATAACAACAATAATAATAATAATAATAATAACAATAATAATGACATTAACACAAATATTAAATAGTATTTACAAAAATTTAAAACAAAAAAAAAGAAACGTTACGAAAGAATAACACTATTATTTAATTTACGAAAACAAGAAACCAATGAAAACAAGCCAAAAAGAAAAAAATGCCTCGATAAAAATTCTTTGAAACGAAAAAATTATCTTATTATAAAACGTGAGCGAAATAGCATCTCAGTAATTATTATAAGAAGGAAAAGAAAAGACTAAAAAAAAACGGGGAGAATAAAAAATAAGAATTCAATAATAAAAGAAAAGAATATAAAATACAAACCTTAAAATTAGATTAAAAAATGTATAAAATTACAAAAAAAAACGTTAAAGTTTAGTTTTACAAAAAAAAAAAAGGTAGCGAAAAAAAAGCGTATCTTCGAAGAATCGCGATATTAAGTATTGCACAACGTTCGAGAAAAGAGAAAGAGGGCTGGGGGAGGAAAGAAGAGGGTTGAGGAACGTAGAAAAAAAGACAGAGAGAGGAGAAGGAGGAGGAGGAGGAGAGAGAAAGAGTGGGAAAGAGGTGGGAGAAACGTGTCGGCTGCTGTGCGCGTGGATTCTCTGGACACGACGAAAGAAGCTGGCCATGGCTAAAACCCATAAAAGGAAGAGATTTGGACGGAGGCTGAAGAGATCATCAGATGGACAGCAGAAAGGTTGGGATGGAGAGGGGGGCAGCGAGCGAGCTCGCGAGAAATACGTGGTGTGTGTAGTGGGGGCAGGGGAAACTGAAGAATAAAATATATTCAGAGGAAAAGAGCCACACACACACACACACAATACAGGCACACAATACACACACACACTTGGTATCTCAAAATATGTACTGGAAAATAATAGACATCAATTTGAATATTTGCGAACACGATTCTTCAATTACATTTGTCTTCTGTATTCGAAACTATTCCATTTAATTCTATGATCATAAATAAAGGTTTATCGTCATTTGAAGTGTGAGTACATGTGTACATTTCTGAGACCCGTCTCTCTCTCCTTCTCTATATATCTATCTATCTATCTATCTCTGTCTTTCTCTCTCTTAATATATATATAGCAAAAATGGTCATTAGTAAAAAGCTGAATAAAGTGCTCAATACTATTGCAGAGCAATATGTGTAACTAAGCAGATAAAACGGTAATGTGTGTGTGTGTGTGTGTGTGTGTGTGTGTGTGTGTGTGTGTGTGTGTGTGTGTGTGTGTGTGTGTGTGTGTGTGTGTGTGTGTGTGAAAAGGGGTTAATGGTGGGTCGAAAAAAGGGAGAATGCGTTTACGAGTACGACATGCATGGGGTTCCGGTCGCAAAAGAAACAACCCCCCATCGCGGGCGATAATTTTTCTTCTTTTTTAGGTAAAAACAAAAGTAAATTGGGGAGATTGCACATATGTGTGTGTGTGTGTGTGTGTGTGTGTGTGTGTGTGTGTGTGTGTGTGTGTGTGTGCATACGTATAAACAAAATAATTAATAAACAATACAATCTTCAGACTTATCGGTTTGTTTACTTCAGCGTCAGCGATGATTAAAATTCTATTTCAAACTTAAGCATGACAGACCAATAAAAATTATATTTAGAAACTTAAGCATGGCAGACAAATGTTATTTCAAACTTTAAAATATGACACACAGACCAACCAGACTATAAGCAGAAACCTCTCCCCCATACACATTTCAAGAAATTAACAAGATAAATATTACTACTACAACAACTACTACTACTACTACTACTAATAATAATAATAATAATAATAATAATAATAATAATAATAATAATAATAATAATAATAATAAAGAAAGAAAGAAAGAAAGGAAAAATATAACAGTGTAATGAATGATTGGCTTATAAAAATGGTATTTACTGATACGTCTGTTAAATTTGAATGATTTGTTTAACTTGGCCTTCAGGACAGGATCAAAGTGTAGTATCTGTTCTTCAGATGCTGCTACACTTCAATTTCTTGTTCTCTGTCAGTGGAGGAGAAATCCTTCAGGACTGAGACAATTTTAATTTTTGTCCCTTTTTCTCAACATTAAAAAACGACCCCCGGTGTCTAACTCTGTCCCGTGGGTGGGGAGGCATTGTAAATAGGAACTCAAAAAAGAAAAAAAAAATAGAAATAGAAATAAAAAGAAAATAACAAATCAAATAAATAAAATGAATATATAACTAAACGGTAAAAAAAAAAGATAACTGGAAAGGCGTAAAATATGTAATTTTTTTGTAATGAATGCAAATACAATAAAACAAGGAACAACTCACTTTATTATAAACGATTGTGCAAAATAAATTTAAAAGATGTGTTTTTTTTTTTCTTCTTTTTTTTTCTCACCAAAACACTCAGCAGCCAGTGTCAATTTCACGTTGCATTATTTTTTAGTTTATTTATTTTTCCGTTTCAATTTTTCTCTTCTCTTCCTCCCTCCACCCCCCCCCCGTCCCAGCTCCTATACTCTCCCTACCCTCATCTCACCCAACCCCATGAAATTGTTTTAAATCGACATGCTCAGAAATGCGGGACAAGATGGCGGTGCATTTGAAGATACAGAAAAAGAAAAAAAAAACGAAAACAAAAAATATGGGGAAAACAAGCAAAAATGTAATCGCGCGATTCATAACTTTTTCCTAAATTTATTGAGTGGCAAATTATATATATATATATATATATATATATATATATATATATATATATATATATATATATATATATATATAGAGAGAGAGAGAGAGAGAGAGAGAGAGAGAGAGAGAGATCCAGGTGTTTAATGCAAAGGTATACAAGTTGTGAATATTTAAACTCAATCAAATTTGCTACAAACACGCCGCAAATAAATTATGTCACTTACGACCCCTTCTTCCCTCCACACACACTCTCTCTCTCTCTCTCTCTCTCTCTCTCTCTCTATACGTATATACACTCACACGCGTGCGCGCGCAAATAAACGAAAAATAAAATAAATATACAATATATTATTCAGACTAGCCGGTTTACTGTCCGCATTCAGCAACGATTAAAATACTATTTCAAACTTAAGCATAACAGGCTAGCGAAAATTGCATTTCGAAATTAAGCGTAATAAATTAACGAAAATGTTTTTTAATCTTCAGCATGGCAGACGTAGATTTTTCAAATTACCACAACTAATTAAGCTCAATAGAACTGAATTCACAATTTCAGAGCAGCCGTATCAGAAGTAAACATACCTAACCAAACCTGCATTTATATCATACTCATTTTATTTCATTTTATTAGTAGTAGTATAATTCCTCTTACACATGCCTCGTTGAATAGTGGGAATTCACCAAACAACTCATCAGAGACAAATTTATCTTTTTGGAGAAAAAATAACAGGGTTGGGATGTGTTTGTTTTGTTTTGTTTTGTTTTTTCTTTGTTTGTTTGGGGTTTTTTGTTTTCTGTTTTTTGTTTGCTTAAAAAGGGTACAAATTTGTGGAGGAAAATATTTTTAAACCAAGAGGAAAACATCTCTGTGCCATTTTTTTCCGAGAAACATAAATCTGTCTCTGATAAGTTGTTTGGTGAATTTCCACCATTCAACGAAACACGTGTAAGACGAGTAATACTAACAATGTATATATATATATATATATATATATATATATATATATATATATATATATATATATATATATATATATATAATTATTTACCATAATAATTATTAAATACCTACAGATATTAGTGTTTCATCCTTTCGGGAATCATCAGTGCAGGGTGTCACGACTACCATCAGTCGATAGATTCGAACCCGGCAACAGAAACCATCCCTGGCTTCATTAGCAAATCCATTCGGTTACCGTTAACCGCGAGAAATGCTGTTGAAATTTAAACATTTATTTTTTAATGATTTTTAACGTCTGTCAGAGTGATCTAATCATTATATGATGATCTGCACATAAGAACTTAATTGACCGACTTTAATTCAACTGAAAGTGCTAAATATATATATATATATATATATATATATATATATATATATATATATATATATATATATATGTATATATATATATATATATATTTCGGCACAATTACGTTAAGTTGACACACCGATTCTCGCCAGATCACCGAAGTTATGTAACGTTGCGCCTGGCCAGTACCAGATGGGTGACGATTTGGGAAGTCTAGGTGCTGTATGTACCGCGCTGAGTCGTAGAAATTCCAAGGTTGGTATCTGGGGGCGCATTTATTCACTGGGAGAGATGCACCCTCGGTTTTCGTTAAGACATGCATCTAGGAGAAAGAAACTCTGATACAAAAAAAACTTGTAGTCTACTGTATACTCTGTTTTGTGGTAGTTATCTGCACTGAAAACGGTTATCATTAATACAAAAAATGTGGTTGGTTCTACACAAAGCCTTCACCACTATAAACAAATCATATGTGTGGATTTCCGAGCAACTTAGTTTTTATATATTGCGATATTTTAAACAGATTACGGACTCTGCTTTTGCTATAAGCATATCATCTGAAGAGCTCTCTAGTTACTTATAACTGGCTGATCGAAACATGCTCATGAATGTGTAGCGCTATATTAATGCTTATGTAAAGCAAATAAAAAGTATATATTTTGCTTTACTTCTGTATTGAGCATTTTTTGTACGAACCTTGTTAAAAATTCATTGTATATATATATATATATATATATATATATATATATATATATATATATATATATATATAAATTTAAGAATACCTATTAAAAATAATTATAGTAATAATTATATATATATATATATATATATATATATATGTATATATATATATATATATATATATATATATACATTTACATATTTTGCATATATTAATGACATTTGGAATTCATTTCGAACGAAAATAGAAAAAATAGTTAAAAACTTATTTCGTATGGAATTGCTGAAGAAGAGCTGGGACGGTCGAAACCATAGATTTTTCTGTTTTTTTTATTTATTTATTTATTTATTTTAATTTTGTCTCGTTGAATGGTGGGAATTCACCAAACAACTCATCAGAGACAAATTTATGTTTTTGGAGAAAAAATGACAGGATTGGGACATGTTTGTTTTGTTTTGTTTTTGCTGACAAAGAGCTGAGACGGTCGAAACAATAGATTTTTCTGGATTTTTTTTATTTTGTTTGTTTTTTTATTTTTTTGTTTGTTTTTTTTTTAATTTTTCATCTCTTATCAAGAAAATTATAAATATGGATAAATTGAGTAATAAAATTTAAGGTGAAAATACAACTAACCCGTGAGTCATTTTGATGGGTCAAGTTTCCAATATTTTCTTTCTTTTTCTTTTTCTTTTTTTTTTTTTTTTGCTATATAAACCTCCGACTTTTGGAATATATTTACATTCCTGGATGATTTTCTCAATCCCAATTGTTTTTTGGGTTTTTTTTTTCAAATTTTCTATCATTTTTTCCACA
>NC_136506.1:79868356-79880856 GCF_053919585.1 Euprymna scolopes | reverse complement strand
ACTTCAAGTGAAATCAATCTCTATAATATTCTACTTGTCCATTTCTTTGTTAGCCCATACGTTGTCGTTACACTTTCAAAAAGGCTAAATAAAATTTTTGAAGGGCAAACTGCTTCAAAACAAAGCCAAATTTGTGAAATTTGGCTTTAAAAAGTTCAATCTAGCAACCTTGGACAAGAATCTAAAAATGACTTCCCTTTTACACAGCTTCGTTTTCGAATATCGTTATAACAAACTTCGATTTTCAATGCTTCGTAGACTTCGTACGGCTTAATAACATGTCACGTAAATATATATGTTGTTTGTATTTCCCAATAAAGACTTTTCTATGAGTCGAAAGTATTAATTTTAAATAAATTAATATTAAAAAAGTTACTTTAAAAGTTTAAAATTAGTGTCTGTGTTCCGTTTTATTTTTATTTTTTTTTTGTTTTTCGCTGTGGATTTTGTCCGCCTTATTTCGCATTGTTTTTTTTTTGTTGTTGTTCTTTTTTTGTTTTTTTACGAGTCCCTCCTTTCGTTCGGCGTAATATACCGAACCTCAGGCACTTTTATTTTTGTCATAATTGTTACGTAACCGATCTTTGTGGTTTGTTACATTATTTAAAAAGAAAAAGAAAAAGAAATCTGCATTTTGATTGGCCGCGCTGCTGAACCGTATTTAAATCTCTTATTATTATTATTATTATTTTTTTTTTTTTTTACAAAGGCATCACCACATTATCAAGGCTCAGAGGCCACTCAAGGATAAGGGTTAAAGAGTGTACAGTAGAAATTGGTCAATATAGTAATCATTAGTAATGAAAATTTGGTAAATTTAATAACTTATATGGAACGGCTCATCAAGAACTTATTTACTTTAGACTTGAACACAACCATATTGTAGTCAACCGGAAAGCAGGAAAACGGAAGACAATTCCATAGGCGTGCAGTTCTAAGAAAGAAGCTTTGTTCATGGAATCTACGTTTAGGTTTAGGCACAGATAAAGAGTGGGGGAAATTATTGATAGTGATTACAGCTAGACGAGTGTTTCTTGTGAAAGTTTGGCGAGGGGGGACCAAAGATTGAAGCTCAGTTGAACACTTTCCATGAAAATAACGATACAGAATTTTTGAAGCCTAAACGCTTTAAAACAAATGTAAAATAACAGACAGGATAATAATAATAATAATAATAATAATAATAATAATAATAATAATAATAATAATAATAATAATAATAATAATAAAAAAAAAAAAAAAAAAAAAAAAAAAGGAATGAGTGTTCTGTTCTTGCATGAATTCTAAACTTGGTCCAAATGCGTCGGAAACAGTGGTCACAATCAAAAGAATGATGAGGGAGTGCAAGGTTCTACAAGTGGCCGGATGATATGAAGTAGATTTCGGAAATAAAATGAGTACAAATCACGAATTGATACGCATGGTATCGATCACAGATCATGTTTATTTGAAGAGATATGTTTAGTTCTTTTTTTTAAACTTTTTTGTTTGTTTTTTTTACAAATAAAACTTTAAAAATAAACAAATAATAATAATAATAATAATAATAATAATAATAATAATTATTATTATTATTATAATAGCGGTAAAAATAAAAGTACTCACCATGACAATAATTCTACCTAGAAAAAAATCATTGACCCACGTAGTTCAAAGTTGCCAAAAGGTCAATCAGTACTATAGTTGTGCCAGTGAGAGCATCACACACACATTATATATATATATATATATATATATATATATATATATATATATATATATATATATATATATATATATATATATATAAAAAGTTAAAACTCTGTGGACTGTTTGGGTGTCCTTGCTTGCTTGAATCTTGTGTTCGATTATTGGGTGATACCATCTTTTAAAAAAGGGATAACAGATGAATATATATATATATATATATATATATATATATATATATATATATGTATATATATGTATATATCCTTATATACGTGTATATTTATCCTTATATATGTGTGTATATATACATATATATATATATATATATATATATATATATATATATATATTAGGATAAATATAAGCTATATATACGTATAAGAATATATATAAGGGTATATATATATATACATATCTATATCACACGCGCACACACACACACACATATATATATATATATATATATATATATATATATATATATATATATTGTATTTTAATTTATTTTAAATTGTTTTTATTTAAAAAAATAAAAGATATGTAAAACCTGCTTAATTAGAACGAACGAAAAACAGAATGGTGTTCTTTTCCGAGCCATAGTCGAGCCTTGATAATAGCTCAACAATCGAAAATTAAATAAAATACTACTAAAGTTTTTTTCGCACAATCGGTGACATTTATTGGGTGTGTTGCTGTTAGTATTTTGTTTAATTTTCGATTTTTGAGCGATTATTGCCGCTCGAATGAGATCGTTTTTTTTTTTTTTTTTTTTTTTTTTTTACTTTTCTACCTCAACACGCTTTATATTATTTTTATTTTGAATTAAAAACACTTTAAAATAAGTTAAAAAATAAATGTAACTTTACCAGGTAGGTAGAAGAGTCACATATATTGCCTTTGGTAACATTTATTTGTTGTGTATTAATTTTTTCACTTCCGTTTGTTTTTGTTTTGTTTTTTTACTGTTAACTATCCTTTAAAAAAAATCACTGAATCTAATTGTGAAGCAGATAAATTTCTTGGAATCTCACTTTCTGATAAATAGATTTGCGTTTAACTTTTTTTTTTCAATTTAAAAAAAATTAAGTATTCACTTATTAAATTATTTTTCTTTACTAATTTTCATTCCAAACAAAACACATTCTCACTTGGATGTAAGAGTCTAACTTCTGCATGTCAGTACAGTAAGGGAAGCAAGAATCCGGGATGGATTTCCAGAGTCTAGCAGTTAGAGGGAAGCCTGTCCTGCTTTATCGTTGTTTTCATGGTAAATGCTCATCTGAGCTTCAATCTATGGTCCCCCCTCTCGCCAAACTTTCACGAAAAACACTCATCTGGCCGAAATCACAATCAATAATTTCCTACACTCCTTGTCTGCGCCTAAACCTAAATTTAGATTCCACGAACAAAGTTTCTTTCTTAGAACTGCACGCCTGTGGAACTCTCTTCCGACTGCCTGCTTTCCAGCTGACTACAATCTGATTGTCTTCAAGTCCAACGTAAACAAATTCTTGATAAACCGCCCCCTCCTAAGTAATCCAATTTACAAAATTCCCACTACTTATGTTTGCTACGCTATAATCACATTGATTAGTGTATACACATTAACCCTTATCCTCGAGTGGCCTCTAGGCCTTGATAGGCGGTGCTTCTTGTGTAAAATTAAATAGAAAAATTACAGTTATATAGTTAAATATTTAGTGATTCATAGACTATTAGAATAGAAGACTTTCCAGTATCTAAGGATCTCTACAGTCCAGGGGTGGGACTTTGCTCCTTGTCGGGTTAGTCGGGGGGGTATTTGCACTTGTGCTTCGAGTTCATCGGAACACATTCCATTAAAGTACTTGCAAAATAGACACAGGGCGGTGATAGGACAGGGATTAGAGTTTGGTTGATGGTGCTGAACCAATTAGGTTGGAGACTCTTTTTAGGGGACTCTGCACAAGAGCAAGAGACTAAAGGCAGATGCACCAGCCCAGATGTGGCAACAATGCTCCTTGCATGGGCGAATAGTTGCTATGAAATGTACAAGCTTTCTGACAACAACGACAAAAAAAAAACTTAAACTTGAAAAAGTATTTACGATTTTGCTTATTTCTGTGAATTTTTATCATTAAATTTATTTTTTAAATAAAGATTCGTACTTTTAGTTGCTTTTAGTTCTAAAGATTCGATATGCAATATTTTTTTTTTTTTTACGAAGTATCTTACAGTTGCAATTGCTTTCGTAGCACGAACTAAAAAACGGTCAATATTGGAATTATGGAAATAAGATAAAGTTCGCATTTCAGGCGTCTGAAACCATTACTGGTAACTCACGTAAATTGTAGCTTTTCTGCAACTCATTTTGTTATGATTTAAAAATTAAAAAAATGAGAAAGAAAAAAAATTGCTTAACGATTCTATTCTTCTTTTTTTGGTCAAAACAACTATTATTTGCGATCAAGAAGTTACCTTTTGTCATCCTCAAGTAATATATATAATTTTACGGGAAATACTTAGTCAATCAAACAATTTTACATAACATTTCATAAGCAGAATTCTGCGTAAAAATAGTTATTCACAAAATTTGGCTTAATAAAATTTGATTTATCCAACTTCGTATAAAAATTAGTCATTTATGCAATTTTCTGTAATAAATTCTGTGTTAGAAGTTGATCATTTTTACAATTTTGTGTAAAAAAGTTGGTCATTTACACAATTTTATCTAAAAAAAAGTCGGTCATTTGACAATTTTGTGTAAAGAGTTGGTTATTTACACAATTTTGTGTAAAAAGTTAATCATTTTACAATTTTGTGTAAAAAGTTGGCCATTTTCATAATTCTGCAGAAAAAAGGGGTTAAACTATCCATAGCCACAGTTTAATTTTAAAAATTGTTATTTAAACATTTTTATGCAATAATTTATTTTTGTTTGGTTTCATACACAATTTTCTTAAAGAAAATTTAGTGATTTGAAAATTTCAGCACAAAAAAAAATTAGTTGCACAATTTTGAGTAAGAAAATAATTATTTAAACAATATTGCGTAAAAAAATGTATTTTACACGATAAAAACATAAGACAAAAAATATAGAAATTGGCAATAAAATCGATTTCATTTTAGTAAATTTTGTCCGATGAAAATCTTCAATTTGCCATCCGTTGGATGGGAAATGTTTTGCTTTTTTAATGGATTAGAAAGTTGGCAGTATTTTCTTTTTTTTTTTTTTTGACTCAACGAAATCGTTATAATGTCCATAAAAGACTTAGGGAATATCAGAAGAATTTCGAAATTTAAATAGCCAAAATAGAAGAATACTAAAAAACAAAGCTTCTTTCATTGAACTGTGCGCCTGTGAAACGCCGTACTTTCCATTCGACTACAATATCGTAGCTTTCAAGTCTAATGTAAACAAGTTCTTGTTGAGCCGTCCTCTTAAATAATAAAATTACACCATTAACGATTACTACACTAACACCTTACATTCAATCACGCTATCCTTGAGTGGTATTCGGACTTTGATTGGTAACGAACATTTTTAAAGAATCATCTTTGAAGAACTCGATCCAATCGGAAGTTTCAAGTCGACTTCGATCAAACTTTGAATCAGAAACATGCAAAATTTTCGGCAAAACGTGGCGAACGACGACAACTATGGAAAGCAGTAAGTGTTCAGGATGCAGTTAGGAGATTCGGCGTTCCTATCCTGTCGCGGTTAACCACCTGACGAAGGTCAGAGGAATAGTTGGTCGAAACGTCGCGGAACAACAACTAAAAAGATGGGATAATAGTCCGCAATAAATAAATGAATGAATGAATAATACTCATCTCAATAAACACTCAAATTGATTAAATAATATATTTTCGTGGTTTTATTAAATATATACCTTTTTTTCGTTAGCTTACATGTTTTATTATCAAATTACTGTTAATGCCATTTTTTTGTGGTACTTGGCATGCGTCATACATTCTACTTTACGCCGAAAATGAAAGTTTAAGGAGAATACCAAACCACACGCGGTCCCTTGTCGGTATTTTTATTCCGGTTAGGACAAATGACATAAATCATATAGTATTTCCGAATTTTCGATTTTCGAGCGATTATCGAGGCTCAGTTATCACTTGAATGATTTGTTTTTCATTCGACCGGTTTTACACTGCCTTTATTTTTTTTTAACTAAAAAACACTTTAAAATAAGGTAAAACGCACAAAACATTTATCAAGGTTAAACGAGTAACTTATCTTGCCTTTGGTAACATTTATTTGTTGCTTATTTATTTATTATTATTATTATTATTATTATTATTCCATTTTTTTTTTTTTTTGCTTTGTTGACTATTTTGAAAAATCACTAACCCATCGTGTGCTGACCAGGCTCAACGTTGCTTAACTTCGGTGATCTGAAGGAAACCGATGTGTCAACGTGATTGTGCTGTATATTGTACTTACATTCTAACGATGCTGTTTTTGCTGAATATAAATTGCGAAGTTTTCTTAGCGAATAAGCTTCTTATTTGGAATTCAACCTAATTTTGAAAAAAAAAAACAAAAAAAAAATACAAAAAATACAGGAAAATCTGTGAGATGTACGCATTAGTCACGGAACAAAGATGTCAGATCAAAATAAAAATCACTTAAATTGATTAAGTAGTTTTATATTGAACGAAGAAAATCAAGCTTTATAAGTAGGCAAAAAAAGGGGACTGTCTCGTGTGACCATCTTGAAAAATAAAAAACCAAGGTCAGATAGATTTACAAGAATTCAAACTTGCGAGATCAGCCTTGTAATGCTAACGATTTAACAATAATCGCTTTAAATCGTTTAAAATATGTTTTCCTTATGGGACGGTTCCAATATTTTTAGCGATCCTAATACAATTACCGATCCCGTACTAAATTCCCTATTCCGATACAATTATCGATTCCAATATAAATCTCTAAATATTTAACCATAGAGTTGTTGTTTTTTCCTGATTGCCGTAAAAACACGTTAAATGTGCAGATATTTTCTCAGACGTAAAAAAATACACTTGTGAGGAGGGGGGGGGGTGATCGATAGATTTTAGGTTTAAAAGCAATAAATATTTACTATTTAGACATTACTACCAACAGTGAAAGATTTTGTTTTAAACAAAATCACATAAAAAATAGAGACAGTTAAAAGAATCGTTTTTGGCATCGGAACATAGGCACATATTTTTCCGATTCCGATACCCCCAAAAGTTCCGATCTTTCCGATTCCTGATTACGATTACGATTTTAGTCCCTTTTTTGACTCTCTCTCTCTCCATCTTTCAAACTGCATTCCTCCTTACGCGACGAAAATTCACAGGGCAGGTGAATGTGGGTATAATAGATGAATATTTGTACACCGTTTTTTCTTAAAATTTATTTTATATTTAATCGGTAACAATATCTGATATAAGGTTGAAATAAAAGAAAATTCAAACTTAAACAGTTAATAAAACATGTTAAAAAAAACACGTTGAAAAAAGAGTTAAAAACATATTTTATCTGAAAAGGAAACACTTGATAAGTGAATAGTCCTTAATCCGCGGAGTTTCGAAGAAATACTTTCCTTCTCATCAGAGGGTAGGAATTAGCAAAATGCGG
This sequence comes from Euprymna scolopes, assembly GCF_053919585.1. Classification (NCBI taxonomy): domain Eukaryota; kingdom Metazoa; phylum Mollusca; class Cephalopoda; order Sepiida; family Sepiolidae; genus Euprymna; species Euprymna scolopes. The sequence goes on along the minus strand of NC_136506.1, from coordinate 79,873,568 downwards.
GATCGGATTTTGCATACAAAAGTATTTGATGAAACTGCAAGTAAGTCAAAGATCTTACTTGATAACAAAAAGTGAAGCAGAGGGACTATGGTGAAGAAAAAGGTGATTACACGTGAATGGATAGTCTGGTGAAAGGTAAATTATCCAATGACGGTAAAATCCAAAAATATAAATCCAAGAAAGTTAATTGAATTTATATATATATATATATATATATATATATATATATATATATGGAAATTCTGAGTTAAATCGTGTATTGTTTGACAAACGAGTAGACATAATTATTAAAGTCTTTTCCTTAACCCATGGATTTTCAATGAATGGCTCATCTCATCGGAGGAAATGTTATTAGCAAAATAGATATGGGTAATTATAAATTTGGCTTATTAGCACATAAATTGAAAATTAAAATTGAAAGGACTTTATGTTCACATTATTAAACAACCTGTAATCTTACGGCCTTTCAGTATTTCATTTAAATTGAATCACTTGATCAGTTTACGCGACTTTTGGAATATGATATTTCCGTTCCGTGATGGCTACGTACATTATAAATATTTTTCTGCAGTTCTATTTATTTATTTAGTTTATTTAGGTTGAGTTCAAAATGATTTCCGGCACGTATTTGCAAGAAACACAGTTAAACATTTTAAAGAGATCGTCTGTGAAGCCATCAATGAATGCAATACTTTCGACGCGATTTCGACCAAACTTTGAATCAAAAATATTAAAAGTTGTCGCAGTTTTAATAAGTTTATAACTTTGATGTTATCTCATGTCTTGTATCGTGCTTACATTCTAGAGCGATACGTTTCTGTTCAAAGTTAATTGTAAGGTTTTCTTGACGAGCAATATATTTACTAAAATGAATCCGATGCGTTTTTTGCTAACTTTTAAAAAATAAAAAAAATAAACTTAATTTTTTGTTTGTTTTTGTTAGAGCTTATTTATAAACGTGATAGTACTTACCTTCGGCGTGTATTTCCTCGGTGATAGGACTTGGCTGCAAGAATTCAGCGGTGGACGACGACTTGGGCACAGCAGACATGGATGCAGTGAGGTCGTGACTTGCTTTCTCGGGTGGCATCGGCGGTTCTCGGAGATGTGATGTGAGGTGTCGAAAACCCGCTATGCACCCGGAATTGACTGGAAATTCAAAACGGGTGGTTTTTATGTTGAAGTGTATTTAAGAATTAAAAAGAAAGAAAAAAAAAACACTACGGAATAGAAAGATATTGGAATTGAAACAGTTTGTAGTTAAAACGTTGAAAAAAAAAAAGAGATAAAAAGGAGTCGGTTTTTTTTTCTTCTTCTTCTTTTGACGAAAGGAGGAGATGACGCTAATAATACTAATAATAAAAAAAGGGGGCCGACAGTCGGAGAAGTTGAGAAAAGGGCCCGAACGAATCTGTAAGAGAAACGCGATTGTTAACGTCGCTGATCGAAACGGAAACTACATGGTCACGGCGTTTCACAGCTAATTTAAGCGGATTTGTAACAATAAAACCCTGGAGTTTGTAAAGACTGTGACGCTATCAGGGCGATCATGGCTTTGTCTCGCCGTGGTCAGCTCGAGACTCGATCGTTAATTATTAGTCGATGCGTAGAAAGCTGCCAGGTGCTCCAAGAGACCCGGGCGACCCCTGGGGCGCCCGCGACTGTACAAAGGCGTATAGATCGTTACGCTGTCTCCCCTCTATGTCCGCACGACCCCCCTGTTTTTTTTCGTCACCCCCTCCCCCAGGTGTTTGTGTTTCATCCGACACCAACGTATGCACCAGGAAGAAGAAGAGGAAGATTTTGTACATTAAAATAACAACGGTGTGAGAAATGGATTTTTTTTAAGTCAATGAAATTCAGAAGACGACGTGTCTCACTAACGACATGGACGAATAGCGAAGTTAGCTGATCGGGGGTGGAGCCGACAATCGCTGTATTGTGTCCGTTTTTGTTTTTGTTTTTTTTTTTTAATTTTTTAAAACTTTTTTTTTTTTTTTTTTTTTGAAACGCGGATATCCGTTCCAGGTGATCCGGTTTAAGGACACCCCCTCTCTTCCCAGAAAAAAAAAATAAATAAAAACTTCTCGACCCACCAATCAGACCAGCCAGCTCCCTAAAATACAAGATTTAAATAAAATAAAATATAACAAATAAAAACGTTTTTGATAACTTAAAAAATAAATAAATAAATAAAAATAAAAAAGAAGAGAAAAAATTTAAAGAAATTGTCAAATATTTGATTTGTTTATTAAATGGGGGCTGTTGACTCGCAATTCGGATTGGGTCCCCTATATTTGGAGTAGCCGAGATGGTTGGGTTGCGTGGGTCACATTTTAGAGGGATGGACGCTGAGTGAATACTCGAGCACTGTCATAAATTAAATTTGAATGGGGCGAATACTTGGTTAGGTAATACTGAGTTTTTTTGTTTGTTTTTTTTTTTGTCTTTTTTTTTTTTTTAGAAGGGACCCCACCCCAGTGATGCGCTGCAGCAGACCATCGCATTCACACGGTGAGCGATTACCCCACCCATCGTCTCCGTCTTCGTCTTTCTTGGTGCACTGTAGCATGGATATAGATAGGAAGGAGAAGGGGGAAACGAAGAAAAGGATAGAGTGTCGGCGGAGGGGGGGGAACCAGATAAGAAAGATAAATAATAATTATAATTATAATTATAATTATAATAATAATAATGATGATGGTGATGATATCACAGGAGGAGGACGAGGAGGAGGAGATTGTGGAGGGAGTGAAAACAGAAGCTAATGGTGGGAGATGACGGAGTGACGGAAGCTCGACAAACGATGGTGGCATGACAGGGATGGGGCGTATAGAGTACGGGGTGGGGGTTGGGTAAGAAAACTAAAAAGAGAAAGAGGAAGGGAGAGAGTTGGGATGAAGAGAGAGAGAGAGACAGACAGACAGACAGAGGGGAGAAGAAAAGGAAAAATTGGGATGGAGAGAGAGATGAACACAGAAAGAGATGGAGAGGTATAAAGACACACGCGCGCGCGCACACACACACACACGTACATATATATAGACAGAGAGAGAGAGAGAAAGAGAGAGAGAGAGAGAGAGAGAGAGAGAGAAAGAGAAAGCGATGAAAAGAAAAACGGCAGATAAACGGAGAGAGAGATGAAGATGAAGAGGATAGATAGAGAGAGAGGGAGAAGTATGAAAGAGAGGTGTGTGTGGGGGGGGGTAAAGGCCAAAAAGTTTTCTTTTATTTACTTACGTTATTAATACAAAAAAAAAACATAATTAAATACATCGAATAATTAAAATTCAATTTAATAAACAAAAAAATATAATTTTCAAATCAAGCAACGGAAATGATAAATATTTACATATGCACTTTATACATTTAAAAAAAAAAATGAAATTCGAAATTTAATTTGAAAAAATAAAAAATGTTTTCAGAACACGGGCGTAAACCGATCGTAAGGAGCTGCTAGCCCCCCCCCCCACCTCCTCTCCTTTGAAAATAAAGCAAGAAAAGAAAAATTTGAATTCGAGAGGAGAAAGGGGGAAAGAGGCGAAGTCGAAGCGCACACACGCACGCGCACACACGCACAAACTGATGCAGTCAATGATTCTTTAAAAACATTCGACTCCCCCACCTCCACCATCTTCCTGTCCACCCTACGCAGGAGGAGTCGAATGTTTTTAATGCTAGTAAAAATAAATGAATAAATGAATAAAATAATAAGAAAAAAAAAACAAAAAAAAACGCACCTTTCATTTTTAGCTGACTGACTACACAGTGGTTGTCACGAGGCGAGCCTTAGACGGACGACGAGAAGACACCAGTAGAAGCCCCCAACACGAAACACACAGCCCCTCCCTCCCTTCTCTTCTTCCCCTACCCTCAATTTCTAATTCTCCCCCTCCCCACAATTTCTTTATTTTCCGCCCTTACGGTTTGACAAGAACAACAACAACAACATGCTTCTACAGTCAACAAAAACTTCGGGCCCCCCTTTTTTTTTTTCTTTTTTTTTTGCGTGAAATTTTTAACGTTTGAGATTTCAAACTTTATACTCCTAAAAAAAAAAAAAAATAAGACGTGATTTATTTATTTACAAAAGATTTTTTTGGTGATAAAATTTTGAATGCTTTATTTTACGAATAAGTAAAAATTGAAAATGATTTTTGCTGATTTTTATTCGATTCTAAATTTGTATTTATTTTATTATGTTTTTTTTTATATTATTATTTTAATTATTTTAAATAATATGACAATAGATTAAACTCGAAAAATAAATTCTGAAACTCGTATAAAATGATTGATTAAATATGCGTGTATCTATCTATCTATCTATCTATCTATCTATCTCTGTATATATACACACATATATGTATATATATATATGTATATATATATATGCGTGTGTGTGTATATATGTGTAAATATAAATGTTTACATGTATGTATATGTATAATTATATGCATATATATATATATATATATATATATATATATATATATATATATGCTATTTGTTTTTGTGATACGTTTTGAATAAATTCAATTATTTACGAAAGTGCATTTTTACCTAAATGCGATATATATATATATATATATATATATATATATATATATATATATATATATATATATAAATTTGTTTTGCTTTGTATTATTATACACATAGATTCGAAGAAGTTGTCAAAAAGCAAATATATAACAAATAAATGTTATCAAAGGCAAGATAAGTTACTTTTCTACCAAACTGGATATATTTTTCGTGTTTTTATTCAATATAACATGTTTATTCAGCTCGAAAAACATACAGTGTTTACCGATGTATTGGAAAATTCAAGATGGCGCCTGACTCTCTCTTTAACACGGTAAGTTTGGAAAAAAGTGTTATAAATAAAAAACTAGACAAAATACTGTTAAAAACTCGCTCAATATATGTTACCGTGACATAGGTTGACATATATTCGGTGGATTTTTAACAGTATTTTGTCTAGATTTTTTTTATTTATAACACCGTTTCCCAAACTTACCGTGTTAAAGAGAGTCAGGCGCCATCTTGAATTTTCCAATACATCAGTAAACACTGTATGTTTTTCGAGCTTAATAAACATGCTACATTGAATAAAAACACAAAAAATATATCCAGTTAGGTAGAAAAGTAACTTATCTTGCCTTTAATAACATTTATTTGTTATATATTAGTTTTTTGACAACTTTTCCGAATC
>NC_136506.1:79858356-79863356 GCF_053919585.1 Euprymna scolopes | reverse complement strand
GCCCATAAAAATCCAATCATTTGAAGCCCCTAGCGCCGCTCTGCGACTTTAGTCCCAGTTTGAAAATATGGAGACAGACAGACAGATAGACAGACGGACATACAGAAAGACAGACATATAGCCGTTTATATATTATATGTGTAGATTCCCGAGTTCAACAGAAAGATTCCTGTGTTCAACAAAATACATCTGAAGAAGGTCGGAGATTATATCGACCGAAACGTTGTGAAAATGACACTTAAGATGAAAGCAGCAGTCTGAAGATTCAAAATAATACGAATAACCAATTCTCATCGCAAAAGATCGGAAAAATAGGTGTGTTTTTGGTAAAGATTTGTAAAGAAAACAAGAAAACACCATCGCGCTAAAAGTTCTTCTTTTATTAATCGATTTCGTGTAGCAAATCTCATTTTTAACGTTTTCTTTTCAAGGAAAAAATTGTAAGAACCACTATTTTTGTAATTGTTCGCGACCAGCAATTCATCATATTACGGAAAAGGCCAAGTAAGTACCGATAGTGTATATATATATATATATATACTTCAGAATAATTTTTTTTTTTTATTAATTATTTATTTTGACTCTGACTTTCCATGTCTCACTGACTTTAGCAAATAGGGTACATACCTTTATAAATATTTGCTAATATTTTCTCTCCTCTGATGAGATGGTAGACATCGAACCCCTATAGGTTAAGGCGATTAATTTTCTAAAGTATTCTTTGTCTTGCTTAGAATAATGAAAACCTTTGATATGAAACTACGAAACTCAACCACTTCATTTCAATAAGGCTTTTTGAAATTCATTGAATCACAATTTAATATATATATATATATATATATATATATATATATATATATATATATATATATATATATATATATATATATATAGAGAGAGAGAGAGAGAGAGAGAGAGAGAAAGGGGATGATTAATATAAAAAATGTACTTATGGCAAATAGTCTACAATAACTTTTGTGTTTCATTCCAAGAGAAAAATAATGATTTAATCTAATGATTTTGTTTCTGTGGAGCTTACTTGCCTTAAGTACACATTTATATCATGCACTTATATATAGAGTTATGTCAAAGTTAATTCTAAAACAATCTATACATAATATATTTATTTAATATTTATTAATATATATATGTGTGTGTGCGTGTGCGCGTGTGTGTGTGTGTATCTGTCACATACACACACACACGCACACACACATATATATATACTAATATATATATATATATATATATATATATATATAGAGAGAGAGAGAGAGACAGAGAGAGAGAGAGAGAGAGAGAGAAAGGGGGTGATTAGTATAAAAAATGTACTTATGGCAAATAATCTACAACTTTTGTGTTTCATTCCAAGAGAAAAATTATGAAAAATCATGTAGGAACTGAAGTGCACTGTATGTGGCAGATACCTTTTGTCAAAAGCTGGTCTTGCAAATAATTTGAAATCACAAAATCAAAGACAGGAATGACAGTCTTATGAGAAGGCTTCTACAGCACATCCGGCAACGCTAATTTGTCATATGTGAAGTCTAATCTGCAAATCTAAAAGTGGTCTGACTCAACATTCGAGGATTCACAATATTATTATATGATCATCTTTACGAGAAAGAAAGTTTTTATTTCACATATGTGTACTTTCATCTAGGATTAAAGCTGGAGTAAAAAGTCACCTACGTGCACACAACCGCACAATATTAAATTGAATGGATAGCAAACTACTTTCAAGAAGTAGCAATTATATATATATATATATATATATATATATATATATATATATATATATATATATATATATATATATATATATATGGTGTCTCAAAATTAATTATCACTCACTCTATAAAATTTGAAAACCAAAAAAATCTGTTATTTCTTTCATCAACATTTCGGCATTATTTCATGACTTCCTCAATATGCTTAATATATATATATATATATATATATATATATATATATATATATATATATATATATATATTTTGGATCATTTTTTACCACGTTCGAATAATAGTTCGATAATTTTAATAATGTATATATATATATATGTGTGTGTGTGCGCACGCGCGCGTGTGTGTGTGTGTATGTGTCTTTGTGTCTTTGTGTGTATGTATATATCAAAGTATTACATTGAAAAAATATCTCATTTTTAATTACATATATATATATGCATATATATATGTATGTATGTGTGTGTGCGTGTTTGCATATGTGTGTATTTAGGCAACATTTCTCCTTAATGTATATTTTATTAAATAATATTGACATTCCCGTCTACATATTTTGGGGGTCCTGTATATGACCTTAAACTATATCCGATGGTGAGTTCCCAGCTTCTAATAGACAACACAATATATATATATATATATATATATATATATATATATATATATATATATATATATATATATATTGTTTTAAGAAAGCAGGACGAAAAGTGCTTCCAGGTCCACTCTGACCCGGAGTGGTAGTAGCTGTTAGGGTCCCAACCATAGGTTAAATAGAAACCGACGTGAAAAAAATATATATTCTATTAAAACATTTTCCTTCAAAATCACTGGATTCCGCATTAAATAACCCGAAAAAGGTCGATATGCCATAAAATAAAAACAACCAACTTACATATGTTAGTTCTTGCCATTTCTAGTTTTCTTATTAGTTTCCTTGTTTCTGGTAAGAACTGGCTGATGTAACTGCCATAGTAACTTTTGACACCAGTATTTTCAGATCCGTCCTGAGCTATCGTAGAGGATGATAAACAGTAACGATTTGAGGACATTTGTAAAAGTGATTTGTTTTTAATCGTGTAAATTACAAGTTGTTAACTATATTAATTGTTCGGCTGTTAGGTTTTTTTAAGGCATCTAAGAATATTGTTAATATTATTGGAATTTTTATTTTTTTGTATTTTGTTTCTGTTTTTAATTAGTATGGTTCTAGTATATGAAATATATACTTGTTAATAGTATTTTCAAGAGTAGATGTGTTGTCTACTAGAAGTTTTCAAAATTTATATATGTATATATACATATTTATATATAAATATATATATATAAATATATATATATATAAATATATATATTTATAGATATATGTATATAAATATATATATATAAATATAAATATATTATTATATAAATATATATATATAAACATATATATATAAACATATATATCTTTATAAATATATATATAAACATACATATAAATATATATATATAAACACACATATATATAAATATATATATATAAACACACATATATATAAATTTATATATAAACATATATATATATATATAAATATATATGTTTATATATATATAAATATATATAATATATATATAAACATATATATAAACATATATATATATAAATGTATATATATAAATATATATATATAAATATATATATATAAATATATATATAAATATATACATATATAAATATATATAATATATATACATATATGTATATATATATATATATATATATATATATATATATATATATATATATGATTAGGTTTTTTGGAAATAAATCAGAGCGTATTCATATTATGTATTTTGTGTACAGAAAGTTGTTAGATTAGATAAGGCATTGGTACCGTCGGTTACAAGCCCGATAATTAGGACCGTTTTAGATATCCATATCAAGCTCTCTTCAGCCAATACTCATCTCTCTCTCTCTCTCTCTCTCTCTCTATATATATATATATATATATATATATGTGTGTGTGTGTGTGTGTGTGTGTGTGTGTGTGTGTGCATTATGTATGTATATATATATATAGGACCTATTCACGTTAACACACCGGTTCCCGTCAGATCACCGAAGTTAAGTAACGTTGCGCTTGGTCAGTCCTAGAATGGTTGACCATTAGGAAATTACAAGTGCTGTATGTGCTCTCCGCTTACCTCGGCATAGCTGCCTGTCAGTCTTGGGCCTCTCCTTGCTACTAGACTCAAGCAATGCAGATTCAAGAAAAGTGTGGCTGGAGATTGCGCAATAATTGCATCACAATTACAAGTATTGCTACTCTTACATAATCGTTTCACCACTATATATTTATGAATTTATATATATATATATATATATATATATATATATATATATATATATATATGAGAGAGAGAGAAACATACTAGCAGGACGCCAGTCATTGCCCGGTCGTAGAATACGCTTAAATATGATATTTTGGTTAATGCAGAGATCGTATTTATTATTATATTATATTGGATCCAATATATGGTAATGATTTTAAAAAATTTTTTAAAGTAAAATGATTCGTGCGCCACCACCGAGAATCGAAACTAAAACTTTTAGCCTACGATTTACTCTTTCCTTTGACGTTAATGCCTTAAGACATGTTTGTTGCAAGTCTGAAAATTAAAACATGACCAAAAACTATTGCGTTACGCATTCATATTCTTAATGCCATCGTCTAACCTTCACCTGGCAAATTCTGTTTTAAATTTTCACACTTTTGCACGGATTTTTCCCGGCTAAACACCCAAATATTTCGTATGGATTCGTGTACCCTATATATTAAGTTTCATGTCTGTAGACCAAAAACTGACAGAGGAATTTGGTAGGCACAATCTTTTTAAACAAATACATATATATATATATATATATATATATATATATATATATATATATATATATGTGTGTGTGTGTGTGTGTGTATATATATATACGTATACATAAAAAAAGAGGTTTGTGTTCGCTATAACCTTTTTACGCAAATATTACACAAGTATAAATCATGTAGAATATTTTCATGAATATAATTACACATAATATTTAACTAAAGATGATCATCCCATTAGAAAATCGAAATAAACTAATTTGGAATTAATTAAAATAAATGTTTAAAAGAATATGCAAATTAGCTAGAATTTATATAGATGAATGCAATCCCTCGATAACAAAGTTTTTTTTTTTTTTTAAATAAATAGAAAAAGGGTTTTTGATCTGAATATAAA
>NC_136506.1:79798356-79853356 GCF_053919585.1 Euprymna scolopes | reverse complement strand
GGTGTGAAATCAGTATCTTTTCTTTTTGGGGCAGACCAGCAAGGGTTCTGACATGCCTTTTGAAGGTTCCACGTCAAAACAGTCGTACACTGTATCAATTGCCTCTCTGCCTTCCTGCGGTTGTCCTTCTTGATCCTTGGACATGTGTTTCCTTATTTGGTTCAGGTGCTTCTTATATTCGAATTTTGGGCCCTGAATGATATATGTAACATGACCGACTCTCTTAGGCATAATCTAATATACTTTTGTATTGTTATTTTCACATTCTTATTACGTGAAAGACGTCCAGCATCTTGAATGGATTCAGCGCCTGGCGATGAGAATGGTTGCTGGCCTCAGAGGTCTATTCTATTGGAAACCTTTAAGGGTTCTAAATCTTTTTTCCCCTTGAGTGCAGGAGGCTTCGAGGCAACCTCATCCTCGCCTACAGCATCTTTCATGAACGGTACAGCCTGAATTGGGACCTCTTCTTCGCCCCTGCCCCTATTCACGAGCTCCGCGGGTACACGAAAAAGGCTTACTATCGACGGTTTCAGAGGCTTCGACGCCAGGCAGCGTGTCGGCTCGAGTGGTACCTCCGTAGAACCAGCTATCCGCTGAGGTCGTAAACCAGACCACACTACAGGGCTCCAAGGTGGCCTTTGATAGACGTTGGTCGGACCTCCATGGTTTTTCCCTTGTATAGTTTCTCTTCGTAAATAGTCGCCTAAATTCTTACTGACTTTCCCCCCTCGCTTGCTCGTTTATTTTTTGCCAATTAAATGAATGAATGAAAGAATTCAATGAATGAATGAATGAATGAATGAATGGTGGATTTTATTTTACTTTTACTATTTTATAATCGATTGTACTTTATTGAACTTTTATTATTTTATAATCAATTGTACGAACTAGCTCTCATATTTAAGGAGAAATGCTTCCACAACACACTGGAAAGCTTCATCAATCTGATGCGCATTTAAAAATTCTGGAGATCGGTCATCTCCCTCTCAGTACAGACCAATCAGTCTCCTGTGCGTCATGAGTAAGTTACTGGAATTTGCGATAAACAGAGAAGTTGTCAGCCACCTTAGCAAAAATAACCTGCTTAGTTACGAGAACAACGAACTGTTATATTTCACAGGATTAGTGAATCTCCCGACAGGGGTTTCATTTCTAGAGCAATAGCTCTTTACATATCAAAGGCTTTTGATAGAGTATGACATAAAAGTCTATTTCACAAGGTCGCCAGCTATTGAATAGCTGGAATTGTAATCTCAATTATCAAATCCTTTCTCTCTGATAGGCCCAGCTCTCTTCCTTATCTTCATCAATGATTTCCCAAATCACATTCTTAGATCATTCGTAGATATTTATGCTGGCGACACCACAATCTATGGCAACACTTCAAAGATCAGCAATGATCAACATCTTTCTGATTCTTTCTCTTCTGATATTGAGCACGTGGTGCAATGGGGAAAAAGATGGCTGGTTAATTTTAATGCATCGAAAACCAAGCTTCTATTAATTATCATCATCGCTTTGACCCCCATCACACCCCAATTGAAATGAACGGCTTTCATCATGGGGAAGCTCCGTGTCTTGACAAGCTTCTGCGACTGACCTTCACTCCTGATCTGAAATGGAACACATACATCGAATCTGTTGCCAAGATTGCTGGAAAAATGGTTGGATCACTCTACCCCTTCACTAGGTATCTTACTTCTGATGCAATCATCTATCTGTATAAGAGCCAGATACGCCCTTATGAACGAATGTACTTGATGTAACTTTTCTTATTTCCTATAATCGAATGTCTTTAGTTTTACTTTAAGTTTCCTATAAACGAATATAATGAGTTTCATTTTCCCTTTTTTTATATTCGAATTTACTTTATTTTAGTTTCAATCTCCGATAACTGAATATAATTCTGTTTTGTTTTTCACTTATCTTCAATTTAATGTTTAATTTAACGTTTAATGTAACGTTTAATTGAATGTTTAATTGAATGTTTAATTGAATGTTTAATTTAATGTTTCGTTTAATGTTGAATTCAATGTTTAATTTAACGTTAAATTTTACATTTATTTTAATGTGTAATTTAATGTCTGATTTAGCGTTTAATTTAATGTTTAATTAAATGTGTAATTTAACGTTTGATTTAACGATTAATTTAATGTTTAATTTAACGTTTTATTTAAAATTGCATTTAATGTTTAATTTAACGTTTAATTAAATGTTTGATTTAACGTTAGATTCAATGTATAATTCTACGTTTAATTAAATGTTTAGTTTAATGTTTAATTTAACGTTTAATGTTACGTTTAATTTAATGTTTAATTAAACGTTCAATTTAATGTTTAATTTTACGTTTAATTCAATGTTTAATTTAACGTTTAATGGTTAATTGAATGTTAAATTGAACGTTTAATTTAACATTTAAACTAATGCTTAATTTAACGTTTAATTTAACGTTTAATTTAATGTTTAATTTAATGTTTAATTTGACATTCAATTTTATGTTTAATTTAACGTTTAACTTTACGTATAATTTAAGTTTTGGTTTAACGTTTAATTTAATGTTTCATTTTATGCTTAAGTTAATATTTAATTTATTGTTTAATTTATTATTTATTTTTTTGTTTAATTTAACGATTAAGTTAATGTTTAATTACACGTGCAACAGAGAGCGGACACATGTATACAAATGCCGAGCCGTGTGCGAAATGACGTTACGGTAAGGAAGGAAAAAACTCTAAAAAGAAGAGAAACACGTTAGAAAAGACGATCACGTTCGAGGCGTGATGGATGTCACAGAAGTGGCGGAAGAATTAGGAAATAAATGTCATTGTTACCAAAAGGAGTCGAGTTATTACTTGTCCTATGTTCCTTTGCGACTGAGTCTACAACGTGTTGTGTGCAGCGTTGTATTGGTATATTAACTTTGAGATCAAGTATCGACATAATATTATCAAGTCCTTTAACCGGATAAAGTAGAGGCTGATATTTTGAGTGTTTCGGATTGGGTAACTGTATGACCATTTGGGAAAGGAATTCTAACTGTTTTCTTTTACATACAAAAAATCGGTTTGTATTATTCATAATAGAATGTCGAGCTGCAATTAAATTACCTTAAATTCAATTGGCTTATGTTAAGTTAATTTCCGTAAAATACAACCCATTTCAACTGTACTGACATGCAGAAGTTCAAGTGTAATGTGAACAAACATCTTTCTACTCATCTCCCTTCATAATGCCCCTACAAGTTATGTCCCCGGTAGTAGACCCCTACTTCAAAGTGGCACTATGCCTTGATTGGGGTGAAAATTGATTTTAAAAAAATATATTTTCATATCGATATATTCGAATGTATTTGCAACTGCATTTACTTATGTATAATAAAACTTACTCGTTTAATCACGGACAGCTGGGTAGATGTATTAAGTAATTCACAGCTGTCTTCTTAGTAGCGCCCGCAGTAAGGATTGAACTTGTAACCATCAGAACAGTGTAACTTAGTACTGAATTTTACCTAGTAAAACTTCTGAACAGTTCTGGTATGAATTTCAATGTATATTTTTACTACTTATCAATACATATAGTAATATGAAGTGACATCTCTTTATATATATATATATATATATATATATATATAGAGAGAGAGAGAGAGAGAGAGAGAGAGAGAGAGAGATAGATAAGGCAAAATGTGTGTGCGTTTCTGTGTGTGTGTGCGCGCGTATGTGTGTCTGTATGTCTCGCAAAAACTTCCGAAAAAGGCGACAGATTTTCACGCGATCGGTATCGTTTTGAAGCTCGGCCCTTCGGACGACAAATATTGAAAAATTGGCTAAAAACATTAATTCTTTCACTTTCTTTGTTCGTCGATATTTTCGAAAGTTATCTTCTCTTTTTGATTGTCTAGCCTTAATTAAAGCCTACGTCACTTCCGGTTAGGCGATGGGCGCAACAGCAAAGACGTCACTTTTTTCACATTCTTTGCCTCCTTCGCAGTAAAGACTCAAGCCTGCCTACCTACTACCACTTTTTTTTTTTGCTCAAGACCCACGTCCAAACACCCGGGCAACGCCGAGCACCCAGGCTAGTACTAAAATGATTAAAAAAAAAAAAAAAGAACAGAGTAAGAATATGCATTGACAAAAACAACGCTCACCGACGAACAACCTTGGTTGGTCCACCGAATATCGACTCCCGCCATACGGTTTTTGTCTTCTGGTATTTATTTGGAATATAATGAATTTTACTTTCGCTTTCTTAAAATGACATATAATGAATTTTACTTTCACTTTCTTATAATTACATGTAATGAATTTTACTTTCACTTTCTTATAATTATATTTTATAATAAAAAATAATTTTACTTTCACTTTTCATAATTACGTATACTTAACTCACGTTTATAAATTGGATGTATCGAATTTTATGTTTATTTACTTATCATTCAAACACTACCGTGTTTGAATATATGATAAGGTGGCAGTTTTAGTAATTTAGAACTGTTTTAAAGCTTCATTGCTCACTCATTTTTCGACCAAATTTCATATTTATAGATCACCTTCTAAGCTATATTGTGAAAAAATGTTCAATTTTCGTTCAGTAAAATCAAAGTTATTATACATTTTCTGGTGTTCAAAACTGTAAAAATATGTAAGGAGGTGAGCAACGCCTTTTGTGACTGATTTCCATAGCAACTCCGTCGCTTCAGTGACTACTGTTGCTACTAATTCGAAAAGAGAAGTAGCAAGTGAAACAGACAGAATGAAAGCATTAAAGGGAGATTTTATTGAAAGCAGACGAGTGCTGTACATTGTTATTATATATGTGTTTATAGGGGCCACAAATAAGACTGTAATTAAACAAAGAAAAATGAATTTATTGGAAGCCTGCAAAAATCATGAATTACAATAGAAAAATGCGAGCATGAAAAGTAATACGGTTGAGCTTAAACATGGAAAAGTAAAGGACTAATTGTTAAAACTGGAAAAAAAGGACAAGATATACTGGTAAAAATATAATAAATTTATAACTTAAAATATTGCAGCATTAAGAGTTTTTTTTTTAATTCAATTTATAACATTATATAATCAATTCTTAATGCCGCAATATTTTAAGTTGGGTTGAGCATATTGGGAAAGTGATATACAAATTACCATTAGCGTATTAAGCGATGCTCTTTGTGTAAACAAATTAAGCTTAGGTATTTGGACAATGTAAAAACATTGTTAATTCACTGGCCGCATAGCAGCAACTGAATAATGAAACGGTTATACGCTTCACTGTCGTTTGGGCGGTCGGGCTTCAATCCTGGCTTGAAGTAGTTGCTTGTCTAGCCGCACTGATGAGCTGTGAAACAGCGGAACAGTACTGTATGTGGACAACAATATATATATATATATATATATATATATATATATATATATATATATATATATATATATACTAGAAGATGCATCCATCGTTGCCCGCTATTAAACTACCGTTAAATTCCTTTTAAAAAATGAAGTAAAAAAAGGAAAGAAACTGAGCATGACATATGCATGCGAGTATTATGTTTTTTTTTGTAAGTAAAAAATATACTCGAGCTGAGATTGAAAACATAACATGAAGACAGCGAGTAAAGTATGATAGCCATTAGACCAGCTTGCCACGTTCTTAAAAAAATTGTTTTCTACCTTCTGAAACATTTGACAAACAGACAAAAATCCGATCACCCTAAGTACCAATTTTTCAATTTTTACCCCTTAGCAGTCCCTTTTTCTTTCGTATGAAAACAGATTAGAAAGTTTACCACGTGCCTGAATACCATATATACCAAATTCCAAATCTGTAGATTAAATATTTGTTAGGTATATAGGTTTAGAAATGTTTTCACGCACATATTCCTACTTTTATAGACATATAATAATAATAATAATAATAATAATAATAATAATAATAATAATAATAATAAAAAGATACCAAAGGGCCGAGAAGGGTCAATAAGGACTGAAAGACCGAGGAGCGAGCGCCAACCAGACCCCAGCTGGACAAGCGCAAAGAGAACTGGGACCTTGGGGAGGCTGAGTGCCACTCAAATTCCAGTATAAACCAATGGCCACTACCAGCGAGAAATCAATGGTAAGCGGCTGTTGCGATGATGCAAATTCATTTGCAAATGCTATCGAAGTAGGTGGAGAGGGCTGGACGTCTGGGGAGACTTGTTGTCACTCAGCTTCCAGAGAACACCACAGGTTTCCAATCAGATCGTTTGTTGACTTGTGTGAAAGCTCCATTTGAGCCAATAATAATAATAATAATAATAATAATAATAATAATAATAATAATAATAACAACATGAAGAAGTAAATACTGATATATAGTGTTTAGTAATATTGTTCATCTAAAAACAAAAATGGTGTAATGGATAAAGTACTTGGTTTCATTCCGTTATAAGTTACCATCCTCAGTGCAGTCGATACTCAAATACTATAACGAATTACTTAGAACTTCTCCCCAGTCATAACTGACAAAACGATACCATGCTGAGGGGACATTTCAGTAATATCTTTATGTGGTGTTGTGTTAATTTGGAGAAGTTTTTGTCAAATATCTTTGTACAGAAAGTACATATCAACGTTAGCAAATAACCTGTACCGCAGGATGAGTGATTGGTTAGATAAATGTCGTAACTATAAAAAATCTAGAGCATCGATTATTTTGTTTCTGTATCACATAGTGTGTTTCCATTTTGGTCATCTCGTTATTTGTTGTGTACTATGAATAATCCTCCAGCTATGGGCAAATAACCCCACTGCCTTGTGGATGCCTTGCGAAAGACAAAGGCTAAAGGAGTAAATACCGACTAAAAATCCCGTCTGGAATTCCGATAGGCGGATGGTAAAGATGGCAACATCTTTCAGGCAGCTTCTGCAGCCATGCTGACACCGACTGTATTGGCTTGTCTTTCCGTTGGAATCTGTCTGCAACGCCGAGAGGAGGACCCTGATAAATGGACAAACCAAGGTTCTCTTATTATCTGCGGAATCTTGCATCTGGTTAGCCACAGGAGACGCTGTAGTAAACCAAACTAGCTGCAGAATGCCATTGGCTCAAGATACAGAAGGTTGCCATTATCAGATACGAGAAAACACCAATCATTTTATACGTAAATGTGATGCTACGGATGTATACGCAACGAAGAAAGAGACGCGAATATAATCTAAAACAGTTAGTACTTGACAGCTTCCAAACCCGAAAGGGCGTGACTTTTCAGTAAGTGCGATTTGTTATAACTTTCCTTTATATGCTTTTTCCTTATCAGTTATGGAATTTTTCTATTGTATCTCTTTTTTTTTTTTTTTTAAACTCTCTTCGTGTTAAAGCACATTGCCACTTCGACGTAAGGGGCTACTATTTAGGATAATATCTAATAGTTGACTCCGGCGGAGTTGAGCAGCGAGATGTCTGTTTGAATCACATTTAAACTTCTGCAGGTTAGTAAAGTCAGGGAAGCAGGAAACAGAGAGGGATTCCAAAGTCTATTATTCTTTCCGCTACCTATTGACCTCAGTAGTGAAGAGGTAAATTTTGCTGCTTGCCAGATTAGTCACGAATATATACGTCGAGGGGACATAAATGTTGCTAAGAACACATTCCATTAAAGTACTTGTAAAATAGGCCCAGGGATGGAACATTGCGGCGATGGGACAGAGGTTAGGGTTTGGTCGATAGTGCGAGACCTATTAGATTGGAGACATTTTGGGACTGTGTCCAAAAGTGAGAGACTAATGGTAGACCAGCCCAGGTGTGGCAACAATACACCAAACATGGAAGAATTGTGGTTTTGTTAGAAATCTAATTTATAAAACTCACTATGTCTGTCTGTCTGTCTGTCTGTCTGTCTCCATATTTTCAAACTCTATCTCCTCCGAAACTAAAAGTCGCAAATCGGTGCTAGGAGCCTCAAATAATTGGATTTTTCTTATTAACCGTTCTTTTATGGGTCTTTAGTTGGTTAAAATAGATTTTAAGGGGTCAAAAATGGGTCAAAATTGAAAAAAAAATCGTTATACATTTTGAACATTCATCTTTATTTTTAATCAGTTCATATACATGCCCCGTTGGTACAGTGATAACGTCACCTGCTTTGAATGTTACAGTTTTGTCTTCGGTTTCGATTCTAGCTGATAACGCCCAAAATACTTTTTATTTTACTTTTGAAATCACGACTCTATAATAATATATACATAAATTTGGACAAATTAAAATATTATATTTAAGCATATTTTACGACCGGGCAAAGCCTGGCGCCTTTTCCTTCCCCCGTTAGTAGAGGATACTATCTGGTGTGAGTGATCTAGAATGGTAGTAGGAGCCCACCTTCTTTGCAGCAGCTTTGGCAATGTTCTCAATGTATTTGTTCCCATTCATGCTGTTTGTGAATGCTAAGCCGAGGGATCTTACGAATGAGCTCTCGGGTAGAGTGTTATAGTGTCACGTGAGACGATACTTTGGGGAAGAAAATGTAAATAGAGTATATGTTTTCTAGGCCAATAGATGGCGGAAAGAGGGGCTGGTTTAAGGATGGTTTTAGAAGTTATGGGAACATTTTTTTGTAAGGATGATTTTATGTTGTAAGATGGATGGATGGATGGATGGATACTTTTGGATTTTACTGAAATAAAAATGAAAAAATTCTAATCTTTACTTATACAGGGTGGAACGATAAAATTGTCGCCGTAAAGGAAACAACGCTACAACTTTATTTTAAGACTTTTATTGAAAAAATCAATTCAGGTAACTTGATTATGTAGTAGAGCTGATATCTATTCAATGTAGACGCCTTCAGCCTTAATCACTTCCTCGATACTGGTCCGGAACTGGGAGCATGTTTTTTTCCCCACAAGCGCCGGCTGAAACTTGGCGAACACTCGGCGGATGGCGGTGATCAGGCTGGCTTTGGTGTTTTGGGAGGTCATGTTTGTGATGTTCTCGACGCATGACCAAACCAAGTAGTTCAGCAGGTTCAGGTTTGGGGAGGAGGGGGGCAGTGAGGAGTACAAAGTCGTAGCACTCCTTCTGAAGCAAAGCCTGGGTCTCTTTAGATGTGGGCCGGCGCCGAGTCCTGCTGCCACATCCAGGGTGTGCCAGTAACCACCTGATTGCACCAGGGGATCACCACACTCTTCAGCACATCCGGGTACAATGTTTATCTATCTATTACTTAGTTATATTTGCTGCATATAGAACCTTTGTCTACCCCGGTCTCTCTGTCTCTCTCGATCTCACCCTTTCTCTTCATATATAATATATTATATATATATATATATATATATATATATATATATATATATATATATACAATAATATGCTCTTAAAATTGCGAAATATTTTAGTGTAGATCCGCCAGTATATAAACTTTTTCTCTTCTCGCTGTATCTCTCTCTCTATATATATATACATATATAGAATCTATTGGGCTTATTTATTTATTTATTATTAGCGATTCTGTTGTATTTAATTGTTTCGCTTAGTGATGAGAAAGTTACCTGCCTTTTGTTTATTTTCATCGCCCCCCCCCTCTTCTTTAATATTTAATAAATGTTTAAATAAACATATTTAAATATTTGGTACTTGTGCACAATTTGAACCTACGTAACTGCTCTCCTTTAACAATGAAAAGACGCCTTTCCAACCTCTTATATCCATGAAAAATAGCATCCTACCTGAGAATTCTACCTTCTAGCTCCTCTACCTAACATTTGCGGGCAATATGAACTGGAACAAATACATAGAGGACATTGCAAAGCCTGCTTCAAAGAAGGTGGGATCTCTCCATCGAGCCAGAAGTCTACTCACACCTGAGAGTATCCTATATCTCTACAAGGCCACCATTCGCACATGCTTGGAGTATTGTTGCCACATCTGGGCTGGTGCATCTACCACTAGTATCTCCCCCTTAGATAGGGTCCAAAAAAGAGTTGCTAATCTAATCGGCCCCACTTTATCAACTAAGCTCCAGCCCCTGTCCCATCGCCGCAATGTTGCATCACTGTGCCTGTTTTACAAATATTTTAATGGAATGTGTTCTGATGAACTCGTTTCACTTTTACCGCCTCGACGTACAAATCCCCGACAAACTCGCATAACAATAAGATCTCACCCCTTCACTGTTAATGTTCCTAAATGCCAGAAAGCTTTCTATTCTAATAGTTTCTTCCCTCGACTAGCTAGACTTTGGAATTCACTTCCTCGTGCTTCCTTCCTTGGCTGTACTGATATGCAGAATTTAAATATAACATTAACAAATATCTTTTTAATCTTTCCTAGACATGGCCCCAAATAGTAGCCCCTTACGTCCAAGTGGCGATATGCTTTGTAAGGGTGAACACGAATAAAAATAAATTAAATGACTCAACGTCAACTGCCGGCGAGTACTCTTGCATAATTTGACCCGAATTCTCGTGAGTTCCCATCAAGCATGGATCGGGTGAGACCGACAATTATCGGTGTCAGCCGAGCATCGTAACAGACGCAGACTAATGAAACAAAAACCCGGAAAAAAAAACAAATCCAAATAATAAAAAATAACAACAACAAAAACTACCTTGAAAAATGATAATATGTTTATTTATTTTAGTATTTAATTTTTTTTTTTTCAAAATATTTATCTACAGAAAGTTTTTTTTCTCCAAGAAAAGATTTTTTAACCGTATAATTATTAGATGTAAGTACAAGTTGTTTTTTTTTGTTTTTTGTTTTTTTGTTTTTCACTTAAAAAATTGTTACAACAATAAAACAGAAATTGTTGCTTCTTTTTTTAATTTCGTAAAAAAAAAAAATTATCTGGTGATTTTATTATATTTAAATGTTTTCTTCGGTATTTTTCTTGATCAACATTGTTACGATTTGATGATCAGCAACGCTCTGCGGAAGTTGGCGATTGACGTCATGTTTCGAGCAAAGCCGAGCGGTCAGTTAGTTACGTTTGGTTCAAATTCTACACAAGTATCAAATAATTAATTAATTAATTAATTAACAATAATAATAGTCAAGCAAGACGGTTAGTGGACATGTTGAAAATAATAAATAAAAACATCGATCAACACGAACTACATATACACAAATTATGTAAGAGAGTTTACGACTAAGCATTTACAGAGGGAGAGGATATACGATTTTTTTTAAGGGGAGAGGATATACGATTTTTCCTGAAAAAAAACCAAAAAAAAACAAGAAAAAAACAAAAAACAAGAAAACAAAAACAAAAAACAAGAAAAAAACAAGAAAAAAACAAAAACAAAAAACAAGAAAAAAACAAGAAAAAAACAAAAATAAAAAAAAATAAAAACAAAAAACAAGAAAAAAAACAAGAAAAAAACAAAAATAAAAAAAAACAAGAAAAAAAAACAAGAAAAAAACAAGAAAAATATATCGTCATAAATTATAAGCAAAGATGTTAGAAGATTAGACCAAGAGCAAGCTAATGTAATAAACAATATACAGTCTCCGGAAAACGTATCGTTATTTTTACTCCTCAATTTGCGAATCCCACTAAATAAATAATTAGGTTTGGACGACATAATACTAGGATACATTTGAAAAAGAAAAACGTATACGTTAAAAAAGAATAAGCAAAACAAAATAAATACACTACGGGACAATGCCGGGTGGAAACAGCTAGCACATATTCTTACAATAAACACAACTAAAAGAGTCACACATAAACTGAACGACATAAGGTCAGTATACATTGGATAAAATAAAAAAATATCATGACACTAGAATCATTCTGCACTACAATCAAAATCTTAAAATCATGATGCTAACTCGTGCGACATTGGACCTGCATATGACATAAAGTGAAAAATAGGTCGCTAAAAACTATTGCCGGCGCATCCCACAATTTTTCCCACAGCCTTGGCAACGGATTTGATGTGTCCCAGCTCAGATCAGAAGTAAATGCTAGAACTAGAAGTTTGTCAAAACATGGAGCCTCCCTAATGTATTATCTATAATATACATATCACCTGTCTGTTTAAATGTATGTATGTTTGTATGTCTGCCTAAAACTTTCGACAGAGGCGACGGATTTTTACAAGATCAGTATCGTTTTGAAGCCCGACCTTTTGGACGACAAATATCGAAAAGTTGGCCAAAAACATTAATTTCTTCACCCTCAACTTGGCACTTTTCTACAGGAAGGTGTCGTTTTTTTCGCCGATATTTTCGAAAGTCATCGCCTCTTTTCGATTGTCTAGCCTTAATTTTAACCTACGTCACTACTAGTTTGACGATGGGCGCAACAGCAAAGATGTCACGTCTTTTTTTCACGTTCTTTTCCTCCTTCGCGATACGAGCTCGAGCCTGCCTGCCTGCCTACTACGACATACCTCCAAATAACCACGCAACGCCGGGCACCTAGCCTAGTATTACAGAAAACTGAAAGTGAAGTTGAATGTTTCGAGTATAGAAAGTGAAAGTGAAAGTAACTGCATTCGATTATAAAAATAAGAAGTAAAATGAATACATTAGATTATAAAGAAGTGAAATAAAATGAAATGAATTTTATTATAGTGAAGTGAAATAATTACTTTATTATACTAAAGTTTCATATAAACTAAATACATTTAATTATAGTAAAGTGAAAGTAACACTAAATACATTCAATTATAGAAATGTGAAAAGAAATCTAAATCCATTCGATTATAAGAGAGTTAAGGTAAAACATAAATATATTGTTATAGGAAAATGAGAATAAGACTAAATACATTTTATTATAACGAAGTTTAAATAAAACTAATTACATTCGCTAATAGGAAAGTGACACAAAAAAATGCATTAAATTATAAGAATGTGGAATTGTTACGTGATGGGTGTTATTATTAGAAGTACCAAATACGGCACCAAATATTCGTATATGTTATGTAATTCTTATTAGAAGAGGACTGATGTTATTTGTTGTTGTTCATATTTGTGAGAATCTTAGGGTGATAGAGACAGGAGTGTTTATGTGTTGAGTGTTTATATATCTTAAAATGTTCATGTTGTAAGAGATAGCATATTGGAGACATAAACAGGTATATATAAAGAGACAGACAGTTCTGTATATATGAGAGACAGAATACATTAAAAGAGAGAGATACAGTTCTTATATATATAATAGACAGTGTACATGTTACTACAATAGCCAACGGCATGGGATACACAATGAGAGGAGATTTAATATATAGATAGATAGACCGAGAGTGCGTTTGACATTTACGTTGACAGTTGTACATTTTTATAAACACAAAGTTCATTCTAATATTTGTGAATATCTTGATAGATAGACCGAGAGATAGTGCGTTTGACATTTACTTTTTGACAGGTGTGCATATAATATAAACACTTTACCTTTCTCGTTGTAATGATGAACACAGAAGACGCAGATACAAAACCACATGATGATACGCTTATTTCTTCTCCGCCCGGTCGGACATGATTTTGTATTTCAGGGATTCAAAGTTGTTACATGGTTATCTCTAAACACCCCTCGCTTCCAGAGAGTGCCGAGAATCGGTCTGAACCTCTCTGCTCCTCTGATCTGACTTATCTAACTCTCACTAACTAACTTCGAACTCTTTCCTATATTGAGAACTTGTCACGTCATCGCATGATTAAACATGTGCTCATAAAGCACGTTGCAAAACTTGACATGCCCCTGAGTTCAGTAACCTATTTTCCAAATAACCTCTTTATAAAATAAGTTTACAATTGCAATTGACGATTAAATTCCTTATTTTAATTTTCATTTTTATAACAGAAACAAATTTCATCATTACATTCCTTACAAATAACTGATATGTAAGCTAAACAAATGCGATTCCACATTCCTTATTTCAATAACATTCTGTATTTATTTTAACTTATGATTGGAATTTTCAATTCCAAATCTAGCTTCGCAAGTTCGAATCCTTGACTATCCTATTTCACATTTACATTTAACTAATTCCCTATTTTTTTACTTACATGAAAAGGGAACAGCCCTTTATCATGTAACAGAATTAAGACCAAATACATTCGTTTATAGGGAAGCTAAAGTAAAAGTAAATGCATTCTGTTATCGAAACGTGATGAAAGAAAAGCTGTGTTCAATGATAAGAAGCTTAACGCATAAACTAAATAAATTATATTATAGGGACGCCAAAGAAAATCTAAATACATTCTATTATATGAAAGTGCAAGAAAAAATGGGCTTGTATTACTGTACACATAGATGCAAAAAAGTTGTCAAAAAACAAATATATAACAAATAAATGCTATCAAAGGCAAGAAAAGTTACTTTTCTTCCTAACTGGATACTTTTTTAGTGTTTTTATTTAATCCAACATGTTTATTCAGCTCGAAAAACATACAGTGTTTTACGATGTATTGGAAAATTTAAAATGGCGCCGAACTCTCTGTCAAACACGGTAAGTTTGGGAAGATGAGTTAAAAAAAAAATATACAAAATACCGTTAGAAACTTGCTCGATATATTTTACCGTGACATAGGCTAACATATATTCGGTGTGTTTTGAACAGTATTTTGTATAGTCTTTTTTAACTGATTTTCCCGAACTTACCGTGTTCAACAGAAAGTTCAGCGCCATTTAAAATTTTCCAATACATCGGTAACACTGTATGTTTTTCGAGCTGAATAAATATGTTACATTAAATAAAAACAAAAAAAATCCAGTTAGCTAGAAAAGTAACTCATCTTGCCTTTGATAACATTTATTTGTTATATTGACAACTTTTTCGAATCTATGTGTATAGTAATACAAACCCGAAAAAGTAAATAAATTAGTTTATAAAAAAATGAAAGTGAAACAAAATACGTTCGAGTATACAGAAATTACCGCCAATTCAATCGTACACGAAGCAAAGGAAATGAGACAAAGTTCGATTGAGTGTAGGTGAAAGTAAGGAAAGGATGTTCGATTTTACAGAAGTGAAAGTAAAATTAAATAGATTCAATTGTAGATGAATAAATAGAACCGAATTCATATTCGATTATAGGTGAAGATAGCAAAATAAGTATATACGATTTAACGTACATAATTGAGAAACAACCGTCTAGCTGAAAACACTATCAATAATTTCCCCCACTCTTTATCCGTGCCTAAACCTAAACGTAGATTCCATGATCAACGCTTCTTTCTTAGAACCTGTGGAACTCTCTTCCATTTGCCTGCTTTCCTGCTGACTATGATATGGTTGTCTTCAAGTCCAACGTAAACAAGTTCTTGATCAGTCGTTCCCCTTAAGTAATCCAATTTATCAAATTTCCATTACTAACTGTCCCATTGACCACTGTACACTTATTAACCCTTATCCTCGAGTGGCCTCTGTGACTCGTTTGTTAAAAAATGTAAAATGTACTCAAAAATAAAATTCAAAATTTTCAACTGAGGGTGAAAGCGAAATTAATTAGATTCAAATATACATAAATGAAATGGAAAGGAACTACATTCGATTATAAATAAGCAGGAACATGGAAGACAGTCCCACAGGGGTGCAATTTCAAGAAAGAAGCTTTGTTCATGAAATCTACGTAGTTCCACAGGAGTGCAGTTTCAAGAAAGAAGCTTTGTTCATGAAATCTACGTAGTTCCACAGGGGTGCAGTTTCAAGAACGAAGCTTTGTTCATGAAATCTACGTAGTTCCACAGGAGTGCAGTTTCAAGAAAGAAGCTTTGTTCATGAAATCTACGTAGTTCCACAGGAGTGCAGTTTCAAGAAAGAAGCTTTGTTCATGAAATCTACGTAGTTCCACAGGAGTGCAGTTTCAAGAAAGAAGCTTTGTTCATGAAATCTACGTAGTTCCACAGGAGTGCAGTTTCAAGAAAGAAGCTTTGTTCATGAAATCTACGTAGTTCCACAGGAGTGCAGTTTCAAGAAAGAAGCTTTGTTCATGAAATCTACGTAGTTCCACAGGGGTGCAGTTTCAAGAACGAAGCTTTGTTCATGAAATCTACGTAGTTCCACAGGAGTGCAGTTTCAAGAAAGAAGCTTTGTTCATGAAATCTACGTAGTTCCACAGGGGTGCAGTTTCAAGAACGAAGCTTTGTTCATGAAATCTACGTAGTTCCACAGGAGTGCAGTTTCAAGAAAGAAGCTTTGTTCATGAAATTTACGTAGTTCCACAGGGGTTCAATTTTAAGAAAGAAGTTTTGTTCATGAAATCTACGTAGTTCCACAGGGATGCAATTTTAAGAAAGAAGCTTTGTTCATGAAATCTACATAGTTCCACAGGGGTGCAGTTTCAAGAATGAAGCTTTGTTCATGGAATCTACGTAGTTCCATAGGGGTGCAGTTTCAAGAAAGAAGCTTTGTTCATGGACTCTACGTTTATGTTTAGGCACAGATAAACGGTCGGGAAAATTATTGATAGTGGTTTCAGCTAGAGTAAATGAAAGTAAGACTACATGTACGTTTATTATACGAAAGTGAAAGTGAAACTAAATACAATCTATAATAAGAAATTTAAACTCAACCTCAACTCATTATAAGAAAAGTGAAAGCGAAATTAATATAATCTACTGTAAACACGAATATTCACATACTCGTGATTGGCCTATGTAAATAGAAAGCTGTTCCACCAAAGTCACGCGACTTTTTGACGTCACAATAGTCACAGTTAAGAGAAAGATTACTATTACGGGATTAGATTTTCTTGTATTCAAAGAAATTAACGGAAATTAGGAAAACACAAGTTAATTCGCTTTGTGACCTATTTGCGTTTTAAAATAAAAACAAAAAGTTTAACATTTAATCATAAGTATTTAAAGTACACAAAAATATTTGTCAATATATATACATAAAAGTAAAATACAATTGTATTTTGCTTTGTGACCTATTTGCGTTTAAAAATAAGAACAAAAACTTTAACATTAGATATTACCCATGCGAGCCCTCAGAAAGAATCTTTTTTAAAATTAAACAACCTCTATTAAAAATGAAAATAGCATCGAGCACCCCTTCTAGCGTAAAAAAAATTACTCGCAGTAGTCAGGCTCAAACGTGTAACGCCAAGAGAAAAATGAGGTGAAGAAAACGGAAACGCTTCAGTTGCCTTGACCACATGAACTTATGACGTTACCGGCCTTCGAAGTTACGCCTTTAATACGTATCGGAAGGCGTGATTAAAATGAGTACAAACGTTTACCACGGCTACGATGATGGCGACGCCCCCCTTCTCATAATCTATATATAGATTCTGTGTATATTTGCTTAACCAAATAAAATGAGTTCAAAAGATTAGCACGGTTACGATGATGACGACGCTCCTTCTCTCTCTCTCTCTCTCTCTCTCTCTCTCACACACACACACACACACAACACACACACACACATATATATATATATATATATATATATATATATATATATATATATATATATATATATATATATATCCGCGTATATTTGCTTCCATAATCTCTTGTTCGCTGTTCTGTATAACCTCAAAGTTCGTGCAAGTAATATATATATATATAGGAACAAAATGGAAAAACAATCAATTTGTTTGTTTTAGGTTAAAATGATCGCAGATTGTAGAGAGTGACTCAATGTTTGTTAAGGTCTAGCATGTTCTTTTATTAAAGATAATGTGTATTCCTGAATAATTTTTAAACTCACAGCCAATGATAATTGCCGGAACTGAATATGGGAGAAATTATTATTTTTGTAACTGGAAAAGAAAACGTAATTGTTTGTGTATGAGTTTATGAGCCAGTTACGAAGATAGATAAGGCGGTTTATGTATAATGTGTATATTAGTTCCGGGTGTAGACTGGTGGCAGTATAAAAACTTTAGCTTAAGAGGAAAAAGTTGTAACTACCTCCTTTAAATATGTTGGCGATCGTGGTGATGTTTCTCCTTGGATGTAATGTAGGATTGTATAATAATGAATGTGTTTAAAACGACGTTCTAAAGTTATATAAGATGGCAGATAATAGTTTAGATATAATAAATTTGTATGTGGTATCTGGTACTGCAAACCTACGGTAATATGATCCAGAGGGGAATTTCTGCAATCATTTTATTATATAGTAGATAGAAGTAAAAGTAGATAATTACATTGAAGTATAGATAAACGAAAAAAAACGTTTAGTTTATTCAAAAATATCCAAGTTGAATTCAAAATAAGTACATTTTATTATACATGGGTAAATGTAAAAGGTGAACCAATAAAATTGCCGCTCTAGAAAAGACGACATAATTCCATTTCCGTTTGATAAAAACCAGTTTTCTTTTTTTGGTTGCAGACCATCTACTAGTTGGCCAGTTGTGTACAAATCCCAAGAGCGATAAAAGCCTCCTATCATGTCTAAAAGTGACACAATGTTGAATGAGCTAGATTGGAGATGCGCCGCTGTACAACTCGTGCTCTTTACCGATCCAAGTTATGACAACATGACTATTGCCAGCACCCTAAAAATGCACCGCTGGTTTGCCACGAATAGCAGAGGCATGCCCAGGGTGATAAAAACAAAGTTTCCAGCCACGGTTATGGTCTTTAGTGTGATTTTAAGTGAGGGCCACATCATGCCACCTCACAACTTCGAAGTCAGCATGAAAGTCAACACCAAAGTGTGCCTGGATATGCTGAAGAGTGTGGTGATCCCCTGGTGCAATTAGGTAGCTGCTGCATGTGGCAGCAGGACGGCGTCGGCTCACAAGTCCAAAGAGGCCCAGGTTTAGCTTCAGAAGGAGTGCTACAACTTTGTACCCTACTCCCACTGGTGCTTCTCCTTCACCTGAACCCGCTGGACTACTTCGTCGAGATCATCTACGTCAAGAGCATCACCAACATGACCTCCCACAACACCAAAGCCAGCCTGATCGGTGCCATCCGTCGAGTATTCGCCGAGCTTCAACCAACTCTGGTGGGAAAGGTATGGTCTCAGTTCTGAACCCGGATCAAGACGGCAGTTGAAGCTGAAGGCGGCTACATTATGTATGGACATTTAAAATTGTCGTAGAAAATTCAGTATCTTATTGCTATACATCTTATGGGATGACTAGCCAATGTATATAATTGTAGGCACAAATGAATAGCTACAGCAGGGACTGGAATACACCCTACTAAAGCCTTATTGTCACAGTTGGTGAATTTCAAAAATGCAATCTGGACGTGAGGACACTTTAGAAGAAAGATATGCAATAAAATTCTGTTTTATACTTGGGAAAATGCCACATAAATGTATGGAATACTTCAGGTTGCTTTTAGACCATCTTTCATGACTCAAACATCAGATTTTGAGTGGTATAAGAGATTCAAGGAAGACAGGGAATTTGTGAGGGATGATGAGCGGTGTGGGAAGACTAAGGAAGTCAGAACACTAGAGTTGATTGGCCAAATAAAGAATGTCATGCATAAGGACCGTCGTGGGTCTATAGAGACAATAAGTGCACAGTTTGATGTCAGTGTGAAAACTGTAAACGTAATTATTTACAAGGAACTGAAGATGCGGAATATTTACGCGAAGTTTGTCCCAAGGGTACAGTTCACAATTCCATACTTGCCACAAAATATCTACCAAGATGGGCATCAAGACAATTCCTCACCCTCCCTATAGTTCAGGCCTTGCCCCCTGTGACTTTTGGTTATTCCCTAAGTTCAAGAAAAACCTTAGAGGCTGTCGTTATAAGAGACCATTGAGAAGATTAAAGAGGCTGTGACGAGGGTCATTGACACGCTCACACAAGAGGACTTCCATAGGGCCTTCCAGTTGTTGGAACGGTACAACAAGTGGATTTCAGCCGGAGGAGATTACTTCAAAGGGGATTAGAGTTTCATGTGTGTACTATTAATAAAAATGCCCATATGAATAAAGTCTGGAAACTTATTGAAGGCACCTCGTAAATAACTAGCTATATTAGTCTATTAGTCTCTCTCTCTCTCTCTCTCTCTCTCTCTCTCTCTCTCTCTCTCTCCCGAGTAGATTCCATGAACAAAACTTCTTTCTTAGAACTGCACGCCTGTGGAACTCTGTTCCGTCTGCCTGCTTCCCTCCTGACTAAAACTGTGATGTCTTCAAGTCCAACGTAAACAAATTCCTGATGAACCGCCCCCTTAAGTACACACTTTAAATATCCACACTAACGTACTGTACTTACAATAACTCTTATCCCTGAGTGGCTTCCGGGCCTTGATAAGTGGTGACCACCTTGTAAAAAAAAAAAAGTAAATTCTCTCCAAATCAAAATCATATATGAAAACTTTCAGCGAACGTCTCCTTGTGTTACTTTCTTTATTAAAATATGCGGAAAGATTGTAAAAGATCAGTGCGATTGATAAACACCCGTATGTATAAAAACTTTTATTGTTAAAAATGTCTTACAATTAACACAGGAAATTTTCGATCAGATTGATCATATGATACGGAAAGTTATCTCCCTTTTTTGCCCCTCTCCGGAAGGTTAATGGATAATCAGGGGCCGGTAATTTCGGACGTCACTGCCTCCACGTCAAACATAAAGAAGAATGATGCTTATTTAGAATTAAACCTATTAAAAAAAATAAATTGCTGAAAAATATATATGATGTACGTACCCGTCACGGAACGTAGATGTCGTATTCCAAAAATTACGTCAATTAACCAAGTAACATTTTTACAACTAAAGGCATCAAAATTCACGATTTTTAGCGCTAAATTTGAAATCCTTAGTATTACAAGGCTGATGTCAGAAGTTTAAATTATTTCAGATTTATCTGCGATTGTCTTTTTTTTTTTTCAAAATGGCAACACGAAACAAGCCTTTTTTGCTTTCTCGTAAAATATGATGTTCTTTGCTCAAAGTAGTTTTACTTGATTAATTTATGTGATTTTTGGAATATGACACCTTTGTTCCCTGCCGGATACGTACACCGAAAAGTTTTTAAAAGCTTTTTCGTAGTTTTGTTTTGATAAACGGTTCAATTCTAAATAAGTACAAGAAGAATAGCTACATTATTCAGATGGATATAATCTACATAAAGAAAGACATCAGGGATTACGGAAGGGACCACGTGAAGGTAGACAACTCTCTAAAGCAAAGTGATTTTTGTGAAACGAACAGAATTCGAACTGGGACACCAGTAGTCCATCGTAGCCTCTCACTTTAATAGGTATACTATTATGAACAAAGACAAAAGGTTAGAGAGTTCTTGTAGTGTGAAATAAATATCTCTTTTGTAGCGAAGAGTGAAGAGTTCATATAATGAGAAAGTTTTTGCCGTTACATTCTATCCACTCAGACCCACACGTTGTCTGGTATCGTCACAAGAACAAACAAACAAATAAATGAAAGAAATAAAAATCCGACTTGGCATTCTTTTTTAAAGTGCAAATGAAATGCATTTATTTGTGGTTCTTCCAAAACAACGCATTTCATTATCTGTAAAAGGTCTTTTAGCACACAACGCTCTGTCATATAACAGATGCTTTTTAAAAGTATCTTTCCCCACCACTTTACGCCGGCTCTAACTAGCGTTTTCTCACTCTCGGATTCACACGTCCATTTTCGCCGGCGCACACGTTTTTTCTCTCCTTGACCACATGGTGTAATTATCTCTACTCTTCTTGTCACGCAAGCTCGTACACACTTGCTAATTTGTATATCGCTAAAACGGCTTCTATTACTAATATTTTCACGGGTCAGCTATTTTACGGCTACTGCTGATTTTCTCACTCGCGCGCCACACGCGCTATGTTACAAATGCGTTGATGAGGAAATAAGAGTTGGTTTTTCAAACACTGAAGAAATCGCCCATGGCTCATCAAGTCCATATTTACTATTAACACATGAATGGATAAACTTCATAAATGCATGTCAAGTTTGCTTTTACTAAATGCGTTTTTAAAGCATATTTAAAAGGTTAACTTACTAACACACG
Organism: Euprymna scolopes; assembly: GCF_053919585.1. NCBI lineage: Eukaryota > Metazoa > Mollusca > Cephalopoda > Sepiida > Sepiolidae > Euprymna > Euprymna scolopes. Next base: position 79,831,473 of record NC_136506.1, on the reverse strand, counting down.
TGCCCTTTAACTGTATAGAACGCCTTATCAAGTATCTATTTTACTATAAGTGCGCCCAGGCTGTATAAAATTTTAAAACTACTACATTTCAAAGTAAAGATTATTTTTATATGTAAACTTTTTTTTAAATCATTAAACGGGGATTATGTAAACACTAGCAGAGAGACTCGACGTTGGTCGCGATTGAATGATGAACGACGAATGTTTCACACTCCCATATTTTTATTGCCATCGAAATCGGTGAAATCGCTCGTTTTCAATCAAATCGATTGATTGCTTGGTCTAGTTGGAGACCGATCACGCTACACATGGACTTAGCAATACATTGTAGCCAACATTGCACTGTAGAGAAACTTCTGTTCATTTTCTTAAATTATTTTGGGATATAATGGCTTGAATTAAAGTTTAAAATGCAAGTCGTTTATTATGGTCCTATTGAGCCTTGAGCATCCATTTTGAACGCGTCCGTTTAATATAAAAGAACATACTGTTGGTTTTATATCCGGGTCTTTCTGCTTGTGAGGTAGTAAAATTTCTCCCATGCACTCGTGATGTTAGGCTGTATAAGGTGTTAACTTTGGTTGGATATTTTTTCGATTAGCGATTATCGATACTTATTGAATACATTCCGACACAAAACCTATCTAAGGATATTGCCAAATATATAAAGTATATTATGTAATATTTCATAAAAATTGGCAGAACCGTTTCGAAGTCTATAAGAAACGAACTCACACACAACTAAAGTTTCTGTTATATAACATATAGATAGATGGATAGATAGATAGATAGATAGATAGATAGATAAGCCAGAAGGGACTTTTTCTTGCCATACACCAGTATGACTAAGTCAAAATGACATACGTTTTTTGTTTTAACTCAATCAGTTTTATAATGTTGTTTCGTATATATATCTACCCAAACATTTTAAGAAAATTAAAAAAAAAAAAACAAATTTAAATACTGATATACTGGACTTAAGAATAAAGATTCATTTAAATTATTCCTCTTTGGATTAACATTTTTCAAAAATGATAATATTTATATATCGATGCCTCCATTCAGTCTCGAAAGACAAAGGATATACCCTGTAGGGGCAGTTGCACGTGTAATTGTGAGGCAAATGTTGCGCAATGGCCAAACGTACCTCCCCTGAATCATCACTGTTTCCATTGATTCCAGTGGCAAGAAGTCCAGGAGGACTGGAAACAATGCCGAGATAAGCGGAGAGAACATATAGTACCTGGAAGACCCAAATGGTCACCCATTTAGTACTGAGCAGAGTCAACGTTGCTTAACTTCGGTTATCCAGCGGGAACCGGCGTATCAACGTGATTATGCCATACACGTCTATATATACTTGCAGAATATACGAAAATTCCTTGATTCATTTTAGCAATTTGTTAACGTATGTTTATTACTCCTGAACTGAATATAACAGAGACTTTGTTACTCCCAAGCATGGAATACTCTTTTTTCCTTGCTCCCAACTACCTCAGCTTGTATGTATTCATTTCGCCACATTTTTTCTCGCTTTCTCGATTCTCTTCATGGAGAAAGACGAGTAGATGCATGCTACTGGGTTCCAAACATGCAATGTTTGAATTTTTATATGTATAATAATAGAAAAATAATAAATAGATGGCACTAACTATGCATTAATACCAGCATTGCTTTTAACAAACGGAAAATGCAAGCCATATGAAAATGAATGATTTAGCAGAGAAGTCAAATATGTAACAAATAAATGTTACCAAAGGCAAGATAAGTTACTCTTCCAACTACCAAATAAGATAAGCCACGGTGGAATTTTTGGGTGAATTTCTATCAGTATTTTGTTTATTTTTTTCGAATTTTGAGTTATTACTGACATTCCGAAGACGGCATGTTCTTGTTGGCTATGTTTTTGTTGGTTTAACTTACCAAGTCGGCATAAACCGAATAAACACTTTCGAATACGTCAAAACACACAGTAAAAAAAACTTTTACAGATGTGTAGATGAGTAACTTATCTTGCCTTTGGTAACATTTATTTGTTATATATTTGAATTTTGTGCCATTTTTTTTCGTTTTGTAAACCCGCCATCTTTTAAATGGTTTCCGTTTTCAATTTGTTAGAAACCTTTTCTTATGGTTCGTATCGCGAAGAAAAAAATCTGCATCAATAAATCTGAAACTCTACAGGGATTTAAAGAACACCCCAAGAATTGTTACATTTTACAGAGATGTTATTTTTCACAAATAAAGTATTTTTTCTTTTTTGTTCCTTTTTAGCAAATAAATCTCTATTGTCTACATCATATTATGTTCAAATTCCGTTAAGGCAGGGTTTCCCAAAATGGACTCCACGAATCCCTGGGGCTCCATGAGTGATTCGGAAGCACTTTCTTAAGGGGACCAAATGGTTGCAGATATTTAATTATTGATCTTTTTTTACTGGAAAGAAATGATACATGTGGTTGATCCAAAACACCCAAATCATCAGTTAGTGTTAAAATTTGAAAATAATGTTTTTCATATATATATTAGAAAAGTATCTTGTTAGTGCTCCGTGAAAAGCCTTTGCTCTGCTCAAGAGCTCCATGAGGCTAGAAGTTTGGGAAACTATGCATTAATGTACCATAAAAAATTAAGAATATATTCGTTAAAAATCCCCCAGTGGACCATTTGTGACTTCTTGGCCACACTCTCTTATCGGCTTATTTCTAAGATGTCGGCATGTAACGATCATGGTGTCACATTTGTAATAAGTCGATTTGATAAATTAATTTCGATATTTTGTACGATTTTAATTATAAATTAATTTGATCTGGATTATTCGAATTCATTTTTCTCACCTTTATCTATAAAATATGGAGGATCCAAACACTACGTTTCGCTTAGTCATAAAATTTACCTTTCTTAATTAAAAAAAAACTACTTTATTAGTTTACGTAATTTTTAGATTATGACATTTTCGTTCCGTGACGGGTACGTACACCATAAAGATTTTTCTGTATACTTGTTTTGCAAATAGGTTGAATTCTAAGTACACCAAAATGGTTGCACGCGACGCTGCTAGATGAAAGAACCTCGTTGTTACAGTTTCATGTTGTCCGTCCGAATCATCACGAACCAAAACGTGTCGTTTCTTTCTTTTTTTTTCGTCTCCATTTGTTTGGCAATGTTTGCATACGTCGGCAAGCGGCTACGACGCGTACGTGTGTTCGCAATTCACTCGTGGGAGATTAGAATCTCTTGGGCTGTGTGTGTGTGTCTGTGTGTTCGCACGAGCAGAGGATGGGTGGGGGTTGGTGGTTGCTCAAGTTTGGTGGACTATCCCATCCCTGCCTTCCTTTCCCGTCCCACAATTGTTTTATAAACCGTTCGGCAACTTTCCGACAACTAAGCCGATCCAGGTGAAAAGGGGCTGACCCGAGCAGCACACGCTAATATATCCGTTCGCTTCTACACGGGTTGGAAAAGAAATAGGTGTACGTCACCCGAAACAAATAAACTTGAAAGGATCACTGTGCTCCATGCTTCGAATCCTGAAGAGGGGGCTTATGTGCTCGCTATGTATAGTCACACTGATGAGTCTTGAAATGACGAAACGGTATATGATTGACAATTTATATGAACATATTAATTTTATATATATATATATATATATATATATATACTAGCAAAAGTACCCGTCGTTGACTGGGTTCAAAAACAGCCTACAGAAAACGGACTCTGATTTATGAAAGTATGATAGCTTATGAAAAGGAAGGGTTGTAAAGAGATAGCTTCGAATTTGGGGATATTAAAACCAAAGCAAAATATGATGAAAGTAAAAATAAAATAGATAAAACCCATAATTTATTATACCATACCTGTTTACGCTGAAACACTTATCACAATAATTTATGGTTCTATATTAAAAAACCTTGTTAAACTTTGTGACATATTTCCATTCTATGGAGGTCAGGCGCGAACGAACTCTCCATAATTTTATTATACCATATTTCTTCAAACTTAAACATAATTATCAAAGTATACTTATGCAGATAGATATAAAAAATATTTATTAAAGCTTGTGGTTTTTTCCATTCTATGGAGACCAGGCGCGAACGCAGACCCCACAATTTTATTATACCATCCCTATTTAAGTTAAAACATACTTATCAAAGAATTCTTACGTAGATCTATATCAAAAACACTTGTAAACATTTTTTTAATTTAAATTTTTTTATTTCCATACTTTGTGGACCAGGCGCGAACGCAGACCCCACAATTTTAATGAACCACCGTTCTGCCAGATCAAACATACCCATTCCTGTGTCTCGATACACCTTCTATCATTATATGTAATCAGTTTTTTAAAATAGTCAACGATATAGGAGCCTATTCGTGACCACACACACACACACACACACACACACACACACACATACACACAGCTTTATATTATAGATATAAAGATGATAAAACAAGGTGGGAATAAAACTAAAATATTTAAACATTTATTGAAGCATTTGTTCGTTATCCTGATGTTTTTAAATTGTTTAAGGTTAACCAGAATATAATATTAAAGGAAATCCAAAACTATATTAGCAATGTATAAAATGTATTTATAATTACATAAAAAAAAAAATGTATATATGTATAAATATTTTTAATCTTTATATATTTAATTTTAAATAAATAAGAATGTAAATATACAAAATACTAATCATAGTGGGGGTGATAAGTAGTCAAATGGATTAATCCTAATCTTATAAATACAAGACTGGTAAATTAAAAAATATATCCATTTTAAATTCGGAAACTGATGAATTACACAGGTAAGAAATTCATTTTTATAGCATGAAAAGGTTAGATAATGAAATTAAGAATAGGAAATTAGATCAAATATTTGTAACATGTCTTCTTCCTAAGATTAAGGAAGGTGGTGTTTGATCAACACTGCTGGGAAGCCATGATGTAATATGCTACTTTGTTTTTAAATCCCTGAAACAGTGTTTCATGGTAAGCAACTGATGATGCCTTAAAAAATAAATTATTAGTGCTATGGTACATTCTAGAGCCGTCTGATGCAGTGATTGCTGGTGATTGAATGACTTGCTGACTGGATGGTTTTCTAACGATTGATAAAAAAAATTCTTTTATATAGTTTTAAAGGTTAAAAACTTCAAAGATTATATATATATATATATAAATATATATATATATATATATATATATATATATATATATATAGAGAGAGAGAGAGAGAGAGAGAGAGAGAGAGACTATTAAACAACTCTCTCGGATGAAATGACTTAAATATTTGGGGAATATCTAGTAGCCGGTAGGATGCCCCTATCCTTAGCAAATAACGATTAAAAATAAAAATAAACACATATATACATATATATCTAAATATACAGATATATATATATATATGCACATATATGTATATACATACAAATGCTTATATACATGCATATATATGTATATGCATATATATGTATATATATGCATATGCATATATATGTATATGTATATATATGTATATATATGCATATGCATATATATATGTATATGTATATATATGTATATATATATGCATGTATATGTATATATATGTATATGTATGTATGCATATGTATATATATGTATGTGTATATATTTGTATATATACGTATATATATGAATATATATGTGTATATATGCATATATATATGTCTATATATGTATAAATATGTGTATATATATATGTGTATATATGTATATATATATATGTGTGTGTATATATATCTATATATATACATGTGTGTATATATATATGTGTGTGTGTGTGTGTGCGTGTGTGCGTGTGTACTAGCTGTACCCTGCCACGCGTTGCTGTGGCTCAAATTCGCGCAATGGAAAAAGTTCCAAAATAAGGAAATGCATGTTTCTTATAGGTTTAATTACCTATTTCGTATGGGTGCACAGTTTTTGTTGTTCCATTTTCTTAGCTGATATAGAGATTTTTTTGGGGCTAGGTGACTCTCGAACATATAACATAAATTGTCCATGTGAAAATCAATCAGTGAATAGCTGTAAGCCACACAATTGTGACGATTGTTCCCTTAGCGTTGTTGATGGTTATTGCAACTGACACTAAAATTGGAAAGTACAATTTCCTAAAGTGTAATGGTGTATCCGGTGGAATCATAGGAATGCGTGGAATGAAGATATATTCACCTGTGAACGGTCCTGTTAAGATTGTTGTTTATATGATATTGTTTGTTACTTTTTTTACTGCAAGCCATGTGCCATTGCAAAGCTAGGATTGGTTTATGTTGCACAACATGATAATTAGTATGCCAATTGTCAATTGCAGTAAATGCGGTGGCATTCCTGGCAAATCAAGCTGTTGGATAATTAACCACTTTATCTGCTTCCACAACAGCGTCGATGGATTTGTATTTGACTACTTCACTTGGAATTTTACATTGCATAATGACGTTAAGTTCATGGACGTCTTTGTATAATAGCTCGTTCAGTCAGTCAAGTGGTATTCATATGATTAATTTGAATATCTAAAAAACATTTTTTCCAACTCTTCTTTTGATTTAATAAAATTACAGATGTTAGGAATCCAAGAATTTCGCCTTTGACTCGGATCAGCCGGTACTTTTCCATACCCAATTTCCCATAAGTGATGCAAAAATTTCTGTGCGGATCGAGCAGTCTGCAACTGGACACACATATTTTGAGTTAAGTTTAATGTCTTCACATGGCACCAAAAAGTAAAGTATTTGAGGCAAGCATATATTTCATCTGCTTGTGTTGATTGAGGAATTGCAGGTAACATTTGCCTGAAATCTCCTACAAGCAATATTATAGCATTCCCAAATGGTCTAACATTACCACGCAAATCTTGCAAGAATCGACCAAGAGCCTCAAGTGATTTTTTTGCGTGCCATTGTGCATTCATCCCAAACAATAAGTTTTCATTTTTGCAATATTTTCCCCATTTTGGAGCCGTTGAATATGAGATTATTGAAAAATTGAATGTTTAATCGTAGTTTCAAAATAGAATAAGTAGTTTTTCTACTTGGTAGCAAGATCATAGGTATTCCGCATGCAGCAAGGGCTAAGGCTATGTCATTTTGACACCGAATGGCTGCCAAAATCAATTTAATGAGAAAGGTTTTACCAGTTACTCAAGGTAGCAGTAATTTCCAAATAGCTTCTAATGTCATAGTAAGTAAATTAGGTGACTAAAATAGGATTTATCCATGTTTTCACAATGCCTTATTCACTCTAATTAATTAAGGAGACCAAAATAGGATGAGGGATTAGACATGAAAAGATAGAGAGGAAGATATATAGATAGGAAAAAGAAAGTGAGAGGGAAAGAGAGAAAGAGAAGGAGATAGAGAGAGATAGAGGGATTGAGAGATAGACAGAGAGAGAGAGAGGGAAGATTTAGAAATAGAGAGGGAGCGAGACAGAGGAAAAGAGAGAAGGGGATAGAGAAAGGTAGTTAGAGAGAGAAAGGGGATCAAAGAGAGATGGAGGGGTGATATAGAGAAAAAGAGAGGGAGAGATGGACGGAGAGAGATATTAAGAGATGAATACAGAGAGTGGGAGAGAAACAGAGGGTGAACTACACTTCACCATTTTTCGTCGATCATTAGAGAAGAAATCCTTCGAGACTGAGGCAATTTTAATTTTTGTTACTATCCACAGTACCCTATTTTTCGGGAGCTAGATTTTCCACACATTAGAAACCGACCGGGTTATCTGTACTTTCACCTAGCAATATAATAAATAAAAAATATATTGTAAAACTTGAATTTAACGCGAAAATACTATTTAAAAAAATAGCACCGAACCATAAGTGCAGAAGTGCCACTTTATTTTAAATATGTATTTTCCAAAGGAATGCTTGAACAAATCCACAATGAATTAAATTTTAACTGTTGTGTAATTATTTTCTCAGCGTTCGGCTTTCACCGGTGCATGACGTCAACAGCTGGATAAAGCCGAGCGTTGCCGATGTAATAATAACAAAGCTATGTGAAAGAAACTATAAAGTAAAATTTTAAATGTAGAAACAAAACATCAGCAGAAAAACACACACACACAAATTACAATTCATTTGTATTTATTATTAAATGTTTGTAGAAAATGTCAATTTTTTGTCAAATAAATAAATTTTAAGCAATAAATAATAGCAACGTCGTTAATTTTACGACTTGCCCCAGCGTATTATAAACACCCCAACATCCCATGTTAAAAACGACTTTCGGAATAACTCCCCCAACCTCCCCATGTTAAGAAGGACTTTCGAGATTTGGGGGTGTTTAATCTGAAAGCCATTTTTAACATGGGGAGGTTAGGGTGTTTATATTTTGCTGGAGCAAGTCGTAAAAATTGCCCAGCAACTTTTATAGTTTAGAAAAAGTGAAATAAACTTTTTTGTGTATTTTTATTTTTTATTTTTTTGCAAATATTTAAGCAACAAACAAAACTGGTGTATATATATATTGCGAATCTCCGAGAGTAGTTTTTTTTTTATTATTACTATATGGTTATGCTAGGGGGGGATACGTAAAGAAAATGCAGGAAGGAAAAAAAAAACAAATTAATGCAATTTTTTCTTCAATATAAACCGGAAGTATTTCCGGTAAATAGCCTAGGCTGGAATCGGAACCGAAAATAAACGATGTCGAAAAAAGTTTTTATAATATGGTAATATTTTTTACTTTTTAATATTTAAAAACACAGTTGGGTTAGATACAATCATTCTTGCAAAATATAACGAAAAACAGATTTGTAGTTTTCTAGTTTAGTTAAGTTGAACAAACCAGACGTTTAATTTTATATATATACATATATATATATATATATATATATATATATATATATATATATATATATATATATAAGCGACATAAGACACTGATAGAAATCAGATGAAAAATCCTGGTAGATATTACTTGAAGTAATAATTTCAAGGTGATCCTAGCCAAAAAGGAAAAGCTCAATATTTAAGAATAGAACATTACCTACTCCCCTGGACATATTTTCTGCCCTCCTGGATTTATAACCCTGAAGGACAATGTACTCCTTCCGATAATGGACTGCCCAGGTTGTATCACCTTCTCTTTTCGTATATTTTTTCCATATAATTATCCACAACCACTCCAAAAACTATTTCCAATAATTGTGCTGAAAAGCAAAACAAGCTTCCATCCGCAGCTGAACATTTTGCTAACCGCATTTCATTTCCTCTGATGATATGAGCCATTATTGAAAAACCATGGATTAAGGAAATTACATAACCCCTTCTATATATTCCTTTTGTCAAACAATAAATTCTTAATTCGAATATATGTGTCTATATGTTGTTTTTTTTTTCAGAATTTAAAATTTCACCACCAAACCTATATATATATAGTAATTTATAAAATATATATGGCGATTAAGCTACACTGAATATTCTGCGTTTCATCCACTGTAGGATTCGTCAGGCTTATGCGCGAATTTTGTGGTTGCTTCTTGTTTTTATATATGTTGAGGATTTCTAGTTAGCCAATCAGCTTTCTAGTATCCAACGCGCCCCCTCCTATCAGCCAATGGGCATGCATTTTATCGAACAAAGGATCTGTTTTAGAACTAGGTTAGTGGTTTAAAGTGGATCTTTCCCTCCTTTTTTTATATATATGAATATACCTATGTGTGTCTGTAGACGAGAAATAGCAAACAACTGTGTTCACAAAGTAAAACTTACTCTAGGATAGCGATACAAAATAGCTTTAAAACTAACAATAACAATAGAAAACAAAAAAATAAATAAATTAAATAAACATGAATATACATAAACGATAACACATATATGTATATATATATATGTATATATGTGTGCATGTGTGTGTACACATAGGTATATTCATATATAAAAAAATACACATAGGTATATTCATATATATAAAAAAAAAGGAGGGAAAGATCCACCTTAACCCATTAACCTAGTTCTAAAACAGATCCTTTGTTCGATAAAATGCATGCCCATTGGCTGATAGGAGGGGGCGCGGTGGATACTAGAAAGCTGATTGGCTTACTAGAAATCCTCAACATATATAAAAATAAGAAGCAACCACAAAATTCGCGCATAAGCCTGACGAATCCTACAGTGGATGAAACGCAGAATATTCAGTGTAGCTTAGTCGCCATATATATTTTATAAATTACTAACTAGCTCTACCTACGTATTGAGCACTTTTGAAGTAAATACTTAAAGTTTACGCATAAATCTATACTTTCGTATATTAAATTTGTGTGAGTAAATGAAGTAGTTATATATATATATATATATATATATATATATATATATATATATATATATATATATATATATATATATATATTTAAGCAGCATGTTTCCATCTAGATAAATACTATTAAATAGCACGGAGTGTTTTTGCTTAATGATCATTTTTTTGTAATTTTCCAATTTTTCGAATGGTCATTCTTATGTGTCGGTCGAATTTGTGTAAGAAAGTTCCATAGTCGTTTTCGTCCATCTGTTTCTTGCAAGTACTTTCAACTGATTTTCTTAAGTCATCTTCAGGCAGTTTTGTGTCACTGTTTCGTTTTAAATCTGGATGCTTTTAGATGCTTCAGTTCAAATTATATTTAATAAATTACTTGAAATAGTGAAGCATCTCGTGTGTAAAAAATACGTTTTAACCTGTTAAGAACGTGGCTAAAATAAATGTAGAATCATATAAAAGTGTGATTTACAAAGTGGTATAGAAGTTACATATTTTTGTATGCTTTATAAATTTACATGACCACATATGTATAGATATACATATATTTCAAGAAATAACATTGTTAATTTTTGGCTGTTATACTCTTATATACAGTGTTTCAAATATTTTTAGTCTTTTTACGTTTGGATCCATATGAAGTATTTTGGTGTTTTCAGCTAGGATTTTTCCAAATTGCGAATTTGAGCAACCATATTTTTAGTTGTTGACAAATCGAGCTTGTATCTGAAAACTGTAGAGTTAATCGTCTGGACAATGTGTTGGGCATGTATCCAATGTAGCTATCGATGTTTCTATTGTTGGAGATGCATTCTCCCAAGGGGCATTTGCATTGGTAGACTACATTAGCTTCATCGACTAATTTTGTTTTCCGGGAAGTTTGTTTTAAATTATAAGGTTAGCAGTTGTTAATTTCTTCTTAATTTCCTCTACATTCCCATAAACCTATTTTACAAACACACGCATAATTAACCTGGAAATATTTTTTTCAATAATAAGACACACCTATCAAGATAGAAAAAGCTCTGCATGGTTAAGAGCAGCAAATTATAGAAGAAATTAAAATAGTAGTAAAGTTACATGGTAACATTAGCAGATCTATAGAGATTAAAAAGTGGGAAAAAAGGGAAAAACATTTTTATGCCATGGCATTTCGAAACTAAATGTTTCTCATCAGACGAGGAGAAAACACCGACAGACAAATATATATATATATATATATATATATATATATATATATATATATATATATATATATATATATATATATATATAGCTGTTAAAAAGAAAGACTGAGTTTTTGTATCCATGGTAAAAAGAAGGACGAAGGAAAGCATATCGAAGTTGGAAAAAAATGAAATAAATAAGGGGTAGAGTCAGCCGCTCGGGTTTCACTCTCGTTTTTTGTTATGGGGTTAAATGGTAATAAACGAAAGGAACACAGGATTTTTAGGAACAAAACATTTATTCACATATATTACAGGCGACTTGCTTGATCGCGTGCCAACCTCTGGCCACCGGTACTCGATACCGGAAGTGACGTCACTAGAGGAAGTTTAATGCAATTTTCAAAGCCGAATTGAGTGTTTTTTGTATAGGGAAATGAATTCGAATGGGGGAACGACTAAAATAAATCTATCGTTATGGTAATTATAAAATGGGGAGGAAACGCCTTAGAGACTAATCACGTCCAGACCCAAAAGACAATCCCTTTGCTTACAGAGAGAATGTCTCTTTAAACAAAAAACTCAGTCTTCTTTTTTAATAGCTATAATAAAGTTTTGCACCTCTAAAAATAATTAAATGCATATATATATATATATATATATATATATATATATATATATATATATATATATATATATATATATATATAACCAACACAATCAACGTAACAACGAATAAGGCTGCCCGGTATACTTTTCGAAATATCAATAAGGAGCAGTACGCTCTCGCTATATGGGAATAATATAACTTTCTCCAATGGGCCTATTTTCTACCCACCTGGATTTATAACCCCGACCGACATTGGACTCTTTCCGATAATGGATTACCCAGGTTGTATCAACTTCTCTTTTCGTATAATTTTCTCCATATAATTATCCACAACCACTCAAAAAACTATTTCCAATAATTGTGCTGAAAAGCAAAATAGCGTCCATTCTCAGCTGAACATTTTGCTAACTGCATTTCATTTCCTCTGATGATATGAGCCATTGTTGAAAATCCATGGAATAAGGAAATTTAAATAACCCCTTCTATATATTCCTTCTTTCAACTAATAAATTTTTAAATCGAATATATGTCTCTATATGTTATTTTTTCAGAATTTAAAATTTAACCACGAAACTTTATATACTACTCTACGGAGCAATCTGGTGGAAAACATGACAGTTTCCACTTAGCGTAACGAAGTACCCTTTCGTAAAAAGATAGAGTTCTCTCGGTTATCAATATAGCAAAATTTGTAAACAAATGAATACATTTATTAAAGCCAGAGTTTCACAGGCCTTTTCACTCGGGCAAATTCTTTGCTTTCAGATATTGTTGTTCTCTTCCTCTCCTTCTCAAAATGACAACAACAATATTAAACATACAATATATATTAACAAAGATAATAATTATTTAAGTTGTTTCAACTTAAGAATAAACAATATTAAGCTAAAAACATACATTAAATTACTAATTTAATAAACCGTTTTATTTAGTCTCACAAGTATTTCTAATAGGAAGGTGGTATTTGCTGTCGAGTTAGGGTCATAGTTTATTGTTATTCTTGTGGAGACGCCCACTAATTAGCATACGTGGGTGAACAAGATATAGATAAAGGTATCAAGTCAGCAAGACCGGAGAGCTGTGTTCGAACGCCGGATTGGCAAGACGCATGTGCCGGTTGCTCCGTGAAAGATTTTAATACGCCCTCTACCGGACAATCTTCACACTGCAGTACAACTGCACCTTTGTAAATATGTATTATTTTTTCGTCTTAATATATTTGTTTTACCTTTACTTTCTGCGTTCGTGTTGTTATTGATACAGACACAACAGTTATCAATAATAACTCTTCTTTGAGCATCTACCAGTCGAAGACATGTCTGTAACACTGACAGAGTCTTGGCCATTTTTAAGTTGTTTATGTCTTTGCATCCGTCGGCTATGGTTCTTGGTAGCTCTAGAAGGCACACTCTTTCAGATCGTTACTCCCCTCCCCCGTCTTTCGGGTGGAATAAGTTTATTGCTTATTGCTTAAAGCGCCACCACCGGAGAATGCTGACGTGAGTGTCAAGGCAATTTTTTTAAAAGGCCAAAGTGTCTTTTTTTTATGGACGCTGGCTTGACTTACCTCCTCTTGTGTCACATCATCTTGCCGTGAGAAGTAAGTAAATACCTGCGACAGTTTCACACATTTTATCGCAGTCTATTTGCATTATCGTTGTACTCTACAAGATATTTCAAGCTGTACTGGTTGGGCACTAGAATGCAGAAGGCAGTGTTGCATTGTATATATTACATATATATTATAGGGTTAGGGTTAGGGTCAGAGATCGTTGGGTAATTTTTAAAAGGCCAGGGTGTTCCTCCTTTAGGTATGCTGGCTTGAGTCATCGTTTAGTCCTTCTCTAAACATTCACAGATGGTTGGCTCAGTTTCTTTGCATTTTTAACGGCAGTTGTCTTTCTTTTTCCTGAAATATAGAGCAAAAAGTTTCCCAAGGATTTCATGTGCCGTTCTTTTGAATGTTGGTATCTCTCCTTGTAATGGCACCAACAGATGCTCGTGCCATCATGTGTCCGTCTTTTTTTTTTTAATTAATTTTTATTAAGTATTTCTTTGGGACATGTGATTATACAATATGCTTTTTTTACGTGGTCCATTGCATTGTTTTATTCTGCAAGATATTTCAAGCTGCACTGGTTGGGCACTAGAATGCAGACAAGGCAGTGTTGCATTGTATAGTCTTCCTTTAGGTGTGTTGGCTTGAGTCACTCTCACCTTGTGTCAAATCTAAAGTAAATTTTGTAGACCCAGATAGTAACCGTAACTGTTCACTGACCCATTTCTGTTCTTATATGGTTGGATGTTTTCCACTGAACCAAGGTTTGGCCTCCATTGAATGGAAATAGGCACAGACTTTAATAAAGAATTTTTATATCTATCTGCTAAGTATACTTTGATAATTATGTTTCAGTTTGAAGAAATATGGTATAATAAAATTATAGGGTGTTCATTCACACCTGACCTCCATATAATGGAAATATGTCACAAAGTTTAACAAGGTTTTTTAATATAGATCCATAAAATATTGTGATAAGTGTTTCAGTGTGAACAGGTATGGTATAATAAATTATGGGGTTTATCTATTTTATTTTTACTTTCATCATATTTTGCTTTGGTTTTGATACCCCCAAATTCGAAGCTATCTCTTTACAACCCTTCCTTTTCATAAGCTATCATACTTTCATAAATCAGAGTCCATTTTCTGGAGGCTGTTTTTCAGCCCAGTCAACGACGGGTACTTTTGCTAGTAATAACGTAATTACTAAAAAAAATCTTAATATGGAGAGCTGCAACCGGAAGTAAAATGGAAACAGCAATCGTAAAAATAACTCGAAATGCTTCTGAACCGGAAGGGGGGATCTTCACTGCAAATTAATTCCATTGAACATTGTGAATAAATAAAATAAGCAATGTTATCCTTGATGTTTTTGTAAGATCATCACAAATTCGAGAATTAATGTCGTGGAAAATTTCAACAACAACATCAAACTAAAAATAGCCTAATAGATCCCGCACTATCAACTAAACCCCAAGCTCTGTCCCATCGCCAAAATGTAGCATCTTGTGCCTATTTTCCAAGTATTTTAATGTAAGGTGCTCCAACGAATTCCAAGCCCTTATATCCCCCCTTTTTTTACAAGGTGGTCACCACTTATCAAGGCCCGGAAGCCACTCAGGGATAAGGGTTATTGCATGTACAGTACGTTAGTGTGGATAGTTAATAAAGTAAATCTCCCAAAAAAACACAACAAGCAACAAAATCCCACCCCTACACTGTAGAGATCCTTAGATGCCGGAAAGCTTTCTACTCAAATAGTTTCTTCCTTCGAGCTGCTAGGCTTTGGAATTTCCTCCTGGGTCCCTGCTTCCCCGACTATACTGACATGCAGAAATTCAAGTGTAATTAAAAAAAAAAAACATTTGCCACTCAACTTCTTATATAGTATCTGTGCAAAATGCAAAATTTGTTCCAAATAGCTCCTTACATCTAAGTGGCACTGTGTTTATATGTGTATATATATATATATATATATATATATATATATATATATATATATATATATATATATATAATAAATGGAAAATTCACCTCTTCACTCTTTTGCTTGCGAGAAGCACGGTAACAACACCGAAGCCTCGTTCTGCAAACTATGGCATTGGAAAGGAAATAAAATATGAAGTCGAAGTACAGTTTTCATTTAAAATGATATTCTCACTATGCTTCAAGATATGTAACCCCCAACCTTCTTCAGATATATCTTGTCGAACTCTGGAATTTTTGTTTTGTTGAAATCGAGAAACTGTCCGGAATTTCGAACGGAACGGTTTAACTAATACATGACGATATCTTGTTCTCGTTCCGTCAATTGTATTCTTAGTATTAGCTTGCACTAAGAATTACTCCTTCACCACCCGCTGAAGACTGTCATCTAGAACTAAATAATTATTCGTACTTATATCCGTTACGTCACAATGGAATGGGTGTATTTGGTGTAGGGGTGTTGTTCCTTTACATCAGGTTGGTAATCCAATAAGAAGTTTGTTTTTTTTTGTGTGTTTTGTTTTATTCCATTTTCACCCCCAAACAAAGCAGAATACCACTTTGATGTAGGGAGCTACTGTCGGGGTCATAAGTTGCAGGGATACTATGTAAGGAGTTGAGCAGCAACATGACTGTTCATATTACTCTTGAACTTCCGCATGCCAGTACAATTGGGAAAATAGGAACCCGGAAGGGAGTTCCAGAGTCTAGCAGTTTGTGGATAGAAACTATTAGAGTTGAAGACTTTCTTAGATCTAGGTTTGTATGGGTGGGATTTTGCTGATTGTCGGGTTTGTCGGGTGTATTTACGTCGAAGGGGTACAAGAGCTTGTAGTCCATCCATCCCTAGCCGTTGAGCCCTTGGGGGGGGGGCATAGGCCATCTACAACTTTTGTAGATGTTTTTGTAGCGAGGAGTTATTTTTACAGGATGAGGGTGCTGGCCCCACGCCCAACCTTCCCAGAAGGTAATGCTTCACACTTTGCTGATCCACACGTTCAGTTGTTTATAAGTTTGCACTTTTGTTTCAAAACGAGACAAGGAAGTTGCTATCTGATAGAAATCAACTTCGATGTTCCATATTTCTATAGAACATCGAAGTTGATTTCTATCATTAAAAAAAAAAACTTTATTGTGTCAGCTTCCTTATCATGTAAATATAAAGGAAGGGAACAGAAGGTTGTTGTAATGGGATAAGTCCATTAGAAGAAGAAGAAGAAGAAGAAGAAGAAGAAGAAGAAGAAGAAGAAGATTCACTAGTACAACAATTTTAAGTCTGTTGTTTTATTTGCAAGGAGAAAAGCAAATCCGCCGAAGCCTCGTTCTACCAAATGACATGTCGGAAAGGATATATAAAATACGTATTCATTCGATTATTCGAACTACTGTTCTCAGATTGGATGTTATCTTCAATATATTTCTGCAGATGTAACCTCCGACCTTTTTAAGGCGTATCTTGTCAAACTGAGGAATAGTTTTGTCGAACTTGGGATCTACACAAGTTCGAATGAAGCATTTTATATAACCCACGGTTGCACGTTGCTTCTCATCCCGTCAGCCAAGACGAGGTAGAAATTTTAAGTAACAAAGGAAGCATGCATGGTCCCCCGTGAGTGCACAGTGAACGAGATATAAAAGAATGACTAAGTTCAGCATTTGATCCCCCTTCCATTTAGCCCCCAAAGTCCCTAGGGGACGTCAAATCCTTGTAAAAATGAACAAACGGTGCAGTTTTAGGCCTTAACATATTTGAGTTCTGCACCATGCAAAAAAAGAAAAGATGAGTTGAGGGGAAAAAGAGATTCATTGATTTATATAATAATTAAATGAACGATTTTGCGCTACGAAAAAAATGTCATTTGCGCTATGTCAAAAATTATGAATGTCAACGTAATTAAAAGAATAAATTTTAAGATGGTCAATATCATAAAATTTGGAATATGGATTTTTGTCATTGATTTGTTATATGTTCTGTAATCACATTGAGCTTCTTAAATTAAAGATTTGTATATATAAAATGTGAAATATAATTGAAAAAAATCATATTTCTACAGATATATATATAGATATGTGTGTGTGCGTGTGTGTGTGTGTGCGTGTGCGTGTGTACTAGATACTAGCAAGCTGCCCGGCGTTGCCCAGTCGTAAAATTACCCCCCGCGGTGAGAGAGGGGTAATAGGGGTAATTTTACGACTGGGCAACGCCGGGCAGCCTGCTAGTATCTAGTACACATACACACACACACACACACACACACACACATATGATACAAGGTCGGAAGAGAGAAAATGGGCCAGCACTCCAAGAGGAGGGGCACACTTAAAACACTGCAAAATAAGTCTGAGTAGCCCTGTCGGCATTCCCCGGTAAGGGCGCTTCAAACAACAAGCGATAAACTTGCTCCTCCCGAAAAAACGGAAGGCAGGACCTGAGAGGATAAACCTTCTAGGACTACCTGGAATATTTGCATCAATTTGACAGCAAAAAAGACATAAATGGACTAGTTCCTGTGAGACAGATTGTCGAGGTCGGAACCTCGATTTTCGTGTACTACGAAGTACATAGGCCGCAACGACCTATTTATACAGTTCGGAAGAGTTTATCTCTTGTGCCCACTAAGAAGGGGAGAGAATTGCTGTTTGCTTGGTCGAAATCTATCTGTATAACATTTATCGTTTTGTAGTTTCTGACCTTAAACTGGTATTGTTCTATAGTTCTTTACATCAAGTGACTGTATGCCTTGTCTAGTGCGATTTTCATAAAAGCGTGCTGGAAAAAAACGTACCAAAAAGTATTTGTCATTTCAATACTGTTTAGCCCCCAGCGGCTAACGTTGGTTTACTGAAGCTGGAATCACAAATACTATTAACAATAATGCTAATAAAATAACCAATAAACTATATATATATATGGTGGGTTTTTTTTTCACAGGAGGCGAACTTTAAATTGACAACTTTATTTTTTTTATTTGCAGATTTGGCAACTATCAGTTATTTTGAGTTCAGCTTTGTTTGGCAATCCATAAAAAGACTGACACCCGAGCAGTGTTTGAAAATTGCAAATGATATGATCAATTTACCAAGAGAAAACTTTGATGAACAAATAATTTCACGAAATGGACCTCTCAACTGGCCAGCTTGTTCGCGTGATTTAACCCCATTAGATTTTTTCTTTAGGTATATTTAAAGTCTCATTCTATACTGATGAACTAGACACAATAGACTACATGAAATACAACATTCGACGCATTATTGCCGAAATACAGTCTAATTTAATGCGTAGAGTTTGTGAAAATTGGACTTCTAGATTACGCTATATGCGCGCGAGCCTCGGGGCCATATGTCCGAAATCGTATTTAAATTACAAATGCTAAAAGTTAATTTTCGAGATCAATCACATATTTGTATGATAAAAATATATTCCTTTTAATTTGAAGTTCGCCTCTCCCCCACCTCCACCAAATAATAAATAAAAAATAAAAATTTCGTGGCTTAGTGAGGGATGCGTTTTTCTCTTCCCTGCAACCTCTCTCCCACAGAAGAGTCGTTGCGAGCCTGTCTTTGTTTTATCGTTATTTCCATGGCAAGCGCTCGTCTGAGCTCCAATCTCTGGTCTCCCCCATCGCCAATCTTTCACGAAAAACACCTGTTTAGCTGAAACCACTGCCAGTAATTTTCCCCACTCTTTATCTGTGCCTAAATCAAAACGTAGATTCCATTAACAAAGCTTCTTTCTTAGAAGTGCACGCCTGTGGAACTCTCTTCCGTTTGCCTGTTTCCCACCTGACTACAACTTGAATGTCTTCAAGTCTGACATAAACAAATTCCTGATGAACCGCCCCCTTAAGTAAGACACTTTATCAAATCTCCAATACTAACGATTACTACGATACTATCCCATTGATTACTGTACACGCAATAACCATTATCCCCGAGTGGCTACCGGGCCTTGATAAGTGATGACCTACATGTAAAAATAAATAAATAACTTTTACAAGGGAATGAATCAGACATAACATTGTTGTACTTATTGGTATCATACTCACTATTTTTCCTTTCGTTCCGCATCGGCGCTCATTCATAATGCTGGATTTATTTTTTTTTTAATTGAATAAAATTTACATTTCAGTATAAATCGAATCGCGTTCGCTATTCATTTTAAAAAATACAATTTTTAAGTAAATAGTAAATGAATTTCAGTCATTAAGATCCAGTAAAAAACGAAATGGCTTAATTTTTTTGTTATCCTCATCTTTATAGTTGTTGTGGTTTCAGCACGTTTCGGCCAACTCATCCTCTAGCCTTCTTCAGGTGGTTAACCGCGGACGCAGTTACAAAACTCAGCATTCCTATGCCCTCGTGGTTAACCACCTGAAGAAGGCCAGAGGATGAGTTGTTGAAATGTGGTGGAACGACAACAATTATGAAGATGAGGATAACAGTATATAACGAAATGTTTATTTAGTTTTAACGCAAAAACAACATATTTCCTTTTGAATTAATTCTCGTTTTTTTCTTTTATTGAATAAGTTCAGTTTCAGTATACATCGTGTTCCTTATTTTTTGTTGTTGTTGTTTTTTTTTTTCGATGCATTTTTATAAAGTTTTCATATGCGTTTTTGTAAAAGGCTCATATTTATTATCGACAGTCTGGTTGTTCGATTGATCTTGCTTCCTCGTACTTCAAGCATGACGTCATTTTTCATTGACCAGGCCTGTCTTACAGTGATCATACTCGCCTTTGCCGCATTCAATTCGATAGACCATGGGCTACCATGGCGATTTGAGGCTTTTTTCTGTCGGGATAAAGCATATTTTGGCCCAATCCTAGTAATACCATCAACCCAGGCATTACCTTCTCGCTCCTAGAAGTGGGTTGGTTTATTCCTGATCAGATGAGTTGCTTCTAGAGGGAAATGCTAACATATCTGTTCATGGCTATATTTTGCAGGGCTAAATTTGCTTTTCGAAGCGGTGGATTTCCCCACACATCCTTCCGACATTGTGCCATAATCTTTCCAGAGTATGAAGGAAATAAATGAGATGAAAGTGTAGTATATGTTCTGTCCTTCATCAGAAGAAGAGAAATAGTTCTCGAACGTAGCAATTTAAAATTTTGTCCTCATCTAGATGTGTCTCTTTTGATGAGATGGATATCTCCCACATTAAAAATTGTCCTTGCGTCTACGCACTCGTGGGAAGGCAGGTTAGTAAGAACCGAACACCTGCTGGTGGAAAAAAAAAGCATTTTATGGATAGAGCACAGAACGACATACGTGGCAAAAGATTGAACATTGATATCTGGAAAAAAAACCCAAAACCCTTTCGCGGGAAAGTACCCTGTGGTTTCAGCCCGTTTGGGGTAGATAATCTGCAAACCCGAACAGAGAGGGTTGTGTTGACGTTTTCATTAGAGATTAACTTCTTAGGCGTAGATGTCCTTCTCGCGTGTCTATACATATTATTGTATCCCTCTAATACACCATCGACATGCGATAACAATTTCTATCTACTCATCGGTTATGCAGGCGAATGGGGAGATATTTAATTCTTTCTATAAGTTTCTGCGATCAAACCATGCATCTAGGCCTCTTGATGAAAAGTTTTGGTCTCCGAGACGTGGAGTTTTATAGGTCCTTTTAGCATTATTCGAATAAATGCAAGCTGTTGCTCTCTGCGGGTTGAACCGGCTTCCTACAAAGTAGGAAGTGTCAAGGGAATATTAAATTCACAAGTAGTCCCCAGTCCCATGTCTATCCCGGTCAGGGGAGATGACGACGTTAGTTTTTTGCAGTTCTTGCAGGGAGGTATGGACGTCTTCCTACCTACAGCGTCGAGTATTCCCAAATAGTTACTCATTTGGTACTATCAGGCTTTTAAGGGGTCAAAGTTCAACGATTTGACATTTGAGGACGCTATCAAACTTCTCCGACAATTTTGGGTCTAAACACTTGAAATTTTAGATATTGGTTCGTTGAACATGGATCTAACTTAATAATTTGAGTTGAGCCCAAAACAATAAATTTTATGGAGTTATAATAGGGGTGAAAGTTTAAAAAATTGACCGCTTTTTTTTCTTAACATACACCTCCAAATACCCGGGCAACGCCGAGCACCCATGCTAGTATATCTATAAAAGTGAACGTGTCTGTGTGTGTGTGTCTGTCTGTCTGTGTGCCTGTGTACATTTCCCTACGAAATAAGTCTGTCAATTTTCAGTCTACAGACTCAAAATTTGATATACAGGGTACTGAGATTTGGGAAAAACTTTGTAATCCATTTTTGGCCAGAAATTTGGCTGTTAAGGGGTCAAAGTTAAACGATTTGACCTTTGAGAACTCTACCAAACTCCTCCGCCAATTTTGGGTCTAAACACTTGAAATTTTAGATATAGGTTCCTTAGGCATGGATCTAACTTAATAACTTGATTTAAGCCCAAAACAATAAATGTTAAGGGGTCATAATAGGGGGTTAAGGTTTAAAAAATCGACCAGTTTTTTTTTTTTTGCTCAAAATACACCTCCAAACACCCGGGCAACGTCGGGCTGAAATGATAGTATGTTATTAAATTTGAATTGAAAGTTTGATAAACTCGTACAATGCAGATTTTTAAAAAGTAAACACACATTAAAAAATACTTCATTAATTCTTTTCACGTTTGAGCCACGCGTGAGCCACGCATGAGCCACGCGTGAGCCATGCGTGAGCAACGCGTTCGTTCTGATTTAAAAAAAAATATATTTCCGTTGAAGATCACACAGACTTTACTTTTTAGCGGCACCATACTGCGAGGAAAGAAAAAGTAGTACACACACTGATTTTATTCCTGATGATGGCGCTTAATCGCCGAAATTGGTGGATTTTAAACAAACATTTTTGTTTGTTTAGATTATCTAATCTGCGTTGTTTGGTTGGTTGTTTTTGGTTTACGGCATATCAACCCTTTTAATCTTATTTAATGCCGAATCCAAAGATTGAAGGGAAATGTTTTAATGGAATATATTTGTTGTTTTCAAGTCGGTTTCTATTTAACCCATAGTTGGGACCCTAATAGGTACTACCACTCCGGGTCAGAGTGGACCTGGGAGCAATGGCAATTAAAGGGTGGCTCCACACTCCCCAAAGCCCGCAAGCTGGGGCCTCATCACTGGATATAGTTTAAGGTCATATCCAGGACCATAATCTGCGTTGTACTGGCTTTCTAAGCTTACGAAATTCACTTTAAATTTAAATAAGGCCTACATCGAAAAATAAATAAATAAATAAATAAATAAAATATATATATATATATATATATATATATATATTTTTTTTTTTTTATTTCAGTCAATTTTTGAAGTGTTAAGTTCGGTTCATTTTCTAATTTTTTAAGGACTCTGCGCCTGATTTCCGCATCTTTTCCCGAGGTTAACCCTTGCGAAAACACAAAACATTTAAAATTGTCTGCTGTTAGTTCAGACAACTTAAAGTTATCAAAGTGTTTGTTCACTACAGCTGCGTAGGTGGCAAAATCGTCATTATCGTCTTTTACCACATTCAAACATCTCCAACGCTTATGGAAAAGAGACGTTTTCGGCGAGAAAAGTTCTGTTAACAAATTTACCGTCTCATTGAATGATAAATCTGCTGTTTTCTGAGGCAAGATGTAATCCACGAATTTATCATGCTCAGCCGTTTCCAATTTTCATACTCGAAGGATACATACAGAGGGAAAGGGGAATAGATTAATCATATATATATATATATATATATATATATATATGTATATATATATATATATATATATATTTATATATATAAAGAGGTTAGGGTTAGGGTTAGGGTTATATATATATTGAATCAGGCCGTTTTTTCTATAAGGACAATTTTATTGTTCTACTCTGTACTATTCATTTTTTAACGCCTATTTCAATTGAACCAGAACAGAGGATTTCGCGATTAGGATCTTTGAACTTTTGAAACGGTTTCCAGAAGACGTGGTAGATGCACGAGCAACGAAAAAATTCAATGCGAAATTGGACGTGCTGGGACACAGGATGCTCTTTCTACCACTTTACTCCTACATCTTTATTTAAACATGCCTATTTTATTATTTTTGCGCTTAATTTATTGAAATAAATATACTTTTTTTTTATAAGAAGGAATTGCGTTCTTCGTTTAGTTCATTTTTACCAGTTGTTGTGGTTATAAAAGGTTCCGCAGGAAAATTGTAACTCTCTTGTAATTTGCATAACTATTTCTCTGATGTTTATGTTTTTTTTTTTTGTTTGTTTGTTTTTTTTTTTTGTTCAGATAATTTTGAAACCATATACTTGAAGATTTTGCAATAAGATCTGAACAGTTTTCCTTTAAGATGGCGGAATTAGCACGACGGATGTGAATTGACGTGAATTGAGACGCGCTGGAAACTCTCCTTCAGACTCAATTACGAGTACTGGCTACGTAATGATGACAGTTTATCAAGTCCTGACCAACTTTGATGCTGAGGGTAAAGTCCAATGAAGTCGCCGCAGCCGTCGTAATAATCGAAAGCGAACCCAAACCTTTTCTGGAAGGACTGAAGAGGTATATAAAGACCGACCCAACTCAGTCAATGTCAAAACTGGCTAAAAATGCAATGTTAACCTCAGAACCATCAGCAGATCAGTCAATAACGACCTTGGGATGAGCCCTTACGTAAGGAAACGTCGCAACCTCCTCGCTGCCTGCTCAAAAGCCGTCAGGTTTGAAAGATTTCCAAATCATCTCAAGAACAAAGAAAGGCATTTTTTTTTAAATTTTGGACGATGGGACAAGGTTAATTGTGGGCGAGGTTGCCAACTGCCAGAACACGTAAGTTATTGCCTGTGGTTTATTATATATTCGTCTTGTGATGCAGAGACAAGATTCCTGCTTTTGTAATGTTTTCTTCTTTTTTTTAACGGTGGAAAGGGTGGAATTGTTATGCCTCTTCATTTCATCGAAGCTGAACTTTAAAAAATACACACAGGGGAGTATTTGAAGATTATGAAGTATGTTTTGCTGTCCTGGATTCGTAGATAATACTTTGCTACCAAAGTAATGCTTGTTCGAAACTCTATACCAGCGCATGGAGCAAAATAAGTCTACACTTACCTGAAGGAGAATCTTACCTTGTTTATCTGGAAGAATATTTTACTCGGCAGCTCTCCAGATCAGAATATTTGCGACTATCGGCTATTTAGCATGATTAAAAAAAAATTAAACGTTCGATGATACCTCCGTTCAGTTTCGAAAGACAAAGGATACCCCCTGTGGGAACAGCCGCGCATGTAATTGTGAGGCAAGGGTTGCGCAATTCCAACTGCACCTGAATCAGTACTGAGTCCAGTGGCAAGGAGAAGTCGAAACAATGCCGAGATAAGCGGAGAGCACATACAGCACCTGAAAGTCCCAAATGGTCACCAATTTAGTACTGACCAGGTTCAACGTTGCTTAACTTCGGTGATCCAGCTGGAACCGGTGTGTCAACGTGATTATTCCGTTCTAACGTTTATCTACTCCTTAATGTTAACTCTCTGAAACCAACCATTGCAAAGGATATCGAAAGAAGTATGGAATACTTGATATCTGGGAAGATTTGTTGTCACTCAGGCTCCAGAGAACACCACCGATTGTTGTCGGTGATTAATCTCTGATGATGACGTGTGAGAACTACTACTACTACTACTACTAATAATAATAATAATAATAATAATAATAATAATAATAATAATAATAATAATAATAATAATAATGTGCAGGTCAAAACTTTAATAAAAATTTGTCAAACTTTATGTCTGGAGTAATTTTTTATTGTTATAATATTTATTATTTTATTTAATGTTTTAATGGGGCAATTGTCTGCTATCAATTTGGGAAGTTAGACTTCAAAAATAAATTAATGTCCATCATTTCTTTGGTGATTCTGAATTTAGTGGGACTTTTGAAAGTTAATTATAGCGTCTGAAAGAAATGGCTTCAAACAGACGTAAATTCGTGCGTGGTTTTGAATGCATCCTCGCATACATATAAGAAGCGTTGTCCGTCGCCTTTCGGTTAGTCGCGGCAATTTGAAATAGCTAAACGCTCCAATCTGAATGGACGCATGTAATTTTACATGAGACCAAGCATTTAAACATTTTATCGCCGGTTGGTCTGTCACACTTAAGTTTAAAATGATATTTTCTTTGGTTTTCAAGATTAATTTCAAACAAAATTGTTATACGTCTCAGCATTTTCGTCGATTTGTCACGGCTAGGTTAACACTGCGTTAACGCCGACTTGTCACGCTTAAATTTGAAATAACAGTTCCGTCTGTCTGTGACGTTCAAATTACAAATAGAATTTTTGTCAGTCTGTCACACTTCAGTTTTAAATAGTATTTTGTTAATTTGTCATTTTTATATAGCATTTTCGTCTGCTCGTCAGGCGTAAATTTGAAATTGCATTTTCACTAGTCTGTCACGCTTACGTTTTAAATAACATTTTCGTCTGTTTCGTACGTTCAATTTTGAATAACATTTGTGTGTGTTTCGTACGTAAATTTTAAACAACATTTTAGTCTGTTTCGTACGTTAAAATTTAAATAACATTTTCGTATGTTTCGTACGTTAAATTATAAATAAAATTTTCGTCTGTTTCGTAAGTTTATACAGAATTTTTGTCAGTCGGTCACGCTTAAGTTTTAAATAGCATTTTGTCAATTTGTTATGGCTAATTTTTATACAGCATTTTTCGTCTGTCTGTACGTCTAAGTTTGAAATCGTATTTTCAATTGGTTATCACGATTAAATTTAAATTAGCATGTTCGTTAGTCTGTTGCACTTAAGCTTGAAATAACCTATTCGTTTGGTCTGTTACACTTTAAAATAAGATCTCCAATTGTTAAACGCGCCGATTGAATGGACGTAGCTTAAGAATATCCGTTTTTGGTTATTTCTTCCAGAGGGCAAATAAGTCTCCGTACTTCAGGTCAACTCTTTGAGAATCCATTTTGTTCCTTTTGTCTAAACATTTTTTTTTGTTTTGCCGCCTGATTCATTTCTTTAATGAAATTGAAAATCTATTATATAAAGGGCAGTTGTCTGTTTGTGTATGCTTGTATGTAAGGCGAAAAGTAAAAGACTACAAAACAAACACCCACAAAGTTGATGTATTCTTGTTTGACGTTGCTCTAGATGAATAATATCTAAAATTTAGGAAAAAAATTATTCATTCCGTGGGGGTCAACTGGGTCAGGTTTCTGTCAGGGTAAGGGGCAGCTTTTTAGTGTTATTATGCACTAATTTAAAAAATAAAATACCGACTAATCTGACGAGGAATCTATTATGTAAAGGAAAATTATCTGTATGTAGGTGTGTGTGTGTGTGTGTTTGTATGCCCAGCTAGTTTACATTGCATTGTAAAGAACCTACTCTTGATGTTATGAAATAATTTTTATATAATGGCCTGAATCAAAGTTTAAAATGCAAAAGTCAAGTATCATGGTTCAGATATGCCCTAAAGAGAAACATTTATTTCGAACTCACCCCTGTCTTATCAAAGAAATTACTGTTGATTTTATATGTCGGGCCCTCTTGCTTGTTCGATGATAAAACGTCTGAAATGCACATGATGTTAGGTTGTATAAATGGTGTTGTTATCGATTTTCATTAATTATCGGAGGCATTCCGGCACAAAACCTATCTAAGAACACTCCAAAACACGTAAAGTACATTTGCCCAGCCATTTAGGAATGAATAGGAAAGAAACACACATACGCACTCATACGCACTCATACGCACACACAGAGACAAAATGCTTTTTATTCATAAGTAGATATTAAAGGTCACGTGCAAGTCCATGTTGGCCATCAATCAATTATTTGTGTTAAGTGTATCCAAAAGTCAACAGCGATGAGCGGTTGCTGTTCTCGCTATATTTCATGATATTTGAAATCCAGAAGATAAGTTTTCAACATTTATCTCTCCTATTATATAAAAGTCACTTTGTGCATGTGCGTGTGTGAGTTCCTTTCTCATAGATTCCGAAACGGCTGAGCCTATCTTTTGCAAATTTCACACAATGGTAATTAATATGTCTGGCAGTGTTCTTAGGTATATTTTGTACTTGTATTAATCCGAAAAAAATCTGACCCTAAGAATAGTCTTTCTTTCTTTTTTATAGATAAAAAGGAATTTTTACTGGGGGAATATTTTACGTTACACCTGCAAGGGAGATAATAAAATCTCAAAAAATCATTTCTTCTTAAAAAAAAAAAAAACATGAAAAAAACAACAGAATTATTGACATCTGGAAATATGGCTTAGTGGTAGAGCATTCGATTACAGATCAAATGATCCCGTGTTCAAGCCCGGATGTACCAAACCATTTTATTTTGTTTTTGTTTTTTGTTGTTGTTTTTTTATATTAATAAATTCAATTTTCAATAAAAGAAGAGGTACAATTTAAAATTCTTGCAAGTCATTACTTCGTTTGCATATTTTAAGACTAAACATTTATCACAAGTGATTTTCTATGGCTTTCATCGTCAAGCTCAAATATCAGCTGACGTGATATTGTACACAAACACAGACGGAATTTGATGAACGACATTATCATTATCATTATTATTATTTTTATTTTTTGCGAATTAGCCTATCGAGCAAATTATTCCTTGTAATATATAATATTCAATAGGAGATTGGCTCTTTAATCTAATATATAAACGGCTATATGGCTGTTGGTTTGTCTGTCGGTCCATATTTTCAAACTTTATTTCCTCCGAAACTAAAATTTGGTTAACAATATGTAAAATTGTTTTTAATTGGTTAGCAATATGTCAAATTGTTTTAATTGGTTAACAATATGTCAAATTGTTTTTAATTAGTTAACAATATGTCAAAATTTCAAAAAAGGGTTAAACATTTTGTACATTCATCTTAGTTTATTTTTAATTTTTAATTTTTGATCTGTGTGTCACATTGGTACAGTGATAACGTCACCAGCTTTGAATGCTACAGTTTCGGTTTCGATTCTAGCTAATGACACCTAAATACATTTTTTTTTTACATTTGAAATCATGACTCTATAATAATATATACGAAATCTGGACAAATTATAGTATCATATTTGAGTTTATTTTACACCCGGGCAAAGTCGGGCGCTCATCCCCTACTAGTAATGTATACGCAATCTGTATGAATTAAAATAGCATGTTTAAGAGTATTGTACGACCGGGCAACGCCGAGAATCCAGCTAGTCTAGTAATAATCGCTGCTTTTGAAGATAAATTGACTCTCAAATTTCTTGGTCTTACTTTATCACCAAAACATCCTTGGGGTCAATACATTAGATCCACTGCTCTTTCTACTTCTCATAAAACTGGTTCTCTTTATCGCTCTATACATTTTCTTACACCCGAGGCTATTCTCATCTCTATAAATCTACTATCAAACCATTATGGAGTATCGTTAATTACATTTTAGCTGGTGAATATCTGTCGCATTTGAGGGCTCTTGATAAGGTTCAGAAACTAGCTGAACGCCCGGCGTTACCCGGTCGTACAATACGCTTAAACATGATATTTTAATTTATGCAGATTGCGTATATATTATTATAGAATCAATCCTCTATTGATTATTATATATTACAAGGAATAACTTCCCCTGTGAACTAATTCGCAACAAAAACAACAATAACAACAACAATAACAACAATAATAATAATAATAATAATAATAATAATAATAGTTCATCGAATTCCGTCTGTGTTTGTTTACAATATCACGTCAGCTGATATTTGGGCTTAACGATGAATGCTTTAGAAAAGTCATTCCTGTTTAATGTTTAGTTTTAAAATATGCAAACGAAGAAATGATTTGTGGCGATTTTAAATGGTACCTTTTCTTTTATTGTAAATTGAACTCATTAATAAGAAAAATAAAATAAAATTATGAGGTATACCTGAGGTTGAATACGAGATCATTTAATCTGTAGCCGAATGCGCAAGAACTAAACTGTATCTCCAGATGCCAATAATTCTTTTTCTAAAGATTAAATCAGTGATAAGACTTTATTATCTCCCTTGCCGGTGTAACGTGTAAAAATTATTCTTTTTTTATCTATAAGAAAAAAAAAAACAACTATTTTTAAGATCGGATTTTTTCGATTTTCGATTCTTATCGGATGAATTTATGCACAAAGCATACTTAAGAACATTTCCGGGCATATAAATTACCTTTGTGTGAAATTTGCAAAAGATAAGCTCGGCCGTTCGAGAAACTATGAGAAGGAACTCTCTCTCTCTCTCTCTCTCTCTCTCTCTCTCTCTCTCTCTCTCTCTCTCTCTCTCAAACACACTCACTCACACACTCCTTGTTCTCCTACTCTTTTCTCTGTCTTATCCATATTTTCCCCTTCTCCTTCTCTTTCGACTACTTCCCACATCAGTCGCCTTTTAATGACGTCATGACGTCATAAATGATCACTTCCGGTGGTGTATTTGTTGTAATGGACAACGTCTTCCTTTTCTCAACGTCATCTTCACTGCACGGATACAAATCAAGGTTTCACTTTTCTCTTTTCGCTTTGGTGTTTTAACAGAACACGTATTCATCTTGTGACACAATCAACTGTGCACGGTGACAGACAAATAAGACACCAAGAAAAATAAACAAACAAAATCCCCACAGTTTCATAACAATATATTTATTACAATAACTGACCAATAACTGGTCACGGGTGGTTAAGTTTGATAAATGGTGAATCATTAGCAAATTTAAAAAAAATAAACACTTAATCGACCAAGTTCTCTCCGATTCTCTCTCCACTGATCTTGAGCACGTGGTACAATGAGTAAAGGAGTGCCTGGTTACTTTTAATGCATCTAAAACCAAGCTTCTATCTTTACATCATCAACGCTCTGATCCCCATCTGGCATAATTGAAATGAATGGCTCTCGTCTTGGGGAGGCCTTATGTTTTGACAAGCTTCTGGGCTTGACCTTTACTCCTGATCTGAAATGGAACACGTACATCAAATCTGTTGCTAAAGCCGCTGGAAAAATGGTGTGATCCTTCTATCGATCCAGTAGATATCTCACTGCTGATGCAATTCTCTATCTATATAAGAGCCAAGTTTTCCAAGGATGGAGTACTGTTGCCACATCTGGGCAAGAGTTGCTAGAAAGGACTTATCTTGCTTTGATAGAGTTTAAAATAGACTTCGTAGCCTTATAGGAGATATCCTTTTTTCTTCCCTACAACCTCTTTCTCACAGAAGAGATGTAGCGAGTTTGTCTTTGCTTTATCGTTATTTTCATGGCAAGTGCTCGACTGAGCTTAAATCTATGCCTCTCATCGCCAAACTTTCACAAGAAACACTTGTCTAGCTGAAAACACTATCAATAATTCCTCCGACTCTTTATTTGTGCCTAAACCTAAACAGAGATTCCATGAACAAAGCTTCTTTCTTAGAACTTTACGCCTGTCGAATTGTCTTCCGTTTTACTGCTTTCCAGCTGACTACAATATGGTCGTCTTCAAGTCAAACGTAAACAAGTTCTTGATAAGCCGTTTCCCTTAAGTTAACTAATTTACTGAATTCCCATTACTGGCAATTACTATATTGTCCAATTGACTACTGTACACTCTTTAACCCTCGTCCTCGAGTGGTCCCTGGGCCTTGATAAATGGTGAGGCCTATGTAAAAATAAAAGTCTCCAAGAATATTGAAATTACTTCCAATAATTTCATAATTCCTAAATGAAAACACATGAACATTCACCCAATTATTACAACCAATGGCCGCAATATTAAATACTATGTTATGCTTTATATGAAAACTATTTTTATATTAAAAAATATGTAATACTAACCCTGTATGTCGCGCTTTATATAAGAACTTGATATGAATTAATAAGGCAAGATTTCATGAATAACAATCAAAATTCATTTCAAAATTCAGATGACAATAATCGATTTCTACTTCCTCTGCGCGAACATTACCATCGCGGTCACGTTTATGGTACGAAATGACTAAGGGACAAAACTTGGTTGGCTTGTTGAATTCTGATCACACACATTCTTGACGTACTTTTGTGAGTCCTGTCCAGGTTTGGGCTAAGTTAGGTTAAGTTTAAATTAGTGTTACCGCGAAAATACTATTCTTTACGTTGGAATAGATTAAACTCTAGAGTTAGGGTTAGTTAGAGTTTGTGTTAGCATTAGGGTTAGGGTTAGGGTTAGTTAGAGTTTGTGTTAGGGTTAGGGTTAGGGTTAGTTAGAGTTTGTGTTAGCATTAGGGTTAGGGTTAAGGTTAGTTAGAGTTTGTGTTAGCATTAGGATTCAGGGTTCCATGTTAATATCGATGGAACGTTCATTTATCGTCGTAGGGTTAGAGTTATGGTTAGTTTTAGTACAAAATGCAAAATAAAGGCTACTGTGGAACGCTTCGCGGAACGGATGACATCCGTCTGTGTTAGTATATGTTAAAGCAAGAATATAATGGGAAGGATCTTTTTTATGTAAATAATCAATGATATGAATGGATTCGATTTTTTGAGT
Organism: Euprymna scolopes; assembly: GCF_053919585.1. Classification (NCBI taxonomy): domain Eukaryota; kingdom Metazoa; phylum Mollusca; class Cephalopoda; order Sepiida; family Sepiolidae; genus Euprymna; species Euprymna scolopes. The sequence goes on along the minus strand of NC_136506.1, from coordinate 79,799,333 downwards.
AATAAAACGTTTTTCTACGATCCGTGATAGAGAGACGCTTGGAATGAAGGTATATTTCTGTAGTATTCTTCTATAAAAGATCGTAAAAAGATTTGGATGCATTGTCTGATCTATTCTCAGCTTCTTTTCTCTCAATAAGTTTGACTCGTTGATCTAGTGGACTCCATCAATTCGATGTTTTACCTCTTTGTTCCAGTAGCTTCTTTCCAAGATCTTGGGAACTTCTTGCTGACTGTTTTCTTCGTACCTATTACCTGGGATTTTCAAGACAAAGGTCAATAGGCATCTATTGTCTTTGCGATAAGCATATTCCGTTCTTGTTTGCTCTTTTACATCAAGTGGCTTCAAGCCTTATCTGGAGTGATTTCCTTAAAAAAAACTGAAACTGAAGTTTGTTTATTATTTATTCTTGCTCGTTGATAGAAACTAATTTCTTTTCCACCCGCATCATGCAAACGATCTTCACTTCAGAATGGTCTCGAAATTTCTTTAGAATCCGCTATCGGCTTTGGTGCCTTTGCTTGACGGCACACCATAATAGAACCGCTAAAATCATGAGATTTAATCCCTCTTTATCTAAAATTTTGTCCGCAATTTTTTAATTGTTTTTTTTTGTTTTGTTTTTTTGTATTTTGTTTGTTTTTTCGAACAAATCTCTTCCTCCTGTAGCAAACGCTAAGTAGAATCGCGAGTGACCAGAATTCCCAGTCACGTGCTTTGCTGGCAAACTCAGCCGGCCTTGCGGGACTTGGTCTTTTCGAGCTCGTCAACCGAGCAAATCACCCTATTAAAGCCCGACATTGTGACAACAGATCCGCCGACGGTGACAAACAGATGTCATTCCCACTTGTTTTTCCTCACACCATTTTCTCATCAGATCTGTTTATAGATACGTCCTCGTCGATAGGTCCGTCTGTCACGTTTCAGTTTGAAATATCATTTTATATGCCTGTTATGCTTAAGTTTGAAATAACATG
>NC_136506.1:79785856-79795856 GCF_053919585.1 Euprymna scolopes | reverse complement strand
TAAAGCTTTAAGAATCACATTCTAATTTGTGTTTAAACGTTTCCTCCTATTAAATTCTCCCGTTTTCTTTGGCGGGGTTTGGGAGCAGGAGAATTGAGAAGGTGACACTGAATATCGCGGAGTTTTAAAAGTAATGCGGGCATATCTTTTCGTGGCCGTCAAATCACGCGTAGTAACCAAATGAGTTCTTCGGCAGCCTGAAGCCTTAACCGAAAATAACTAATTAGACAAATACGCTTAGTAAAAAAAAAAAAAATAGTTCGATTTCCGACGAAGGCAGCAGATGTATGCATTTTCTCTCTGCCTTCAAGGGCGAGGAATTTTTCAGGAGAATCTAAATACATCCTTGTCACTTATATTACACACTCTCCCATTAAAACATATAAGATCTACCAGCATAAACAACTTATAACTCCTTGTCGGGATTTCCTCTGTTGATGTTAGAGAAGTTGCCAGCGGAGAGAAGAGGTTCAAGAATAAAAATAAATAAATAAATAAACAGTGATGGAAGCAATATATTCCTTGGAATGTAATCTGGTGTTTCTATATATGCGATAAATTAAGGCACGATAAATGTACGACAAGGCACGGAAACTTCTCCTGCTGATCCTCTGTTAATCTCATATTTAGACATGGCAAATTAAGGCACGAAAAATGAATGCTGCTGGTTTATATTTTTATTTATTCATTTTTTTTTACATGGTAGTCACCACTTATCAAGGCCAGGAGGCCACTCGAGAATAAGGGTTATTGCGTGTACATTAATCAATGGGATAATATCGTAGTAATTGTTAGTAATGGAGATTTGATAAAGTGTCTTACTTAAGGGGGCGGTTTATTAGGAATTTGTTTATGTTGGACTTGAAGACATCCAAGTTGTAGTCAGGTGGGAAACAGGCAAACGGAAGAGAGTTCCACAGGCGTGCACTTTTAAGAAAGAAGCTTTGTTCATGGAATCTACGTTTTGATATATATATATAGGAATACTAGGTGCTGTATGTATTGAGCCACAGGATGTGGAAATTTCTATATTAGTATCTGGGGTTACATCTAGAAACCACTAGGAGAGATACACCCTCAGTCTCCATTCATCTAAGAGAAGGAAAACTGATGTAAAACCTGTCTGCTCTGTCTGTTGTAAATGTTGGCACCTACTGAGTGTAGCAGTAGTTCCAGAAAGTGTGAATGGTTCTACACAAAGCCTTCACCGCTATAAACAAATCATCTGGGGGGATTTCTGAGTAACTTAGTTGTTGTGTGAAATTCATATGTCGAAATCAACAGGAGAGTCCACACACACACACACACACACACACACACACACACACACACACACACACACACATTTCAGTAATCAATGGGATACTATCGTAGTAATTGTTAGTATTAGAGATTTAAGAAAGGGGGCGGTTTATCAGGAATTTGTTTATGTTGGACTTGAAGACTTTCAAGTTGTAGTCAAGTGGAAAACAGGCAAACGGAAGAGAGTGAAGCTCAATATTTCAAAATTTATTATTTATTTGTATTTTTTCAGTAGCTATTAATATATAAAGTATTAAATCAAAGTTATATCTATGATTAAATAATGCGTAACGTGTTCTTTATGAAGGTGAAGTCAGTAATAACAGCCTGGATTGTCTGTGATTGCTGCAGACTTTTCCAGAAACATGTAAAAGTTTTGTTCAGAAATTGTAATTATCTTAAAATTGGACGCTATCAAGATAATAAAAAGGTACAATATACTAAAGCAATTAAAGAAATACAAAAAAAATAGACGATGAAAACAAGATTGAATAAATTACATTTATTGATTCATCAAAAGTTTCTTATACACTTCTTTTATATATTTCATATATTTTCCAATACATGCTAACCAATAGCGCATTTGTATTTTTACTGATGATTATCCTTTGAAAAAAAGAGCACATTTTTGAAAATCCACAAATTAAAGATTTTTCATTATCATTCGTTGTTTGAATTTTTGATGGATCGAGAGATATTGTAATTTATCCAAGATTACTTCTTTCATCTACTTTTTTTCTAGAGATCGAAAGGCTAACAAAAAATAGTAGGGCTTATCCTTATCTCCGGACAAGATTTACTACAAACTTCCAAACTTATGGCTTCAGGTTGCTGATTGTTTTTTTTTGTGTGTTTTTTTTGGGTTTTTTTTTTACTTCATGAATATAAGAAAGATTCAGAAGAAATATATATACACATATATACATATATATACATATACATATGCATATACAAATATATGTATATACATATATATGGATATACATATATGTATAAGCATATGTATATGTATATACATATGTATATGCATATAAATATATATATGCATATATGTATATGTATATGCATATATGTATATGTATATACATATATGTATATACATATATGTATATACATATATGTATATGACGAGATCCCTGGCGACACCAGATGATCTTGCTTTTCGAATAGAGGAAGAGAAGATGGGAGAGGAAAAACAGATGTTTATGAGATTCCTGTCCACAGAAAAGAGTAAATATTTCAATGAGAGAAGAAATAGTGAATATTTCGATGGGAAATAAATAAATATGATAATGAGATTCTCGAGTTGGCAGAAAAAGCAATACAGGGTCGTTTTCTGGTTTAGATTAGAACAACAATTCAAATTATTAAAGAAACAATGTTTTGTTGAAAGGTACAATGACTTGGGTTCAAAAGGTCTCTTTGGTGTCTGGAAGGTATTGTCGTTGGGTCCATCTGTTGTAATTTAACTGCCAGATCACCAGCCAGTGATAAGTTAGTTGGACAGATAGATAAATAAATTGAACATGGGGAGAGATGTGGTCATGAAAGACGAAGAAGAGAGAAAAGAAAGAGAAAATGAAAAGAATAAAATAATGAGTTCACGAGAGAAGGAAAAGAGTAGGATGATGGAAAAAAGAAAGAATAACTCCAAAAAGGTGAAAGGAGGAATTACTGATTTGATAAAAACGATTGAATTTTGGAGTTAGGGTCCAGAGTCCAGAGTCCTTTTTTACTGACTGGCATGGAGACGTACACATCGCTCTCACCCACCCTGGGGGGGGGGGCAAAATCTCATAACAGCTAAGTTGAAAAGCTCTTGTTCTTAGCTGGGAAATTGATTAGTGGAACTTAAGTATGCAACCTGCATCACGAATCAAAGAACTCGACTAAATAAGTGTAAACGATTTATGAATAATTATTTTGTTCCGTTATATAAAAATGTCCCAGAGTTTTTCCTTGTTTCTCGCTTGCCGGCCTGAATGAAGATACAGTTTGTTTCAGATATCCCCTGACGCCAGATGATGAAGGAGACAGACTGGATCCAGCACGAAGCCAGATTGAGAGCCGAAATCGACAATGTTGCCACACGGACTTAGGGTCATGCACATTTCGCGTGCCCTGAGCAGGAGAAGATATTTTCCAGTGATCAGTGAGAGTCTGATCACCCTTGAGGGGTCCACCACTAGACAAATAAGAATGTAGCCCTGCTGGGTTGCATCTATGGTCCTGTGAGCTGGGAGCGACGAACACGGCCAGAAGTACATCACAAGTATGCTCCCATGAACCAGGATGGCGACAGATGCGGCCTCGGTCCCCGGAGAAGAGGGGTTAAGGTTATATTATATGTATATGCATATACATACATATATGCATATACATATATATGCATATATGCATATGTATATGCATATATATATGTATTCATCTACATATATATATACACATAAATATACACATATATACATATGCATATATATATACATATGCATATATATGCACATGTATACATGTATGTGCACATATATACATATATATACACATACAAATATACATATACATATATATATACACACACACATATACATATACATATATATGCCGATATATATATATATATACATATACATATATATAAATATACATATATATGCACATATATACATATATGTGCACATATATACATATATATACACATATATACATATATATACACATATATGCATATATGTGCACATATATACATATATGTACACATATATACATATATATACATATATATGCATATATATATATACACATATATACATATATATACATATATATGCATATATATACACATATATGCATATATATACACATATATACATATATATACATATATATGCATATATACACATATATACATATATATATGCATATATATACACATATATACATATACATGTACATATGTATACACATATATACATATGTATACACATATATACATATATATATATGTATATACATATACATATATATACATATATACATATATATACATATATACATATACATATATATATACATATATACATGTACATATGTATACACATACACTGCTGATTAAAAATTTAAGACCACTTAAAAATCTTTAAAAAGAAACCTTTTTAAGGATAGATGTTCAACTCTTCCGACTTAAGGTTACTAATACTACAATCTAAAAGCTTATGGAAACAAAAGGTACATTCCAAAACTTTTATTTAAAAATTTGAATTTCTATTAAATTAGGCTTTTTTACACATGATCAAAATTATAAGACCAAGTGTATAAATTGTTAGATTTATGGTAATTATAATGTTTTTAGTTCAGTAAGAGATTAGCAATCACTGTGTAAAAGTGTTACCATGCATAAAGCAAGAAAACTAACCGAAGTTTAGCGCTCTCGAATTCTAGAATTTCATAACCAAGGTTACACACAGCGAGCGATAGCAGCTAAGGTTAGTCGCAGTAAAACTGTTATTTGCAACTTTATAAAGAACACTAAAAATTATGAAAAAGCAAAATCCTTTGGAAGGCCCCCCCCCAAATTTCTCCTGTGTTGAGTAGAAGAATCAGACACGTTGTTATGAATGACAGAGGACTTCCTTCTAGTCAAATTAAGGCGGTTACAGATGCTGATTGCAGTCCTATAATAATCAGACGACACTTACAACAAAAAGGCATGGTAAATAAAATTCCTCGATTGAGTCCACGACAGAAAGTAGACCGCTTAAGATTTGGTCGTGCATACCAAACCTGGGACGTTGAGAAGTGGAAGAAAGTCCTCTTTTCTGATGAGAGAAAAAAAATCAATTTAGATGGTCCTAATGGCTTCCAGCGATATTGGCATGACAAAAACATGCCCCTTAAATGTTTTTCCCACACGTCATAGGAACGATGGAGCTCCAGGTGGTGCAGGGTCGTCAGACAGCAGCTGGCTATGTTAGCATGCTACAAAACCATCTTTGATGATGGATGGTCATTGTTTGTGTGGGGATGGATGGTTATTCCAACAAGATAATTCTACAATCCACACTGCAAGACGGATCTTGAGTTTGGTGATGGATGACAGGAGAGGTTTATCGAAATGGCAAACAATATTAAAAAAAAGGAACTTTGTGAAGCCATCTTCAGAAACTGGAGCAAGATCCCCCGCACCTTAATGGAAACCCTTAGTTTTAGCATGCCACAAAAGATTTTTGCAGTCATCAAAAGCAGTGGAGTAAGAATTCATTATTAAGTTTGATTGTTGAATGTGTTCATACATTTTTCAAACACTTTTTGTACAATTTTACAATATAATAGAATTTTTGTCTCTGGTCTTATAATTATTACCATATGTAAAAAGCCTAATTTAATAAAAATGTAAATTTAAAGAATAGATTTTGGAATGTAGCTTTTTGACTCCATAACCTTTTAGATAGTAGTATTGGTAAACTTAAAAAATGTTTATTTGTCTTTTTTTTAAGATTTTTCAGTTGTCTTTAATTTTTGATCGGCAGTGTATATACATATATATATATATATATATATATATATATATATATATATACATGTATGTATTTGTATATTTATATATACATATGTGTATATGTATATATACATGTATATATACATATACACATATATACATGTATATATACATATACACATATGTATATATACATATACACATATGTATATATACATATGCACATATGTATATATACATATACACATATGTATATATAAAAATACAAATATATACATGTACATATATACATATACACATATGTATATATACATATATAAATATATCCATGTATATATATACATATACACATATGTATATATACATGTATATATTTGTATGTATACACATATGTATATATACATATACACATATACATATTTATATATACATATACACATAGGTATATATACATCTACACATATGTATATATACATCTACACATATACATATGTATCCATATATACATATGTATATATGCATATACATAAACACCTATATATATATGCACATATATATATACATATACACATATATATATGCATATCAACATATATATATACATATACAAATACATACACACATATAAAACTATACATATAAATGTGTACATATATATACATATACAAATATATATATATACATATATATATACATATAAATACATATGCATGTACATACATATATACATATGCATATGCATATATGCATATATATGCATATATAACTGTGTGTAAATTCTCATCTATATACATAAAAGCGAAATTGTCTGTACATTTCCCTACCAAATTACTCTGTCAATTTTCAGTCTACAGACTGCCGATTGGATGTAAAAGATATTGAAGTTTTGGGAAAATCTTTTTAATTGGTTTTCGGACAGAATTTCCACGATTTGTCTGTTGAAACCTCTTCCAAACTCCTCTGCCAATTTTGGGTCTAAACAATTTAAATTTTAGATGTAGGTTCATTGGGCATGGATCAAACTTTTTAACTGAATTTGAACAAAAAAAAAAAAGAAATATTAAGGGGTCAAAACTGAGGTCATACTTTAAGAAAACTTTACCTCTCAGTCAATTTTTGGTCTAAACATTTGAAAGTTTGCATTAAGTGTATTCAGGCCACCGAGAGGTAAAAGTTCGAAAGATTTGACCTTTGAGATCTCTAACAAACTATTCAGCCAATGTGGGGTCTACACATTTGAAATTTTGCATAAAGGGTATTCAGATATTCAGCAAGCTTTTTAATCAGTTTTTGGGCGAGAATTCGCCTGTCAAGAGGTCACAGTTGTAAGAGTTGACCTTAGACTGTACCAAAATATTCCGCCAATTTTCGGTCTAAACACTTGAAATGTTAGATATAGGTTACCTGGACATGAGTCAAACTTTTTTTAATATATAGGCATATGCACATAAAGTTATAAACAGTAAATAGGGCCCGAGTAAATCTGGGCTGAACTGCTAGTATATATATATATATATATATATATATATATATATATATATATATATATATATAATAAAAATTACAATAAGTTTACCAAGGTAATCAAAATGGTAAACTTAAAATATATCATAAATATTAAAGAGTTAATATTTACAAGTAAAATAAACTCAGCCAGATGTAAAAGCTCAATAATCTTGTGCTTCCTTTTTTAAAAATTAAATATGTTTTTAACTCTTTTTCAAGATGTCTTTTAACATGTTTTATTAATCATTTGTTCATATATATATATATATATATATATATATATATATATATATGTTGTTAGCAAATAACCAGGAAGATAAAAATAGAACACTCTGCCGTATTTTATTTAACATCCTTATATATATAAATATATATATATATATATATATATATATATATATATATATATATATATTGTGACATTAAGAATTATCTATATAAAAATATGCGTTGTTGTTTATCCTTCTAAACGTACTTGTACAGGGTGACTCCCCTCCCCCCAAAGCTAAATGGAGGCCATCTAGAACATATGCTGTAGAACGGAGAAAAAAGGCCAAAGACCCTAGTGTTTTGATGTGATGTTTTGAATATAATAAACTAGTTATGATCAAAGCTTCATTTCACTCGAACAAAACACTAAGAAACGGGGCCTAATTTGTGTTTGGGCCCGTTTTTTTTAGGTCACCCTGTATAAGTAGTTCTTAATTTCAAAATATATGCAACGCTTCAAGCGCAGGTAATATTTCATTGATTTATTTTGCGCGACTAACGCGACACCTTGCTGATTACTCTTTTAAAAATCATACCTTTATAAGACCTACGAACTAACACACTTGCTCGCGGATTACACTATACGGAAACAAATAAATTTATTTATAAAATATGCTTTTTATATACGTAATGCTTAATCTTAAAATATATACAACGCTTCAAACTCATTTCATTTTTCTTTAATATATATATATATATATATATATATATATATATATATATATATATATAGAATAATGTGAAAAATATATTAATTTTCATATTTTTTCTTATTTCTTGACGTACAGAAATACAAAATGTCTTTAAAAATCTCTCTCTAAAAGAACGAAACTTTCGACCTCAAATTAAAAGATACATCTATATATTAATACCCAAACACCTTTAACGTACGTACATATATAGGTGCGCCACGATTCTCAGAACTGTCCACCTGTAGTACACTGTATTGTGCGACTGTTTCGTAGCTGAATATATAACATAGTCGTTTTCAAGTTTAATTTAAATTACTTCTTGTTGAGCCGCCTTCTTAAATAATTAAACTATGACCAAATTTCACCATTGCTAATTATCACGGTGTTGTCCCACTGTGTATCTATCGCTCACTTGCCATTTATTCTAGAGTGACATTTAGGACTTGATAAGCGGTGACCCCGTCCTCCTTGTTAAAATCATCAAGTGGGGGGCCTATTTGGAAAATCAAAAAGAAAACTCTAACGTGTTTAAGAGAAAATAGGAAACCATACACGACATTAAAAGAGACTTCTTTGCACAAGTGTAACCATACTTTAATTAAGTTGAATCGTTTGAAGTATAACAGAAACAAATAACACTTTCCGTCCCTTTTACATAATTCTAGTATGACGCAACAAATCCATATTTACAACGCTATTTCATTTTGCTTGAATACCTATTTTCCCGCCAGAAAGGTTTGACAGGTTAGTTTGGAAGTCAATTCCTACAAAGGCGTCCAATAGTGCCCACGCGTAAAACGAAATTTAAATAGAAGATGACGATGATGACAATGATGAGAAGGAGGTTGGTTGGTTTGGTTGTTCTTGTTTTACGGCATATCAACCCTTTTCGGGTTATTTAATGCCGAATCCAAAGATTTTGGAGAAGAATTTTTTTAATAGAATATATTTGTTGTTTTCACGTCGGTTTCTATTTAACCCATAGTTGGGACCCTAACAGGTACTACCACTCCGGGTCAGAGTGGACCTGGGAGCAATGGTAATTAAAGGGTGGCTCCACACTCCCCAAAGCTCACAAGCTGGGGGCTCACCACTGGATATACTTTAAGGTCATATCCAGGACCCCCATTGAGGGACTTTATCCTCTGCAGGGAGGGGGGGGCAGTCGGTGTATTCTAATGCCCCACCGACAGGGCCATGAGAAGGAGGAGTAGGAGGAGTAGAGAGTAATTCTTTAACCCTTTATGGCCTCGCAATTCTTAATTTTTTGAGATGTGATGTGAATGCTTCTGTTATGTTGATTACTCGGACTATTATTCTTATCTTGGGCGTTATTAAGATAACATTTCCGTCGCGGACAACTTCGACCTTCTTTGGGTGTTGAAAACATGATTCACCGGATTTGAGCCCCCCATAATTTTTCTCTTGGGGAGGGACGATATGGGAGGGTATGTTAAACACAGGGTTCATGCTACAAAAGGAGCTACAATGAATGAATTGAAAGCAACCATTGACAGAAGATGAGTCAACATACCAATTGAACTGATTAGAAACGTTTTCGATTCAATCAGTGAGCATTGTCAGTTGTTAATGGACCACAATGGCCAATAATTTGAACATTTTGATAATTAGCTGGTTTCTATATTTATTCACAGTATTTTGATGTATGAAACTTTTCTTTCTTATAATAAACAAGCGGGGGTTTCCCGGGGGTTTGGAGGTGTGTGTTGAGCAC
>NC_136506.1:79778356-79783356 GCF_053919585.1 Euprymna scolopes | reverse complement strand
CTACATCATCCGTGCTTAGGCGGAAAACCGAGAGAGAAAAAAAAAGAGGTTTTTCGAGAAAAGTAGGAGTTGTAAAAAAAAAAAAAAAAAAAAAAAAAAATATGTTCATAGCAGTTGTAAAAAAAATACCAAATAAAAAATATGTTTAGTCGGGATGTAGTGCATGCCAGGAAAGAAACTGACTCAGCCCGAACGATAACATAATTGAAACTGCAACAACATTTTGGGGCACAGAATGGAAAAATGACAGAGTAGTTTTGATTCGAATTCACTTAAAAAAAAGTGAAATCCTATAAAATGTTAAAATGTTAAAGGTTTAATCAAAACCAGTACTAAAAACATAAAACTGATATAAAACTGGCTTACTAACAGCCGTGTGGGAGTAATAACACGTGTCCGTATGCCGCAACAATAACGAAATGCGACCTTTCGGGATTAGCTTGTTGAGCTCCCGCGGACAAGTGACAGAACGCTTTTTAGATGTTATAATTAGTATTCTTAAAATTTATTGCATCTAGAACATCAAGGCCTCCTCGTGCAAAATTTGGCACAATTCTCTTCAACTGTGGAACTTATGTGCTTTACGAGGGTGTTTCAAAAATAAAGCATCCTATTTTTTTGGTTGAAGGTTGAAGAGCCACAAAAAACGGGAGTGATTCCATTAAAACGAGCAACCTTTGTGCTCCAGAATTTATTATTTTTCTACATAGTTACCACCATTCTCAATGCATTTTGCTTGGATTTTAATGATAAGTCTACGCTTCTGACGCACGCCCATGACAAGGGGTACTTTCTAAGAGCCTCACATCGTCAATATCTAAAATAGAGAGATGAAATTTTCAGATCGTGAATGCATAGGTTCAGTCATTATAAAGTACAATGTGCAATCTCCTCTGATCCATGCGGGCGGAATGAAAAAAATAGGAGGCATTACTTTTGCGACGCACCATCGCATAATTATTAATTTCAGTAGTAGTAAACGTACTTAAATGTACTCTAGCTGGATTTAAACCGATACTATTAAATGATCAGCCCATGTGCGAATCCCTTACAAATTCCCTTTTTCTTGTAACCATGTTTTGGTAAACATAGTAGCGCGACTTGGTGTTTTATCTTGCGTAACTGTCTATTATTGACGTTTTTGTAAAGGTTTGTTACTCAGAAAATCACAGTAACTTGTAAAATTCATTACCACTCTGTAATCGACTTCAAAAAGGAACCACAAACTCACTGCCAACAACACCAGTCCATGGTTGGATCATTCTACCGCTCTAGGAGATTTCTCACTACCGATGCAATCCTCTACCTGTATAAGAGCCAAGTATGTCCTAGGACAGAGTACTTTTATCATATATGGACAGGAGCTGCTCGAACAACCCTATCCTGCCTTGCAGAGTTCAAAAGCGGCTTCGAAACCTGGTAGAGGATGCTTTTATTTTTCTTCCCTGCAACTTCTTTCCGACAGAAGAGACGTTGCTAGCCTGTCTCTACTCTATCATTATTCTCTATGGCGACTGGTCGTCTGAGCTCCAATCCATGGTTCCTCTTGTCAAATTTTTACCAAAACACACTCGTCTAGCTACAACCACTAGCAACAATTTCCTCCACCATATGCCTGTTCCTAAATTTAAACATGGATTATATGAACTAAGCTTCTTTCTTAGAACTGCCCGTTCATTGTTTATACGGTCCCGAGCAACGCTGGGTAGCCCTGCTAGTCTTCTATATATATAAATCTCAAACGTGGAATTCTGTTCCGCTGGAGTGTTTTCTAGCTGACTACAATATGGTTGTCTTCAAGTCCAATGTGAACAAATTCTTGCTGAGTCGTCCCCTTCAATAATCAAATCATACCAAATTCCCACTATTAACGATTACTAAACTGTTGTCCTAATGACTACCGTACACATATTAACCCTTATTCTCCGGTTGCCTTCGAGCCCTGACAATGTGATGACCCCATTGTAAAAATATGACCCCACCCATCTTGTAGCTGTTTAACAAATTCTCTTGAATAATGGTTCTTACAGACCTAACCTCCCGCTTCTCCATCAAAACTAAACCGGACCTCGTCTGTGTAAAAGACTTTTCTGAAATCAGTTTCCATATATGGATTAGGCAGTATATATAAAGTGTTTACTTTTCCTTACTTCTCTCTCCCCTATAAAATAATTTTCTAATTGCTAACCCTTACTATTCTATAAAAAAAAAAGGCCTGTCCTATTAATCAAGGCGATTCTCCTTAACCAATCAGCAGACATCCTATTTGTCAGGCTGAATGCAAAATCCTATATTCTCTCTATTTCCGAATACAAAGTCGTCCAGTCTATAAGTAATGAAATCTGTTCCTCTTTAATTTGAATGTGACTACCTAAATCTGAACATTCTGAGAACCATCTATTTCTTGGACGTAAAAAAAATGTATAGTTGAGCGTCTAAAGCCGCAAACAATAAGTTTTGCAAGGGCTTTTCTCTATTGTTTAATTTAATAATTCAATGCATATGTATTATCATTATCTCAGTCTTGTGTTGTCTACTGTACTTTTTTCTTTCAGCATTTTCCAACTTCGGCAAGTGAGAATTGAAGCACTTCCTTGCCGAAACACTTTAACCATTGAACTCGATATTTTTTGTGTGTTTCTTAATTAATACGGGCTTCTTGAATCGATTCTCTACATCATTATATTGCGTGATTTTAAATACTCAACGGGCCTTAACTCACCTACCTTCTTTGCAGCAGCCTTGGCAATGTCCGCAATGTATTTGTTTCAATTCATGTTGTCTGTGATTATTAAGCTGAGAACTTTGGACGTTGGTCACAATCCTACGTGTAATTAAACCATATTTGTCCATGCCTGACTTGAACCCAAGTTTCCATCATGAATGCCCAACAGTTTTTAATTTATAACTGTGCAATGACATACGGGGATTCTTTGATGATCGTCTCATCAGTAGGGAGTGTGATTCTGAATGTGCTTCACGCTAAATTAACCGGATATCCCCTCCACCGGATATTTAGCCGTGGAGTCATTTCAAAGATAATATCTATAAAAACAATATTCAGATTAATCTTGAACTGAAGGGTGTCATCATAGCTACACCAGAGCAGAGTAAAGAGAACGGCGATAAAACGAACGTTCAAGATGAAAACTTGGCGAGTAAGTCACGCATAGTTCGAATTTTATTTTGTTTTTTTTTTATTTTTAAGATGGGGATTGATAATTTGATTTATTCAGAGAATTCGGACTACTATATTAATCTTAAGTGTTATTCTCACAACATTTCGGCCGATGTAACTTTCGACCTTCTTCATTTCTGCAAAAATCCATTGTGTAGGTACAAAGTAATCTTCTCGTAAAAAATATTAATTTATAACTTAATATATTGCAGCATTAAGAATTGATTATATAATGTTATAAATTGAATTTTAAAAGAAGGAAGCCTCTTCTGGTGAGGAGTACAAAGATAAGGATGCCGACACCAAAACACACACACACATATATATATAGCGATATTTTCCCATAAAAAACAAGCTCTTATATTAACCAAAATTGGTTTTGTTTTTGTCAGAACATATCTAAATGTTTATTTGCTTTATAATTAAATATTACAACCCTATGATCGAATATATTGTGCTCAAGTTTGGAGTTTGATTTAACAACGAAAATATATGCATTATATATATTGTTATATTATAAACCCTTTTTAAGAATTCACAACACAACAACCATTGGTGTAAGCAACAGTCCGTTTTTTATTTCTCCTGTTGTTCTTACTTATGGTAGATAGAGAGAGAGAGAGTGGGGGAGCGACAGGGAGAATTATCGTGGCGTCCGCTCGGTTGACAATCAAATCTCCAACTGCAATCTTTTTCCTTCTGTCACTTTTTCCTGTCAATCTTTTCAAAACATCCACATAACCAGATTCCTTTCTGTTACATTTTTCATAACAATAACAAGGTTTGTTTATATTTGTGAGAAATATTGAAACAATTCCCGTTTAGCTTGTCAATTTCCGACATTTCATCCGCAGACGCGTGCCACATTTTAATTCACAAACATACATATATATATATACCCCTATACACATATATACTAGCATGTCAACCCGGCTTAGATCGGGTCATTTGTGTAACAATATTATGTGTGTGTATGTTTTTGTGTATATTTGTGTCTGTATGTATGCATAGAATAGCCTCTAAAAGTTGAAGTAGATGCAAAATATATGTATTATTACAATGTGCTCATTATGATTGGATTTATTTGAAACTTTATTTCTTTTTTTCATGAATGAATCGCAATAAACAGAAACAAATTAAAGTAAAATGGTTGCTAAAACATTATTGCAAATGTCGCAGTTCAAAAATTTTAGATGAAAAAAACTGTTGGTGTAAAACACTGTTATTCTAATCGCTAAAAAAAATTATCCATTTTTCAGATCTGTGGCGAACCCGGTATCTTTGGATTAATGCTAAATGCTATAAGAAAAAAAAAAGAAAAAGAAAAACAGAAATATGCATATAATTATATATATATATATATATATATATATATATATATATTATAAAAATGGGAATTAGTAAAAACCTGAAGAAAGTGCTCAATACTATTGCAGAGCAAATATATGTTTTATTTTTATTACTGTTTTATCTGCTTAGTTACACATGTTTTGGTTACCGAATCGTATTTTCTGTCATGTCTGATGAAGTTACTGGATCGTTAATACGATTCAATAACTGAAACATATGTAACTAAGCAGATAAAACGGTAATAAAAAATAAGACATATATACACACACAGTAATATATATATATTCAAGCATTGATTGAATACGACAAAGTTATTGTTTTCTGATTTTTTTTAGATATCTTTTCAATTCACCGAGTGGTCTTTTTATTTATTTAAGCTGGCATATTAGATATCATTGCGCCCAAAAGTTGTTGTTCGCCCATATTTGTCTCAAGCGCTTTTTATCGGTTCAATCGATCATCGTCAGGAGCA
>NC_136506.1:79748356-79770856 GCF_053919585.1 Euprymna scolopes | reverse complement strand
CATATACTTATATATATATATACATACATATACTTATATATATATATACATACATATACTTATATATATATATACATACATATACTTATATATATATATACATACATATACTTATATATATATATACATACATATACTTATATATATATATACATACATATACTTATATATATATATACATACATATACTTATATATATATATATACATACATATACTTATATATATATATACATACATATACTTATATATATATACATACATATACTTATATATATATATACATACATATACTTATATATATATATACATACATATACTTATATATATATATACATACATATACTTATATATATATATACATACATATACTTATATATATATATACATACATATACTTATATATATATATACATACATATACTTATATATATATATACATACATATACTTATATATATATATACATACATATACTTATATATATATATACATACATATACTTATATATATATATACATACATATACTTATATATATATATACATACACTTATATATATATATACTTATACTTATATATATACATACATATACTTATATATATATATACATACATATACTTATATATATAATACATACATATACTTATATATATATATCATACATATACTTATATATATATATACATACATATACTTATATATATATACATACATATACTTATATATATATATACATACATATACTTATATATATATATATACATACATATACTTATATATATATATATACATACATATACTTATATATATATATACATACATATACTTATATATATATATATACATACATATACTTATATATATATACATACATATACTTATATATATATACATACATATACTTATATATATATATACATACATATACTTATATATATATATACATACATATACTTATATATATATATACATACATATACTTATATATATATACATACATATACTTATATATATATACATACATACATATACTTATATATATATACATACATATACTTATATATATACATACATATACTTATATATATATACATACATATACTTATATATATATATACATACATATACTTATATATATATATATACATACATATACTTATATATATATACATACATATACTTATATATATATATATACATACATATACTTATATATATATATGTACATACATATAGCTTATATATATATATATACATACATATACTTATATATATATATACATACATATACTTATATATATATATATACATACATATACTTATATATATATATATACATACATATACTTATATATATATATATATACATACATATACTTATATATATATATATACATACATATACTTATATATATATATACATACATATACTTATATATATATATACATATACTTATATATATATATATACATATACTTATATATATATATATACATATACTTATATATATAATATACATACATATACTTATATATATATACATACATATACTTATATATATATACATACATATACTTATATATATATACATACATATACTTATATATATATACATACATATACTTATATATATATACATACATATACTTATATATATATATACATACATATACTTATATATATATACATACATATACTTATATATATATACATACATATACTTATATATATATACATACATATACTTATATATATATACATACATATACTTATATATATATACATACATATACTTATATATATATACATACATATACTTATATATATATACATACATATACTTATATATATATACATACATATACTTATATATATATACATACATTATACTT
Source organism: Euprymna scolopes (assembly GCF_053919585.1). Taxonomy (NCBI): domain Eukaryota; kingdom Metazoa; phylum Mollusca; class Cephalopoda; order Sepiida; family Sepiolidae; genus Euprymna; species Euprymna scolopes. The sequence continues at coordinate 79,768,962 of NC_136506.1, read as the reverse complement.
ATATATATATATACATACATATACTTATATATATATATATACATACATATACTTTTATATATTTATACATACATATACTTATATATATATATACATACATATACTTATATATATATAAACATACATATACTTATATATATATATACATACATATACTTATATAATATATATACATACATATACTTATATATATATATACATGCATATACTTATATATATACTTATATATATATACATACATATACTTATATATATATATACATACATATACTTATATATATACTTATATATATATACATACATATACTTATATATATATATACATACATATACTTATATATATATATACATACATATACTTATATATATATATACATACATATACTTATATATATATATACATACATATACTTATATATATATATACATACATATACTTATATATATATATACATACATATACTTATATATATATATATACATACATATACTTATATATATATATATATACATACATATACTTATATATATATACATACATATACTTATATATATACATATACTTATATATATATACATACATATACTTATATATATACATACATATACTTATATATATACATACATATACTTATATATATATACATACATATACTTATATATATATACATACATATACTTATATATATACATACATATACTTAAATATATATATACATATACTTATATATATACATATACTTATATATATACATGTACTTATATATATATACTTATACTTATATATATATACTTATACTTATATATATATACTTATACTTATATATATATACTTATACTTATATATATATACTTATACTTATATATATATACTTATACTTATATATATATACATATACTTATATATATATATACATATACTTATATATATATACTTATACTTATATATATATACTTATATATATATATACTTATATATATATACATATATATACATATATATATACATATACTTATATATATATACATATACTTATATATATATACATATACTTATATATACATACATATGATTATGATTGCAAACGTCTTGTCAGAGGAGTGCCACTCCCTCAGACACTTAATGTCCATGAGCCCAGAAATTACTTTTTTTTCTTAGTCCTACTGGGTAATTCACACGCTCACGCGGGCATGATACTGAAGGCGGTCATTGAGATCATTTATTACATGTGTCCAGCAGTTCAAGCCTCCATGGGTCATAACTTTTCCGTCGCCACAGGACCATTTTATAGACAAATGCCTGAGGGAGTATCTATACACAGGTGATGTTACAGAGTCTTAGCTTTGTACGACAGCTAAGTCTCTCTCTCGGTTCAAAATATTGAGATCCAGCAACAAGCAAGAGCAAGATAGCCAGCAACAAGTTAAACTGCAGACCAGCTTAATGCGGGTACTGGTCTCCCGCTTTATGGTTTTTTAAATCAGAGATTTGCTTCTCCATGAAAGGTTGCCTTCACCACGGCTTATGGGAGGCTCTCCACCCCAACACACAAACACACATGGTGCTAGTTGGCCGTTGACCCCGAAAAAGTGTGCATTCGCCCTTTGGAAGGTCTTGTTTTTAATCCTTCAGGGGGACTAGCCACCCTCCTCACCAAACAAGTCTGATGGGGGAAGCACTTTAGTCGCCGGTGACCCAACCATGAGGCAAGTAGTACTGGGTTACATGGTACCAGTAGCATATGACATGACCTGACACACATACATATACTTATATATATATATATACATACACTTATATATACATATACATACACTTGTATACATACATACACTTATATACATACATACATACACTTATATACATACATACACTTATATACATACATACATACACTTATATACATACATATACTTATATATATATGCATATACTTATATATATATATATGCATACACTTATATATATACATACACTTATATATATACATACACTTATATAGATACATATACTTATATATATACACATATACTTATATATATATACATATACTTATATATATATACATATACTTATATATATATACATATACTTATATATATATACATATACTTATATATATATATACATATACTTATATATATACATATACTTATATATATACATATACTTATATATATACATATACTTATATATATACATATACTTATATATATACATAGACTTATACATACATAGACTTATACATACATATACTGATATATATATATGTCCATACATATACTGATATATATATGTCCATACATATACTGATATATATATATGTCCGTACATATACATACATATATATGTACATACATATACTGATATATAGACATATATATACATATACATACATATATATGCATATACATAAATATATATACATATACATAAATATATATACATATACATAAATATATATACATATACATAAATATATATGCATAAATATATATACATATATATATATAAATTAAATGTACATACATATATATACATGTAGATACATATATATATACATGTAGATACATATATATACATGTAGATACATATATATACATGTAGATACATATATATATACATGTACACACATATATATACATGTACACACACACATATATATATACATGTACACACATATATATACATGTACACATATATATACATGTACACACATATATATACATGTACACACATATGTATACATGTACACACATATGTATACATGTACACACATATGTATACATGTACACACATATATATACATATGCACACATACACATACATACTTAGATATATATACATACATATATGTATATATGTGTATTTATGTATATATAAGTAAATATCTATGCATATATATACATACATATTCATATACATATATATAAATAAATATATACATATATACATATACATATATATACGTAAACATAGATCGACATATATATACATACAGACATATGCACATATGTCAAAAGAGGAAAGTATAGCTGGGAATATCACAGGACATTATTTTTCAACGCAAATCACAAAAAATCATGGTCTGATAACTCAATTGATTTAAACCAAATCGAGAATATATATACGAATACATGTATGTATATATGCATACATGCATATATACATACATGCATATATACATGTGCATACATGCATATGTACACTTGCATATATACATATGCACACATGCGTATACACATATGCATACATACGTATACACATATGCATACATACGTATACACATATGCATACATACGTATACACATATGCATACATACATACATATAGACAAGTATACATATACATATACCTACATATATATACATATATATATACCTACATGTATACATATACATGTATACCTATACATACTTAGATATATATGCATACCTGCATATATATACTTATATACATACGAATACATACAAAAATACCTACATATATATACATATACATACATATATATACATACCTACATATATATACACATATATACATACGTACATATATATGCATATATATACATACCTACATATATATGCATATATATACATACCTACATATATATACATATATATGCATATGTATACATGCCTACATATGTGTACATGCCTACATATGTGTACATGCCTACATATGTGTACATGCCTACATATGTATACATGCCTACATATATATACATGCCTACATATATATACATACACCTACATACATATATATACATACATATACATACATATTCATATACATATATATACATACATACATACATATACATACATACATATACATATACATATATATATATACATACATACATATACATACATACATATACATACATACATATACATACATGCATATACATACATATACATATATATATATACATACATACACATATATATATATACATACATACACATACATACATATATACATACATACACATACATACATATACATATATATATATATACATACATACACATACATATACATATATATATATACATACATACACATACATATATATATATACATACATACACATACATATATATATATACATACATACACATACATACATACATACATATACATACATGCATATACATACATACATATACATACATACGTATATATACGTATATATATACACGTATATATACATACGTGTATATAAACATGTATATGTATACATATATATATATATACGTATACAACTATATACATACACATATATACATATATATACATAAACATCCATACCTACATATATATACATAAACATCCATACACATATATATACATACACATTTTATGTAATACAAATACACATATATAAGTACATATATACATTTACATACATATATATATACATACACTTTTTATATACATACAAATGCACATATATAAGTACATATATATATATATACATACACATATTTACACATATACATATACACATATATATATACACATTACACACATATATCTACATCTATGTACATATATAAATACACATATATTCCTGTATTTAAACATACATAAATATCCATATATACACTTATATACATAGATATACATATATTAAGATATATAAATATAAACAAACATATATAAGGACAAAATGCCGTTTATTATACAAATAATATTGGTTATTTATGTACATATTTCTTTTAGTAGAATCTCAAGACCGCGTTATCGGACCAAAAATGGGACTTTATTGAAACTTTTTTTTTTTTTTGATAATCGGATCTTTTAGAATAGAGATTCCACTGAAACATGTATGCACATATGTAGCCAATAATGTTTGTATAATCAACAGACTACATACCAGTTCTCTCCTCCATTGAGCACTCTTTAATAATCATAAGGTTTTCATTGGATGCACATCTTGGAAACTCATCAATACAACCATTATCTACATACGCACATACATATACATATATATAAACATACATGTATACACATTCATGTATATGCATACACACATATATAGATATACATAAAAAAACGTTTCTTTCAAAAGCATGCGAGTTCGACCGATCCTTCGGTCTTCAATCGTTGACACATTACGTACCTTTGAAAGAAACATTTTTTTTTTCGAAAGTCTTTTTGTATACAAACAAGTCAATATATAGAAAATAAATACAGAAAAAATATAAACATTTATATATTTTTCGTATTGATTTTTATCCATACATATTTATATGCATCAACATACAACATGCAATTGGACATATGCATATAAAGATATACAAGAGCACACACACACATATATATATATATATATATATATATATATATATATATATATATATATACATACTAGCAGAAGTACCCGTCGTTGACTGGGTTCAAAAACAGCCTACAGAAAATGGACTGTGATTGGTGAAAGTATTATAGGTTATGAAAAGGAGGGGATTGTAAAGAGATAGGGTAAAATTTTTGAGTTTCAAAACCTAAGCAAAATATGATGAAAGTAAAGATAATTTTCGCGAAAATATATTTTTTTATATCAACGTTGTTTCCATTCGTAGCCAAGAGTGACCAACAAAATGATGTTTCCTTATAAAGAGAAAATGTTATATATATACTAATATAAATATACAAGAAATAAATGTTACTATAGTCAATAAAAGTGACTTTTATGGTAGAAAAGTTCATTGGTTTGTATTTTTAAGTAGTCTGTAAAAACATTTTTATTTTTAATTCACGAATCGGTTTAAAAAAAAATAAAAATGGCAGCGACTTTGAAATGGAGAGCCCCGTTTTCAATTTGAAGGAGGAGCACCTGGGAATTCTGTGTCAACAATTTAAGAGAATTCCGTCAACGTAAGGAATATTTAGAAATATATTTTAATATTTTCCGTTATTTTGTGTTTGAGGAATATTCGATTATGGCATGTGTTGTTTATATAAAAATTCATTTAAGTAGTTATTGCCTCAAATTTCGTTTTACTTTCGGTTCTCTGAAATTATTTCAAGTAAAAGGCATTAAAAACTATACACACACACACACATATATATATACGCATATATATATATATACACACATTTATACACATTCATATATACACGCACATATATGATCATATATATACAAATATATATACATATATATATACACATATCTAAACACATATATACACAAACATGCACATATATATGTACATATATATATACACACACACATATGTTTACAATTGTATACACACAGATATATATATGTACATATATATACACGTATATATATGTACATATGTATACAAACATGTACATATATATATATACATATATATACACGTATATATATGTACATATGTATACAAACATGTACATATATATATACATATATATACACATGTATATATACACATGTATATAAATACACACATATATACATATATATATGTACATATCTATACACATATACATATGTACATATCTATACATATATACATATGTACATATCTATACATATATACATATGTACATATCTATACACATATACATATGTACATATCTATACGTACATATATATACACACATAAACATAGATATATACATATTTATAAAAACACTATGTGTGTGTGTGTGTGTGTATATATATATAATATATATATATATATATATATATATATATATATATATATATATATATATATATATGTGTGTGTGTATGGACCGTCCGTTTATCCTTGCTGGAATCTAGTATATATAATTTAAATTCATATAACTATATATATATAATTTAAGTTCTTATAACTCTTGCATGGTTTTACAGTAAAGAATCGTTGGATTTAATGTCGTAACTAATGCATAATTGTTTACATGCAGTAATTATCTGATAGCTCAATGTGTTTGTTTCGATTTTTGCTGATTTTAATATTTCTAAATTACTGCTACATATTGGGTACAATATAATAATCAATAGAGCACTATCTCTATAAAGATAAATACGAAATCCGGATGGCCGGGCAACGTCGGGTTGCGTGCTAATACATATGTGTGTGTGTGTGTGTGTGTGTGTGTGTGTGTGTGTGTGTGTGTGTGTGCACGTGTGTTTAATTTGCAAATATTCATATATACTATTAAATAAAAGTACACAGATTTTTGGCTAAATTTTGATGCTAGCTGAAGTGATTTTTCGAACTGCTTCTACTCTCGTTTGCATGCAACGCGCCCACCTCACCCCGAGGCGTTCCTTGCTCGGAGACGATGATCTGAGACTGCGCACGGAGCAGCGATACACTTGGTAGCGGAGGGACGCTAAGCAAAGGGAGCTACGCAAATATCTTAGTGACCCATCTTACCAAATGGGGAACTAAGAACTCTTTTACAGGACGCCATTTTTTTTCTCTTACTAAAATGGACATTGTACACAAAAGTAACGCACGGCCACAAAATTGATCAGACTACATAAAAGTGATCGGCGATAGTTTTCGAAGTTTAAATTCCTTTTTTCTAAACTTTTCAAAATCCGACACATTGATTTACTGTAAATTTCCTTGTTCATTTAAATCTGTAAGAATTTATTTTGTAAATTCCATAGAAATGGTAGCCATTTTATACGCATACGTTAGTCAAGATGGCGGCTTTAAGTAATACGACTTCAAAACCTCTTTTAAACCATTGTTCTCTAAGGAACCAATTTAGACTCTTATGAAATAACGCCAATCTTAGAATTATTTACATCGTTCGAATTAATCAACAAATATCTCTAGCACTGCAACATATGGAAACTTCTAAGTGTCATACACACACACACACATATATATATATATAATTCGAAACGGATATAAAAATGCAGATATCAATATTTATATATAGTTTAAGCTTATCATGAGAAATGCTCAATATTTGAGATAATGCATTAATTACATAGGAAATTAAAGCAGGCAAATTAATATTTACTAAATTTTTGCTCGAATAAATTTGTAAAAGTTAATTTGCGTAATTAAATTCACTCCCTATAGTGTGTGTATTGTATGTATGCATATGTGTGTGTATACATACACACACACACATATATATATATGTGTATACATACACACACACATATATATGTGTATACATACACATATATATATATGTGTATACATACACACACATATATATATGTGTATACATACACATATATATATGTGTGTGTGTGTATACATACATATATGTGTGTGTATACATACACACACATATATATATATATACATATATGTATACATACACACACATATATATATGTGTATACATACACACACATATATATATATATACATATATGTATACATACACACACATATATATATGTGTATACATACACACACACATATATATATGCGTATACGTACACACACACATATATATATATGTGTATACGTACACACACACATATATATGTGTATACATACACACACACACACATTATATATATATATATATATATATATATATATTATACATAATGTTTCATAAAATATTCATATTCAACAATTTTTAATTATAAAAGACATTCGAAATATTAAACTAATTTAAATACTTTTAATAACATTAATGATTTATATGGTTTCGTATTATCCGCATTAATCAACTATACACATACACAAGTATAAGTATATACATATAACATACACATGTGTACAAACATGTATAAATATATAAGTATATACATGCATATATACACATATCCATAAAGATATATATATATATATATATATATATATATATATATATATATACACACATATACATACAGAGGGATATACACACATCTAAACGGATATATAAGTATATAGAAAAAGGATATAAACATATATAGACGCATAAGTATACAGGTTGGTGCAAAAATAATGTCGGTTATTGACGTCCAAAAATAATGTTTTTTTACGTCAAAAAACGACATTATTCGTGCACCAACTAATATTAACACGCATGTACACGTGCACAAATATACACATATAGAAATCCATATAGACATCTACATATATACACGTATATAAGCACATATACATATATGCACACAAACACACATATATATATATGTATGCAGATATATACACGTAACTACATATGCATATATGTACACATATTTACATATATATAATATTTATTTTTACTTGAATACACGCACACATATATATTTTTTATATAAATACATTATTTAAGTATGTTTCTATAATTCTTTTAACATCTCAATTTAAAAATATATTATAATTTCGTTAAGGTTTTAAATATCTTTAATAAATTGCTTAAAATATTTTATTTCATTAAAAGTCACACGAAAACCTTAGCATATAAATACAACAATTAAATTTGTAAAAAAAAAAAAGAAGAAAAAACTTTTCAAAAATATTTTGAACATAATAAACAAAATATAATTTACAGTTACGGACGTAAATATCTAAGGTTGAACAAATGCTAAATTTAAATGTTCTTGTTTAATCGAAAAATGAAAAGCAAAATTTTAAAACAAAAAGTTTTTTAAAATTGCGAAAGTATAAATAATACAGTTTAAGAAAAAAAGGAATAATGTTGAAAAATATATTAATCGTCCCGCGCGAATACTTTAAAATGATCTAAAAATGTCTCCTTAATTAAAAAAAAAATCAAACAATTAACAAAGAGCTAATTGCTTTATCATAATTGGGGATTAGCCAGAGGCGACACAAATCGTTTCAATTAACGTAATTTTAATTGAATATTTAAAGTTAATTGATATAATAATTAAAAAGCCAGAAAAACTCAGCGTTTAATAAAATTTATTTTAAAAAAAAACATGATTTTATTTTGATTAATAAAATTTGTTAAACTTTGATTTAGTATTTTCAAAAGAACCATGGCCATAGTTGACAAGTAAGTGTTAGTGATGATACTATGCGACTTTAAAGGGACAAAGGATATCAATTTGTCAAAGTCCTACACAAGTCAAAATTAGCATCTACTTAAAAAAAATATTTTGAAATAAAAAAAAATTAATATTAAAAGTAATGAAGTTAAAATAAATAAATGTGAAATTAAAATAAATATTGAATTAAAAAAAAATATTTTTTTTTATTTTTAGAGAAATTGAATAAAGGAACCAAAAGTAGGTCAATACTAATATCTTATAAGTCACGTAGTGACCAAGTGACGATTTGGAGACAAAGAAGTCAGTTTAGTACAACGTCAAGGAGGACAATCAAATAATCTAAGTTTGTCGGACGGATCACAGATTAAAAAAAAAACAGATGAAATCATACAAAAATATATTTAATCATCAAAAAACATCAACCTTAATGTGTTTATTCATTTATTTCACGTGTTATTACAAGTTGAGGAACGGGGCTTAAAATTTGACGATGGATTTTTTTTTTATAGAAGTCTTGGTAAAATGTCAGGTGTCGAAAAGAACAAAGAGACAATGTTCTTTTTTGTTTTTGTTTTTTTCGGAAGATGGTAAAAATCGTCGATTAAGTTTACGACAACGATGAAGAAGAAAGTTTTATTTTAATATCGCCAGAAGTAAAAGTTTTAGAAAACTTTAAGTGGCGTAAGAAAATATAAAAGAACAACAACAAAAAAAACGGCAATAAACGATTGTAAAATTCCGTCAATGGGATACGAGATTCACCCGATTGATATGCACGCCGACATAATCGACACGAGATCCACCCGATTGATATGCACGCCGGCGTAATCGATAGATCGATAAATCAATTTAAACATCAATAAGTGAGGTTTATTTTGTTTAGTTTCACGAGCAAATGTTATTTCAAACCCTAGCACTGACGAACGGATATAGACAATTAAAAATATGCAAAATGTTGTTTTAAACTTAAGCCTGATCGACCAACGGGTGAACAAAATTTAATATATATATATATAGGTAATCTTTGATCTACGCGGTTAACGATAAACATTCTACTTCATACGTAAGTGTAACAGATCAAAGGATAAGCAAAGACTATTATTATAAAAAAAATATTGAATATACGATACGCCTGTTAAATTTATATGTTTAGCGATGAAACTTCTGCTTCAAGCTTAAGTGTGACAGACCAAAAACGCACCGAACATCTTATAGAGTTGGTTGGACGTTTATAAACTAAGATACGCCCATTCAATCTGCGCGCATAGCTTTTACTATTTCAAACATATGTTTTACAGGCTAATGGAAGTTCAATTTTAAACATAAGTTTGACATATCAACGAAAATTTAATCTTAAACTTAAGCATGACGGACCTACGAAAATTTAATTTTTAATTTTAGCGTGAGAGACTGACGAAAAATTACTATCAAACTTAAGCTTGACAGTCCAAAGAAAAATCATTGTCAAACTTAAGCGTGGTAGACCAACAAAAATTCTGTTTCAAATGCAATTCATGGACAAATGTAAATAAGCGTAACTATTTTGGGATGAAATATTCGAAGAACAAGTTCGAAATATCTATTTCTATATACTTATCGTTAACCTTCTGTTTTTCTTTATGTTTTTGGTTTGTTTGTGTGCGTGTGTCTTATTGTTTTTCTTGCCAATTCTACTTAATATTATAACTAACGTTTGCTTTCCCATAAAGTATTAACAAAATGAAAGGTTTATTACTAACGTAGATATAACTAACAAAGAATGAGTGTTTATAGTTTTAGGTTTCACCGTTTACGTTGGGGTTTTTCTTTAAAGTTTAATTTTTAGCCGAACAAAATTCAGAAGAAAAATAAAGACAACAAAAACACAAACATAGGAAAAACAATTGGAAAATAATATAAAAACTTCCGAATTTAAAAAGTTCCGAAACAAAGTATTAAAGCAAAAAAAAAAACGATCGATAAATATGTAAGAATAAAGAATGGTGTATGAATTGTATGCGAATAAAAGAAACGCACGTATTTTTGGCCGTTGACACCAAGAAAAAAAACAAGACATAGAAAAAAAAAACGTTAAGATTTAAAAACTTTAAAAATAGATAAATGTATAAACAAAATATTAGAAGAAGAAGAAAAAATTAATTTCAAATTAGCGAAGTAAAGAGTTTTAAAACAAAACAAGAAAAATAATAATTAAATAAAATTTTAAAAAAAAAACGTAAATGTGGAAACCTATTAAAGAGTTTCCAAAGACTTTTTTAAAAAATATCTTAAAAAAACAAAAAAAAACAAAAAAAGTGAATACTTTCAAAAGAAAATGGGGACCGTCCTACCTGGTGATAAATTTAAAATCCGTTTCACTTTCGGTTTAGATTTACTGGGTATCATTTCAAAATCCCAGAATCCTAAATTGTGTACGGAATGGATGCTATGAAGAACCGGGCCGTCAAAAACAAAGCACTCGTGAGGTGACGACATAGTCAACGCAGACAGACCCTCGCAAAGCATCATGGGACACTTTGCTCTTTCTCTTTCTTGCGGCCCTGAAACATTTCTTGCTCCATCCACTCGCCTTGTTTCCTTCGCTTTCTCTTTCTCCATCGCCAACTTTATTGAAATCACTACATTTCTCTCTTTCTCCATCCATCTATCTTTATTTCTGTCTATCTCTTTTATGCCCCCCCCCCATTTTCATATTTCTGAACCTCTCTCTATGTTTCCTTATTCTTTTCGGCCTTTTACCCTTTGTGTTTGCTGCCAACGGACCTTTTTTCGGGGGGAGGAGGGGGAACGGAGTGAGAGAGGAGAGGGTTAACACGTGACACAAAGAAATCTGACCAATGGTAATCGGTGCTAGATTAGTCAAAACTGCCCACTCCTCTGTGCCGTTCCTCACTTGGACATGAGCAGTCCAGATAAGCGTACCATCGAGGAGAAACCAGTTCTTAGTCGATTGAGTGACGTACCCCAAAATGCGAAAGAGCAAAAGGGAAATACAATCACACAAAAGAGTTACAATCTTGACTACAGACAGGAAAACTTACACAACAAAACATTGGAGACTTTTATACATGCTTTCTGGTTGACCGGGTTACAAGTAAGTTTTATAATATCTATATCATATTCCTCTTTGTCTGTCCGTTTCACTTTTTCTAGGAAACTACGATCTGGCTGAACTTTTTACATGGACCATTGCTATAATAAGGTGAAGCGAACTAAATTTTATGGTATCAGTTCTATGCACAATTAGGGATTAGTATTTAATGTAAAAATTAGCATAAATTTAGCCATATTTAATCATGAATTTGGCATAAAGCACCCATTCTAAGTCAACGGGCTATAACTTTTGGTATTTTGTATTTCATCTACGAACTTTGCATTTACGACATTTTTGTGACTTAGAAAGTGACAAATGATATATCGGTTTTTTGTCTGTTTTTTTTTAACGATAATACGGTTACTAGCGTCTCCAAGCTTGGGGATTTTTGAAGATGGCACATATTTTTAGACGTAAACAAATACACAAATTTTATTTATTTATTTATTATTTTACTTATAAAACAGTAATCTACGAACACGGATTTCGCGATACGACCGCTTGTCAGCGTAACTTGACTGTTCTAGGATTCGAACCCCAGACCATACGTACCATGGTTGAGTGCGTTAACCGTTAAGCCACGTTACTTATAAAACAGTTTATATATATATATATATATATATATATATATATATATATATATATATATATATATATATATATATATATATATGAGAGAGAGAGAGAGAGAGAAAGTACAGATATTCATAAAGTTCGTCCAATAAATCTGCGTTTTTTTTTGTTTTTGTTTTTTTTTTTCGCGAAAATGCTATTTCAAAGCTAAATCTGATAGTATGACGGACTGGCTATGACTATCAGTATAGATATTGTTGGTCCTATCAAAAGCAAGATAAGCCAGTTCAATTTGCGAGTTTAGTGAGGAGAATCCTATGTCAAACCGCTGAAAACGCTATTTAAAACTTAAGCGTGACAGACAGACGAAAATGCCATTTAAAACTTAAGCACGAAAGACTGATGAAAATGCTATTTCAAAACTTAAGTAGCGAATGGACATAGAAAATTATGGAGATTTGGGGTGCATAAAAAATAAGATGGCTTCTTCTCTGACTGAGGTACGGCTTTAGTCTTGTGCAGTTCTAATAAGTCCACCCTCCCAGACTTTGGGAAGGGGGTTGTTTATTGCTAATCGTCTGAGGTGCCCCTACTAGGGAATGCCGGTAATACTGCCCAGGTATATTTTTTTCAGCTGAGGGTGCTCTTTCTCTAGGATACTGACTCCCCAAATCACACTTTCTGACCCGCGTGTATGGATATGACGTGATGTGATATTATGTGCGAACGACATAAGGTATTATTTACTTCTTTCCCACCGCAGGAATATGTGACACAAGGTCGAAATTTGAGGGGGGAGTTAAGTCAGCGCCCTTGAAGAAAGAGCGCTCTGGCCTATTAAAAATTAGCTAGGCAGCTCCGTTGGGTCACCTCAGATGGTAAACAATAAACCTTGAGATTGGGATAAAATAGTAGACCTCCTAGAACGACACACACGCATCAGCCGTTCCTCAGACAACAGAGGAAATGCGTGAAAATACACATTTCTTTACACATTAGGGAGATAACTCCTATTATATTCTTCAATTTAAATAAATTATCGTCCGTGCTGATTTCTATTTATTTTTTTGTGATTATTTAAAAATGTACCATATTATCAGACAGCAAGTAATTCTTTTATATAAATTGTAACTAAGTATATAATTATATTACAAACGAAAAGATGTGCCCGTCCTTGACCGGTAGTAAACGTAACGTCAAATTCCTTTAAAATGAATAAAAAGAAAAGACGGAAAGAAACTAGGACATATGCATGCGAATACTATGTCTAATTTCTAAGCAGTCAACTTCTTGTAAGTAAAAAAAAAAAAAAAATACTCAAGCTTAGATGGAAACCAAAACCTAAAGACAGTGACAATGAACTCAACTACGATAATCATTGGACCAACTTGACACGATCTTTAGAAAGCGTTTTCAAACCCCGTGAAACTGTTGACAGACAAATAAAACTCCGATGACTCCCAAGTACCAATTTTTCCATTTTGCCCCATTAGCAGACCTTGTGTCCGGATAAAAACCGATTATAAAGTTTTCCACATGTCTAAATACCCTATATATCAAACCTCAAGTCTGTAGATTAAAATTCGTTGAGTCTATAGGTTGAGAAGTGTCCTCACACATTCTCACTTTTATAGATATATAGATTACATAGTACACCAATAACATATGACAACTAGTCAGAAAAAATTTAATTAGTCAACTTAAATGCTATTTAGGTCTGATTGAAAATTCAGCAATATAACTTTACATGTTAGATTATCATATTAATTTATATGTATTGTTTTTTTTTTATATCGATATTTATAACAATCTCTCCGACGGGCTGCAACAGCTGGTCAGAAGTGTCGGGAAATGTGTTGCTTTGTATTTATATATTTTAATAAAATAAAATACCCGTTAAAATGTTCATTGGTTTTGGGATTGAGTTATGTTTGAAACGTAATCCATTTTAATTGTTGCAATTAGCCGTAATTTGTACTTAACTCACCAGCTGGCGTATTTTCTTTACAAAGTTGCGATGCTTTATCTTCTTTCTCTTTTATTATATTTATTCGACCAGTATTATCACTATTACTTTTATGATTGAAGTTCTATCAATCTATCTATCTATCTATCTATCTATGCGTTCCCCTATCTGTGCCTTCCTCTTTCTCTCCCTACATCTATCTCTCCCTTCCCCTCTCTTCTCTATTTTCTTTCCTCACTCTCTCCTTTCACCTCTCTCTATCTCTTTTCTCTCTCTATCCTTTTCTCTACCCCTCTTTCTCTACCCCTTTTCTCCTCTCTCTCTCTCTTTCCTTTCTCTCTGTATTTTCTTCTCTCTCTCTCTCTCTCCCTCTCTCTTATCCTTCATCTCTTTCTCTCCCTCCCTCTTTCTGTCTTTTTCTACCTCTCAACAATCGAATGTAATAAAGAAGTCACGGAATAAAAAAGATTGGAACATTAGAAAATGTCGGAAAGTTGAAATAAACAGTTTGCACTTCAACTTGCTGACTTTTGTCCTCGTTATAAACCATTCTTGGTGTCGGATTACTATTTCCTGTTATCTTCAGTGTTATGTGGCCAGTAGTTTAAGAGTTTATCGGTTAAATATTTACGCACATATGCACATACATATATTTACTGTTTTATTTATATAGGTTTAACTGGCTATACAAACTCAATTCTTCCGCATTCAAACAATTCAACCCTAACATAATTTTATAACTTTACTAGATGTACCCGGCGTTGCCAGATACTAAACTTAACGTTAAATTCCTTTTTAAAAAAAACGAAGTAAAAAATAAAACGATAGAAACTGAGACATGTGCATGAGAATATAACATTTTTTTTTCTAAACAGTTCACGTCTTGTGAGTAAAAAAAATACTCGAGTTAAGATCGATACGAATAGGATAACCATTATGCCAGCTTGACACCATCTTTAAAGACTGTTTTCAAACCTTGTGAAACAGTTGGCAAACAGAGAAAACCCCGATGACCCCCACCAAGTACCATTTTTTAAATTTTGACCCCCTTAGCAGCCCCTTTTAATGAAAATCGATTAAAAATTTCCATATGTCTGAATATCCTATATACCAAATTTCAAGTCTGTAATTCAAAAAGTCGTTGAGAATATAGGTTGAAAAGAGTCCTCACACACACACATTCTCACTTTATAGATATACTAGCAGGCCGCCCGGCGTTGCCTGGTCATAAAATACGCATAAATATTATATTTTATTTCATACAGAAACTACGATATGTACAAGCGAATATTATGTTTTTTTTCTGAACAGTCCACTTCTTGTAAGTAAAAAAATACCCGAGCTGAGATCGAAACCAATACCTAACGAAACCAATACCTTGTGCGTTAAGTATGATAACCATTCGGCTAACGAAACACACTCTTTAAAAATGTTTTAAACCGACTAATATTTAACCTAAGTAATCTGTAATGTGAACCATTCTCGCATGCGCAATCACGAAACAGTTAGCAAGCAGAGAAAGATCAAACGACTCCAACGTAATATTTTTTCAATTTTGATCCGTTATTAACCCTTTTTTTTCAGGATGAAAACCTATTTAAAAGTTTTCCACGTGTCTGAATACCCTATATACTAAATTTCATGTCTGTAGATTAAAAATTTGTGTAGTATAAAGATTGAGACGTGTCCTCACACACTCACATTCTTAATTTTATAGATATATAAATAGAATAGTGACGACCTTAACATTTCCTGAAAATCTAGTCGAAATCGAATCTGATAGGTTAAAGATGACGGACAGGTATGGAGTAATATTCATCCGATTTGTTTTATTTTTTAAAAGTCCCCAAAGTGTCCAATTTGTATGAATTTAAAACTGTTTAATCTTGGCCCAACTTATGGAACGCCAGTTGTCTTTTAAATGTTAGCGCTTTATTATTATCACTATTGGCTGATTTTATCTCTTCGTATTTGGATTATGTTGTCAAGAATCAACTGATGTTGAACTAGAACGTTTTGTCTTCGCGTTTGCATAACAAAAGAGTATTTAGGTGACGGGATTCTAGCCTGACATATCTCGAATTAGACATTACTGTTATCCTTTATCGTTTACGTCTGTTGCGTTATTTGAACAATAATGAAAAAGCAATGATTATGTGGAATACAAAAATATGTCTTTTTTTATCTTATTTTTTTGAAGAGCCGTTATTTTTAGTGAATGTTTGACGCTAATCTAAGGGAAGGGTATTTTTTTATAAAATAAATTAGAAGGTTGGGACGAGTCCCGCAGAAAATACAAATAATAATATCTTGGAAATAGATAACTAAAAAAATAGTACTCACCCTTTGAGTTTCTGAGAAGGCAAAGACTAATCCATCAGAGTAAAATAACCTTGAAGATATTCTTTTTTTTTTGTATTTATTTTTTTTCTTTTATCTTTTTTTCCTGGTTGTTTTTTTTTTATTTTCTTTAATCACATTTTTATATTTTTGCAAATTTTTTTCGTTTTTTTTTTTTTTTTTTTTACAGTATATTTTTTAGTAGTCCATCCTGGCATTTTTATGATCAATTTTTTGTTTATATTTTCTTATTTTATACCTTTCCTTTTTTTTCTTATCTTCTTTTTTTTTCTTTATTTACATTTTTATATTTTTGCAATTTTTTTTTCGTTTTTTTTTTTTTTACAGTATATTTTTTAGTAGTCCATCCTGGCATTTTTATGATCAATTTTTTGTTTATATTTTCTTATTTTATACCTTTCCTTTTTTTTCTTATCTTCTTTTTTTTTCTTTATTTACATTTTTATATTTTTGCAATTTTTTTTTTTTTCGTTTTTTTTTTTTTTTTTACATTATATTTTTTAGTAATCCATCCTGGCATTTTTATGATCATTTGTTTTTTTGTTTTTATTTCCTTTTTTTATACTTTTTTCTTTTCATATTTTTCTTCCCTCTGGTTTCTTTTTGCAGTATGATATATTATTTTTTTTACTTTTACTTTTTACCGTATGAAATTATTTGCATGGATCTAAAAACTTCTTCATTTTCACATTTTTTTTAACACTTTTCTTTGCTTTTCTTGTTATTTTTAACTTTTCTATTTTCCTTATGTTTTCCCTTGCTTTTTATTTTTTATTTTTTGTTTCATCTTTTCTTTATTTTTTATATTTTTCACTTTATGAAACTTGTACATGAATCAATTTGGTGATCTTTGAAGATATATTTTTCATTCTCTCTTTGTTTTGTTTTTTTTTACATTTTTATTTGTTTTTCTCGTTTAACTTATTACGAATATTGTGATTGTGGCATTTTTATTGACATTCATCATTTTGTATTAATATTCTCTCTCTCGCTATATATATATATATATATATATATATATATATATATATATATATATATATATATATTCGTATTCATTTCGTAATCTTTTTAATTTTTGTTTTTGCTTTTATTCTCTTTTATTTAATTTTTGAAATTTTCATTCACAGTTTAAATTTCTCTTTCCCAGATGTAACAAACAAAAACATGTAGGTCTGTATAGAGGCGATGGACTAGTAATAGTATTAAAAAATAAAAAAAATAATTTTTTTTTTTAAATTTTGGACATTGTAAAAGATTTTCCCATATTTTCTTTTTTTTCATTTTTTTCTATGTGGATTATTACTAGTCTTTACTTTCCACTATTTCATTTTTATAGGTTTTGCTATTTTCTTCATTTTTTTTTCTTTTGTGAAACACTCAAATAATTTTAGATGTTTTGCTTTTAATTTATATTCTTTTATGATTTTTATCTTTCTTTTGTTTTTCTTTTTTACTTTTTTGTGATCAGTTCTTTACTTTTTAACAGCATTTTTCTAAGGTTATATATTTTTCGGTTTTTCTTTTCCCTCTATAAAATCTTTATTTCATTGATTTTGTAGACATTTTTTATATTCAATATTTTTTCAATCCTTTATGTTTTGTCGTTTTCTGTTGTTTGTGTTTGTCGTTTAGATTTTTAATCTTTTTTTTTGTTTCCTAATTTTGATGACCAGAAATTTTGTTACTGTGACCTTTTTTTAATTGATATTTAGTTTTTGGTGTTGACGGATATCTATGATATATATATATATATATATATATATATTCCGTATGAACGTATGTTCTCATTTTGTCAGATGCAATAAGTAAAAAAAATATGCATGTATGTACAGAGAATGTACTTTTAAAAGTAACAAATAAATTCTTTCATTTCGTTTTCCATGATTTTTCCCCCCCATTTTTCATATTCTTGCTGTATGGAATTATTTTCATATTCTGAATTTCTGCTTTTAACCTAAAAATTGAAAAATATGTTTTCATATTTTTTCATTTTTCCTTTTTTCAAACACTTTCACATAGTTTTAGTTTTTTTCTTTTTTTACTTTTTTCTTCCTTTCATGTTTCCTTTTGTGATTTCCTTGTGAGTTTTAATAGAGGGGAAATGAAAGTATAGATTCCCTTTCAACGTCGGGTGGATTATCTGATATATATATATATATATATATATATATATATATATATATATATATATTGCTCTTGTTATATTTTAAGGTTGTTTTTATTGTTTTGTTTTGTTTTTTTTTTGTATATTTTTTAAACACTTTTTTCCGGTGGTTTTTGTTTAAGTCTCTACTTTTGCTTGCTTTTATACACAGATTTTTACAGATATTTGTTGTTGCTTTTTTTTTCTAACATTATCAAATAATGTATATATTCCTTATTTATTCATTTGTTTCCGGTTTCCATTTATTTATATTTTCTGGTTTGCTTTTCGTCTTGTGCGTTTTATTTCAGTATTTGTTTAACATTTTTCCCAGCTTTTTTATTACTCTGTTAGTATGTTTAGGTTTTTTGGGGGTTCTTTCTTTCAAAATTTCATTCTCTCAATTCTCAAGTGCACTATAGATTCACATGATGTGTTCGAAAGTTTGTGAATCGATATAAACATATATACATATCCATATATATGCCTATATATATAATTTCTCGTTGTCAGTTTCATTTTTTCTTCGAAATACCAAGCTTATCTGGCTGAAAGTTTGTATAGATC
>NC_136506.1:79690856-79735856 GCF_053919585.1 Euprymna scolopes | reverse complement strand
TTTTAGTTGAAATATGCCTCGTTTAGGGTGAATCGATGCCTCCGTTCAGTCTCGAAAGACAGAGGATACTCCCAGCAGGGACAGCTACGCGTGTAACTGTATAGCAAGGGCTGCGCAAACTCCAACCACACCTTTCCTGAATCTCAACTGCTTAAGTTAAGCCAAGGAGAATTCCAGGACGACTGGAACCAATGCCGAGATAAGCGGAGAGCACATACAGCACTTGAAAGTCCTAAATGGTCACCCATTTAGTACTGACCAGGCTCAACGTTGCTTAATTCAATGATATAACGAGAACTGGTGTGTCAACGTGATTATGACGTATGTGAATAAAAGTAAAATAAATAAGGAGATAAGTCACCAAAATTAATTTTAATGTCGGCGTAATTATTTTTTTATTGGTCCACCGACTTAGTTCATACAGGGTGACCCCCCCCCAAAAAAAAACCTAAATGGAGGCCATCTAGAACATATGCTGTAGAACGAAGAAAAAAAGGCGAAAGACCCTTGTGTTTTGAGGTGATGTTTTTAATATAATAAACTAGTTATGACCAAAGTTTCATTTCATTCGGACAAAATACTAAGAAACGGGGCCTAATTAGAGTTGGGGCACGTTTTTTGGCGGGTCACACTGTATTAGGTCCGGGCAACGCCTGGTACATAGGACACATCTATAATATAAGCTTGGCGTTTCTGTTTATCTGCCTGTTCGGCAACGCAATTGAAAAGCAAGATCTATAGCAAGATCCAACACCTCGAATAAAATTTTACGATTGTTCCAATAGTGGTCGCTTTATATTAGATGAATTTACAATAATATCGTGAGGTCTGCCTTCGCGCCGGATATTTTGAAAAAGCAAAGACAAAGTTTTATTTGAATTTAGGAATTATATAATAAAAATATAAACACAGTAATATGGGATTAAAGGTTGAGGGTTAGCAATAAATAACGTCCCTCACTAACTTCTTGGACGAATTACCCGACCCCTATATTTATTATAGTATGTTTTAGTATGTAGTGTAGTTTTCATAGTTGGGGGTGTTTATTCCGAAAGCAATTCTTAACATGGGGAGGTTGGGGTGTTTATACTACGCTAGGTTAGGTTGTAAAATAATACCAATTCCAGAATACCGGTTAAAATTATAGGGGCGTGATACTCGCTCATGTTCGCCCTTCTTGGCAATTCCGTGTGCCAGAAAAGGGATTAAATGTTCAAACATTCTGAGATACGATACAATCGCGTTCATGCACTGGTTCTCATTAGATCACTGAAGTTAAGCAACGTTGACGCTGGTCAGTACTAGATGGGTGGCCAGTTGGGGATACCAGGCGCTATATATAAAAAGACGTCGATACCTCCCTGAAGGAACTAACGTTGTCATCTCCCCTGACCGGTATATACAATAGACTGGTGACTGAGAATTTCATATTCCCATGACATTTCCTCCTATGGTGTAGGTTACCTGGACATGAGTCCAACTTTTTAATATATATATAATTTATATATATGCATATAACATAATGTTATGAACAGTACATAGGGCCCGAGCAAAGCCGGGCTGAACTGCTAGTATCTATATAATAATACAAAATTTGTGGACCTTGCTTGCTTGCCTCTTGGCTTCGACGATCAGGTGATTCAATTTTAAAAAAAACAGGATGACAGGTTAATATATATATATATATATATATATATATATATTAACCTGTCATCCTGTTTATATATTATATGTATATATAATATAAAGCTGAATGTGTGTGTGTGTGTGTGCGCGCGCACGCGCGCGTCTGGTCACGAATAGGCTCCTATATGGTTGACTATTTTAAAAAACTGATTACATATAATGATAGAAGATGCATGAGACACAGGAATGGGTATGTTTGATCTGGTAGAACGGTGGTTCATCAAAATTGTGGGGTCTGCGTACGCGCCTGTTCCACAAAGTATGGAAATAAAAAATTTAGAAATTTAAAAAAAAAAAAACGTTTACAAGTATTTTTTATATAGATGTACATAAGAATACTTTGATAAGTATGTTTTAACTTAAATAGGGATTGTATAATAAAATTGTGGGGTCTGCGTTCGCGCCTGGCCTCCATAGAATGGAAATAGACACAAACTTTAATAAAGACTTTTCATATCAATCTGCGTAAGTATACTTTCATAATGACGTTTCAGTTTGAAGGAATATGGTATAATAAAATTATGGGGTGTTCGTTCGCGCCTGACCTCCATAGAATGGAAATATGTCACAAAGTTTAACAAGGTGTTTTTTAATATAGATCCACAGAATATTGTGATAAGTGTTTCAGTGTAAACAGGTATGGCATAATAAATTATGGGGTTTATCTATTTTATTTTTACTTTCACCATATTTTGCTTTGGTTTTGATACCCCCAAATTCAACTCAAAGTTACAACCCTTCCTTTTCATAACCTATCATACTTTCATAAATCAGAGTCCATTTTCTGTAGGCTGTTTTTGAATCCAGTCAACGACGGTTGCTTTTGCTAGTATATATATTATATATATAGTGCCACGCAGAAGTATTGGATATATTACATTTTTCTTCATAACTTTAATTAGGGTTCAAGATTTTACCTAAGATTTGGTCAGTATATTCCTATTACTATTCGAAATTATATTTGGAGTAGTAATTACAAAATCAAAGTTTAGAAAGTTAGTTGATTTATATTTTTCCTTTAATATAAACTTTTTAAACTTTGATTTTGTAATTATTACCCCAAATATTTGTTAGAATAGTAATATGTATATAAGGCGGCTTGATTGCTTAAATCTTGCTTATTCGGGCAATTCAATCTTTAGTATTTGCTAGTATATATATATATATATTGTAAGCATAAGCTGAAATTGAAGGATGAGAGATGACTATTTGTAATTATGGACTATAATAATTATTAAATTATAATATATATATATATATATATATATATATATATATATATATATATATATATATATATATATATGCATCATCTGCATGAATTAAAATATCATTAATGGATTAAATGACTGGCCTCGGGTATTGACGGTATTGACGCCTGACGAAGACTTTTAAAACTAAAACAGTACATTTATTGAAACGACTTATGATAAATTTTACCTAAATTGAATAAAGTAATATCTTGGTCTTTTAATTGAGCATTATCAACAACCTTGTTGAAATTGAATTTTTTTTTTGTTTGTTTTTTTTACTTCTGGATATTTTCTTACTTAGAACACAAACATATAATGCGTGTGTGTAATATTTTGCAAATAAATGTTAACGATTATTTTTATACTTACAGTCTCTAGTGTTTCATGCTGACACAAGCATCAGTATAGGAAGTGATGATTGCTTTTGGATAGGAGATTCGGACTCACTGACTAAGCCATCCTTGACTTACGTAGTAGCCTAGCATCTTTCCTCCAGGCCTGTGAGAGGTGGGTGCAGAGAACACGAAAAGGTGGGGCCAACCAAATAAAATTGAACCAAAGATTGAATTTTATTAAAAGTTCGATGGGTTATATGGGGGCGGTGGGAGAGTTTCACACTGTGCTTTATAAACTACTAGCAGGGGTGTCCGGCGTTGCTCGGGTGTTTGGAGGTGCATGCTGTGCAAAAAAAAAGCAAAAAAAAACAAAAAAAATGGTTAATTTTTTAAAACTTTGACCCCTATTATGACCCCTTAAAATTTATAGTTTCGGGCTCAAATCACTTTATTAAGTTAGATCCAGGTTCAAGGAATCTATATCTAAAATTTCAAGTGTCTAGACCCAAAATTGTCGGAGGAGTTTGGTAGAGTTCTTAAAGGTCAAATCGTTGAAATTTGAGCCCTTAACAGCCAAATTTCTGGCTGACACCCGTCACATCGATTTTCCCAAATCTCAGTACCCGGTATTTCAAATTTCGAGTCTATAGACTAAAAATTGACAAAGTTATTGCGTAGGGAAATGTACACAGACACACAGACACACAGACACACACGTTCACTTTTATAGATATATAGATTGCTCATAGTTACTAGTTTGTAGTAGACAAGATTTGCTACAACAAACACATTCATTTCGATTGTTTTTGTGATTTGTTTCCGTTGACTTTCATTGACGTTCTTGGCATTTCGTGCGTTTTTGTTCTCGTATTTCAAAATCTCATTCGCCATTTAGTCAGTATATAATATGAAAGGATTTCGTGGATTAAATTTTGAATCTTAATTTATTTAACATAAAAAATGAACTTTTGTTTATTCCCGAGCTTGATTATCACTTTTTTCTTTTTATCCTTTTGCACTGAAATCGTAATTTGCTTAAATTTCTCTCCGGATACTCATTTATTATTAATAATCAGAACAAAAAAAAAAACGATTATTTCTTTCTAAAAGTTACTTGGATATCACAACATTAGGTATAAGAATTTGTTAGCGAAAAACTATTTACAAGTTTTCTTTATTAAATGCTAAAAAGAACTTCTTTTGATACTTTGCAACTAGTTACTAGATTACTTTCAAAGAAGTCTACTTGCACTGTTCTCCTAAAAAAATCCATAGAACGTGTAATAATTTTTTTATAATAAAAATATAAAAGTCTTTCGGAAAATATAAATCTAATTTTGCTACCTAGGCAAAACCGGGTAGATACACCTTGTTAATAATAGTTTTCGACAACAAAATGTTAAACAGTACAGTTCATAATGTCCTCACTATTAATTATTATTATTATTATTATTATTATTCTCGCTATCGATTATTATATAGTTGAAATGTAAATATTTAGCTTTAGTCGTTAGTAGATGGTTACTGACTGATCTATAAAAATTCCGCTTGCGGTATTTAGATTA
This sequence comes from Euprymna scolopes, assembly GCF_053919585.1. Lineage (NCBI taxonomy): Eukaryota > Metazoa > Mollusca > Cephalopoda > Sepiida > Sepiolidae > Euprymna > Euprymna scolopes. The sequence goes on along the minus strand of NC_136506.1, from coordinate 79,731,017 downwards.
TAAGGTCAAAGTATAGAGGAATGTATACAGCTTTCAGAAGAAAAAATGATAAGGAAAGAGCCGATGATTCGCCCTCCTTATTATTGGTTACACTCGCTATTTGTTTTACTCTCTCTCTCTTTTTCTCTCTCTATCTCTCCCTCTCTAATCTATCTAAGCTCCTTTAAGATTGTTAAAGTTGAGCCCTGTCTGGGAAATAAAAATTAAAAGGGCAACTAACTAAAGTTTTACAATTCCGATCCCGTTCGTTAGAATACATTTGATTGCTTCACTGATTTGGCATTTATAGAAGTTTAATTTCCCTTAATTCTGGCAGCAATTGATGCTGACCCGGAGGTACCGTCCTAACAAATAGACAAAAAGAACTCTGTAATTCGGTTCGAATCTTCCAACTAGTAGTAATTGTCGCTTCCTGTCCTGATGATTACGAAAGCATGAAACACTAGTATCTGTAGGTATATACATATACATACATATATATATATATATATATATATATATATATATATATATATATATAAGGAAATATGTTTCATACTCCATGCTGCAGGTTACACTTGTATTATTTCTGCTTTGATTCCAGATTCTTCCTTTGGCTTTATCAATTACTGTTTCATGTTTGATGTTCACAAAAAATGTTTCTTATGTTTTTTTTTATCTAATTTTGCCAACTAAGCCATAGAGACAGCTCGTTAATACTGATAGCATTTAGTTTTTCGATCTAACAAATTGTTAAACAAATATGCACAACTAATAAACAGTCACATAAACATTTTAGTTGTATTAAATTGTTCAGAAAATAGTGGCCGATATTTCGTCTCATATTCAAAAAGGCTTCTTCGGGTTCCTATTTTTGCAGTTTTTTTTTTGTTTTGTTTTTTTTTAAGACAAGTAATTGACATTTACTCTAGAATAAATGTTCAACTCTTTCTTTCAAAATACAACTTTGAAAAATCTTGAGAGTATTCTTGAGATTATTCGGCAGAAATATTTGTTATCTCATTTTGACACGAAAAAAAATATCAGGTTGACAAGAAAGTTCTTGCGGTTTTTAATTCTTAAATTCAGATGTACATTTATATATCTACATAAGCAATATCAGAATCAAAACACTTTTGCCAATGCAAAACAAGTTTATGCCAGTAACGTAAAAAATATATATATATATCTGGCGTTCTGGTGGTGGTGAAGTCGCCCAATGCGTTTTTGATATCGCTAAGGTTTTTTGAAGCATTTCTCGCGCAGCAAGTTGTCGAGATGCTTGAAAAAGTGGTAGTCCGTAGGTGAAAGGTCTGGGGTGTATTGCGGATGAGGCAGTTTCGCAGCCCAAATCGTTCAACTTCTCCAAAAGTCAGTTTAGCAACGTGCGGTCGGACATTGTCGTGGAGGAGAATTGGGTCTTTTCTGTTGACTAATGGTGGATGTCGAAGATTCTGATTCATATCGTCCATTTATTGACAATACTTCCCCATAATGGTTTCTTTCTGCATTCAAAAAACAAACTGTAATAGAGGAAACCGATCGTAGACAACCAAACATTCAGCATGACCTTTTGGTGCAACTCTGGCTTCGGGAATGTCGTAGAGTTTCGTCGGCGTCTAACCACTGAGTTAAGCGTCTCTCCGGTTGTTGTAAAGAACCCATTTTTCATTGCAAGTCACAACCCGGTCGAGAAACGGATCGTTCTTGTTGCGTAAAAGAAGGAAAGATGACACTTCATAACGGCGTTTCTTTTGGTTATCGTTCAATTCGTGAGGCACCCATTTATCAAGTTTTTTTTTGTTTGTTTTTCCAATATCTCTCAAGTAGTTGGGAATCGTCGTATACGTTACGTCTAATTTAGAAGACAGTTCTCAAACAGTTGTGTGTAGATTAGCTTTGACTAAGGCTCTTAATTAGTCATTAACAACATCCGATGGTCGACCACTACGCTCAGCATATTCAAGTCTCTCGTCTCCGCCACCAACGTGCTATGCGTTCAATAGTGGTTCTTGGACCATACGCTTCGTTGATATCGCGAGCTATTTCAGCAGCTTTTCAGCCTAGCTTGAATTGAAATAAGAAAATTGTGCGAATTTGCTTTTTTTCCATCATGCATTCAATGTTTTGAAAAGACATATTTTTTTTTAAACGATTGTAATTTTTACGATAAGATAGTGTGAAAGACGCTCTTTAAGATAATATATAAAGTGAAGGTATTATAAGGAAAACTCATTTGTAATCAAAATTTAAAAATCCGCAAGAACTTTATTGTCAACCTTATATGACTGTATTATTTTATAAAGTTGTTCTGGCATCAGATTTGTTTGTCTTTATCGTATATGGTTATCAATAAAGTCGTCAAAATTGATGGGAACATACCTTTCTCATATGCTTGTCATTCTGTGAAATTAGTCTCCTCACTAATTCGTTTGCTTGAGAACCTGTCGGAAATCTGTTCTTAACAATTACTCCGACAGGTGTGAGGGCCAGGTGGCTGACCCAGTACAAGTCGGATTGAGGTATGCCACCTGGATACTGTCTAGGAGGTCAACCCTTCCAGGCCATTTTTTTTTTTTTTTTTTTTTTTTTTTTTTTTTTTTTTTTACACAGGATCACCACTTATCAAGGTCCAGAGGCCACTCGAGGATAATGGTTAATGGGTATACATTATTCAATGTGATTATAGCGTAGTAAACATAAGTCGTGGGAATTTTGTAAATTGGATTACTTAGGGGGGCGGTTTATCAAGAACTTGTTTACGTTGGACTTGAAGACAACAAGATTATAATCAGCTGGCAAGCTGGCAATCGGAAGAGAGTTCGTTGCCACCCGGTTTTTGTTCATTGCTTACTGCCTGAGCTGTCTCTACCGGGGAATGTTGACGAACTGTGCAGGCATTTTTGCTAGATCAAAGTGCTCTTTTTATAGGCGTTGACTTGACATTCTCCACCTTCCGATCTGGTGTAATATCTTGCTGCGATAGGAAGCAAATACCCTTTCTCATCTCCCATTAATATTGTAACAAAGAATATGATCAATGAATACTAAATATGAAAGAAAAAAATGTGTTTATTTTTAGTTGGAATTGAAACGGGTGTTAATATCAATGAACACAGGGCTGGAGAGTTCACAATTGATTGGTTCGTATAAAGGAAATTAAGAAAGTCCGTAGTGATTGGAGATAAGTATCGTAGAGGGTTATCATGCACTCTTGAAACCAAAAGTGAGTCAAACACATACCAACGTGTCAGAAAATATCTGAGGCATTTAGCGTGGCCAGCATGTTACCCGTGTCCGACCATTTGAAGCAAATTGGCAAATGTTTGCTTCCGAAATCGGTCATTATTTCCCGAACAATTTAACAGACGAGATGCCTTAAATAAGTTTCCAGACTTTTTTTCGTATAAGCACTTATGAAACACTAGTCCCCTTCGAAGTAATCTCCTCCGGCTACAATGCACTTGTTGTGCCGTTCCGACAACTTCTGGAAGGCCCCATAGAAGTCCTCTTGTGCGAGTATATCAATGACCCTCGCCACAGCCTCTGTCATCCCCTCAATTGTTTTATAGCAACAGTTTGTAAGGTTTTCCTTGAACTTAGGGAATAACTAGAAGTCACAGTCTGGACTATAACGAGGGTGAGGAATTGTTTTAATGTCCATCTTGGCCAAATAGTCTGTGACAAGGATGGGGCTCCTTTGTGACAAACTTCACACAAATCTTCCGCATCTTCAGATCTTCGCGAATAGTCGTGTATACAGTTCTCACACGGACATCAAACTGTGCGCTTATTGTCTCTATAGACACATTATCGTCTTCATCCATGAAATTCTTTATTTTTCCCATCAACTCTGATGTTCTGACTTCCTTACTCCTCCCACATCTCTCAGAGACACCCTGCTTTCCTTGAATCTCTTATGCCACTCAAAAATTGATGTTCGATTCATGCAAGATAGTCTAAAAGCAGTCTGAAGCATTGCATACGTTTCTGTGGCATTTTTCAACGTTTAAAACAGAATTTTATTGCATGTTGTTCTTCTAAATTGTCCAGATTTAATTTTTTTAAATTCCCCAGCTGTGACAACCAGGCTTTAGTTGGGTGTATTCCAATTCCTGCTGTAGCTGTTCTTTTGAACTTGAAATCATAAAAATTGGCCAGGAATCTTATTGGCCAATCACATTTGGTATTCTGACTTGCTTACTCTTCCCACACTTCTTGTCATCCTTCACAGACTCCCTGCCTTCCTTTAATCTTTGATGCCTTCCTTGAATCTGTAATGCTCGATTCATGCAAGATTTTATCGTATATCGTTCTTCTAAAGTGCTCTCAGATCCACAATTGAATTTTTGAAATTCACTAGCTGTGACAATCAGTCTTTAGGTATATTCCGAGTTTTGTTGTAGCTGTTCATTTGCACCTGAAATCATAAAAATTAGTCAGTCATCTCATATGTATAGCAATAACATATAGAGTCTACGACAATTTTATTTGCCTTTACAAAAAAAAAAGGCACCTCGTAATATATCTAAGAAAATTTTGTTTACATTTCGTTTGTGAGTGAAATTGAGTTTTCGTTTTTTTTTTTTGTTTGTTTTTTTATGTGAAATAGTTCCATGCGGGTACAAACACTTTTCATTGTATGTTAGTTCTTTTAGATCGGCTACTGAGCCGTATTAGCGTAAATCAATTATACAGTCACGCACAAATAACAAAAAGGCCACAATATACATTACACATTTAACAAAAGGCCACCATATACATTACAGAATAAAGCAATTGCTTAACAAAAAGCTTCAATATACATTAATGAATAGCAAAAAAATAATATCGGAAACTGTATTCATTTAAAAATAGATATCATAATCACTAAATATATGTCCGCCTATGCCACGGTAACATATATTGAGTGTATTTCGTATAATTATTTAATTTGAACTCATTTTCCGAAACTTACCGTATTCAACAGCGATCACGCCGCCATTTGTCTTTTTTTTAATGTATCGATAAACACTGTATGATTTTCGAAAAATTCCACATTTTAAAGTGAGTAAAACCACTAAAGATAGGTAGAAGAGAAACTTATCTTGCATTTGAAAATATTTATTTGTTATATATATTTTTGACCACTTTTTCGAATCTAAGTGTATAGAACACCAAGGCGATTATTGCATCGGTGAGCGAAAATAATTACGAGAGACAAAAAAAGCAACCCAGCATTATCGATGTCCCCTAAAAGAAATGGTATGTGTTTTGTGTATAAAATATAGCTACATTGGCGGCAACGTACTAATTTGAGAGCTTTTTTTACATGGCAAGGTCACTGTAGGATACGGGTTTATAAACGATAGGTAGATTGTGAGCATGATCGGTAATGGTGGAACTTGAGTACAGCTTGATTATCATTGAGGACGACTCAATAGAAACGTATTTACATTAGATTTGAAGCTTTAGAAAGTATGTAGTAATCCCTTAGTTTCTTATTAATTCTAGGTCTAATTTTTTGTGCGTGATGCTAGTAATTCTTATGCCCTTAAAGTAAGTTCAATCTAATTTGTTATGGGTCATTATGTCATTAAACTCTTTTTAGTTATATATATATATATATATATATATATATATATATATATATATATATATATATATATATATCAATCTTTTTCCCCTTTCTTCCTCGGCATGATGTAGTGGAAGATAGTTCGATGAAGAGTCCACGTGATGTTGTTAACTGCGGGGTTTTTATGAAGCCGGATAGGTGACGCGTGGGGCCCCACATCCTTGGTCCTTCCCACGCGTCACCTATCCGGCTTCATAAAAACCCGCAGTTAACATCACGTGGACTCTTCATCGAACTATCTTCCACTACATCATGCCGAGGAAGAAGAGGGAGAAAAAGATTGATAAAGGAGTCTTACTCCTAAATATATTTCTTTAAAAATAAACACCTGTTTATTTTATGAAAAATTTCGCGTTGCAGTTTTGGCTTCAAATGTATTTATACATGTTTTATTCTTCATATATATATATATATATATATATATCAACAAATATGAATATATTTATCAATAAATATATGCATATATACAGTAGTGTCCAAAACTAATGGACAAAATTTTAAAACCTAATATTTGTTAGAAATAACAACTGTGAAAAGCTGAAATTTTGACAACTGGCAGTCGTTCTCATCCATAATAACATACTAAAATTTGAATCATTTGCAAAGAATAGAAAAAGAATTATAACATTTATTTATTTTTAAAATAGGAACGTCCAAAGGTAAGGGACAAAACTGAGAAAAACAATGTAAACAGTATGGTATATTCAAATTTTTTGATTTCCTTTAAAGAATAAGTTTAAGTCATTTGTAAACGTTGCATCAGCCGGCACCATGGCGAAACGCCAAAAACTTGATTACTCTGAGACAAGCTCGTGTGAAGCTACACAAGGAAAAGCACACCATTAGAGAAATTTCAGAGAAAATGAAACGTTCCAAGAGTGTTGTAGGCAGGGTTGTTAAATCCTACAATGATACTGGCAAAATAGTTAGTGCTTTTAAAATCGGCAGACCCCGCAAAACTTCGGCAAGACAAGATCGAATAATGGTACTATGTCATTAAATGACCGTTTTAAGTCTTGCACAGAAATTAAAAGGGTTATGAATAGTACCTCATGTGTTAATGTGTCAAGACGGACTGTTTCTAGACGACTGCAATAAATAGGTTTCTTTAATCGAACCCCAGGGAAGAAACCACTTGTTAGTTCGAAGATTAAGAAGAAGAGATTAGAGTTTGCAAACAGGTATGTAATTTGGACATATGAAAATTGGGCAAAAGTATTTTTCAGCGATGAAAGCAAGTTTAATTTATTTTGAAATGATGGTAAAAACAATGTAAAGAGACGTATTGGTGAAAGATTAAGTGCAAAGTGTACTAAGAAAACTGTCAAGTTTGGGGGCGGAAGCGCTATTGTATTTGGAATGTTTTCTAGCGAAGGTGCAATGCCTCTTGTCTGGTTACAAACTTGTGTAAACGCGCAAATCTATAAAAACATTGTTCAAGATCATGCTGTGCCAATCATACAAAATTCAGGTTTCGATACGGATACCTTTATGCAAGATAATGCCCCATGTCAGAAGGCAAAGGCAGTAATGAGTTACCTTAGCGACCACAAAGTCCTGATTTAAATCCAATAGAAAATCTTTGGAAGACCTTACGAGTGAACGTTATGGAAAGAAATCACACTAACACGGAGGATTTGTGGGTGAAGATTCAAGAAGAATGGTCTAAAATTAGTATAGAAGATTGTCAAGAACTGATTCGCTCTTGTAGTCGAATAAGTGCAGTTGTCATTGAGAGCAAGGGCTCATTTACTAAATATTGATTGTTCATGTATATTTATTGTTTTTTGGCTGTTTACATTGTTTTCTTAATTTTGTCCTTTATTTTTGGACGTTCCTATTTTGAAAATAAATAAATAATTGTTATAATTCTTTTTCTATCCTTTGCAAATGATTCAAATTTTAGTACGTTATTATGGATGATAACGACTACCAGTTGTCAAAATTTCAGCTTTTCACAGTTGTTATTTCTAACAAATATTAGGTTTTAAAATTTTGTCCCTTAGTTTTGGATGCTACTGTATATATATATATATATATATATATATATATATATATATATATATATATATATAGTGTGTGTGTATTTACTTTTTATTAGCTCACCCGGCCTTACCCGGTCGTCAAATACTCTTAATATATTTTGATTAATACAGATTATTATAGACTCAATTCTTTATCGATTATTATATGTTATATTGTACCCAACATTTAGAAGAAATTTTAAAAGTAAAGAAAACATGACTTTAGGTGCAATCAGCTATAATCGACACCAAAACATATAGCTTTAGTCCTTACCGTTTGATCTATCATTAGATAGATTAGAAATTATTAAAAAGAAGTCAACTTTTATTCATAAATATTTGCGTATGCGTACACATAACGTTTAGTCGACTTATGCTTACCAAGTCCCAATTTCTTTCTATTTTTAATTTTGACCTCTTTACAGCTAATTTTAACCGCTAACGCCCCAGAAAACAATGGTTGACAACAACTGCAGTAATCTGACTTGCCTCCTGCCGTTTGCGACCTTGTGTCTCAGGGGAAATGCTCTTTGAAAAACGGAAGCTGGCATACGCACAGTCTTTTATAAATCAGATTATCAGTCACTAAGATTAAGCCTCCTCTTCTATACCCATAAAAATTCATTCCTTTATTATTATCAGTTATTAAAATCAGGCAATGAAATATAGTAATCAATTATAAAATAATTTTGTATACTTTATTATTGAAGCGAGACGGACACGTACATTCATCTATAATATAAATCTCACCTGTCCGTTTAAATGTATGTACGTATGTATGCCTACATGTCATGTGCTACTGGTACCATGTAACCCAGTACTACTTGCCTCATGGTCGGGTCACCGGCGACTAAACTGGTTCCCCCACCAGACTTGTTTGGTGAGGAGGGTGGCTAGTCTCCCTGAAGGATTAAAAACAAGACCTTCCAAAGGGCGAATGAACTCTTTTTCTGGGTCAACGGCCAACTAGCACCGTGTATATGTGTGTGTGTATTGGGGTGGAGAGGGCTCCCGTAAGCTGTGGTGAAGGCAACCTTTCTAGGAGAAGCAAATCTCTAATTTAAAAAAAAACAAAGCGGAAGACCATTACCCGCATTAAGCTGGTCTGCAGTTTAATTTGTTGCTGGCTATCTTGCTCTTGCTTGTTGCTGGATCTGAACATTTTGAACCAAGAGAGAGACTTAGCTGTCGTACAAAGCTAAGACTCTGTAACATCATATTTGTATAGATACTCCCTCAGGCATTTGGGCTCATGGATTTTAAATGTCTGAGGGAGTGGCACTCGTCTGACAAGACGCTGCAAATCATCATCATGTATGCCTAAAACTTTCCAGAGGCGACAGATTTTCACGAGATCGGTATCGTTTTGAAGCTCTGCCATTCAGACGGCACATATCGAAAAATTAAACATTAATTCCTTCAACCTCAACTAAGCACTTTTCTACAGAGAGAGGTGTTGCTTTTTTCGCCGATATTTTCGAAAGCCATCCGCTCTTTTCGATTGACTAGCCTTAATTTAAAAGTTCGTCACTTCCAGTTTTACGATGGGCGCAACAGCAAAGACGTCAAGGTTTTTTTTACGTTTTCTTTTGCCTTCTTTGCCGTATGAGTTCGAGCCTTCCTGCCTACTACCACTTTTTTTATTTATTTATTTTTTATTTTTGCTCTACACACACCTCCAAACACCCGGGCAACGCCAGGCATCCAGACTAGTTTGTATTATATAGAGAAGAATTTAGTTACTGATAGACACCATATCTTCATTCTAACACGTTTTATCCTTACATCTGTGTTAGAAGATGTATTACAACATTAAGAACTCTTAAAAGCCGTAACGTTTGAGGTCATTCTTTTTTTATTATTACAAAATGCAAAAAAAAAAAAAAAAAAAAAATCGCAGTATTTGTTAGTACAGCGCATTTTGAATAATAATAGAGCACAGCCAAACAAATTTTCGGGAAATTGCGCGCCATTTTACTTAATTGCATTCATAATCGGATTACTGATGTAAGATAAAACAATATAAAAGAAAGTAATTATCAAAGATCGCGTCGGTAAACCAAGATGTCTACCTACTGTCATGTTTATGTATAAAAAAAAATGACAATTGGTGAAATTGAAACGAATTACGAAACCAGCATGCTCACTAAAAAAAAAAAGTACACAGTGAAAGAGATACGAAATGCGAATCAGCACGTGTAATCTCCGACAGACTTAAATTTTGAAAATGAAATTGTTTTGCGCAATTATTTACAAAACTATTTTATAATAAAGTTGTGAAATACTGTGTTTTCGACTGTGCCAAAATTATATTTTCGAAATCTATATATCTATAAAAGTGAGACTGTGTGTGTGTTAGGACACTTCTCAACCTACATACTGAACGAATTTTTGATCTACAGGCTTGAAAATTGATATATAGGGTATTCAGGCACGTGGAAAACTTTTTAATTGGTTTTCATCCCGAAAAAGGGGACGCTAAGATGTCAAAATTTAAAAATTAGTACGCAGGGGATCGTCGGATTTTTATCTGTTTGTCAATTGTCTCACGACTGCGCATGCGCGAACGTTCATATGACAGCTTTCTTATGTTAAGTATAAGTAGGTTTAAACACACTTCTTAAAGATCGTGTCAAGCTGGACTAATGGTTATGGTACTTGACTCACTATCTTTAAGTTTTGGTTCCGATCTCAGCTCGAGTATTTCTTTTTTACGTACAAGAAGTGAACTGTTTAGAAAAAAAGAACATAATACTTGCATGCACATGTGTCAGTTTCTTTCCGTTTTTATTTTAATTTATTTATTTATTTTTTTACTTCATTATATTATTTAAAGGAATTTAACACCACATTTAATACCGGACAACGCCGGGTACATCTGCTACAAATTTTATACTTCAAATATTTGTTTAAAACTTTGTGAAAGACTCGAATTTTGAAAATTAGTTTTGTAAATTATTACTAGGGCTGTGGCAGGAGAATATTCTTTTTATTATTTTGACTCAAGTATATATCAGTTTATATCTTAAGTTTTTAGATAGAGTGATGTGGTTCTCGATTGATTAACTGTGTCTAACTGTGTCGGATATATACTCGAGAGTACAAAAACAATAAAAAGAATATTTTTTTTTATAGCCCTAATTTAACACGTTCCGTTACTCGTTAACAATTCGTTTTTTTGTATAGCTTTGTTCGGTAGTTGTTCTTCTTTTGACATTTCGTTTCAGTTTTACTCAGTTTTCGTTTTTGCATAAACACAACATCAGGTGTCCATCTTAATTAGCCGGCGCTATTTTTTAAAGATTTCTATTTTTATATAATCTGTGCAATTTTTTTTTTATGTAGAAAGGAATGTTATCTTGAAAAATATAACAGAAAAAAGATATGGTCATTTTTAAGATTTAAGATTTTCAATAAATTCTGTCGGCAGATTTACAAAAAAAAAATAGGTGATTGTTCAGAATAACGAAAATAGAAAATTGAAATATATTAAATGAAATCGAAAAATTGAATTTTAAGTAAACAATATTACCTACTTAATTGTCGTATCGAAATTAGTAATATATCTGAAAATTACGAAAAAATATAAAGTAGAAAATCTATATATTAATTGGATAGAAATCTATATATTAATAGGATTTGTTCGTCACGCTTACATTTGAGTGACTTGTTTAATTGTTACGGACTTCCATTTCTTGTAATAAATAATTTTACCAAGAATTCTTCATAAGTTTTGGTTTCGGTTTGGATTCAAGCTGATGCACCTAAGTCATATATATATATATATATATATAATCGAAACTTTATAATATATAAAAATCGTTTACTGTAATAATTGGGGCTATGACAACAGCATATTCTTTTCCTTTTTTGATTCTCAGGTATATATCCATTGATATCTTATATGTTTTTATGTAGAGTGATGTGATCCTCGGTTGATTAATTGTGTCTGTGTTGGATATATACTCGAGATCAAAAACAATTAAAAGAATATGCTGTTGTCATAGCCTTAACCATCGATTCGATGTCTCCGTTCAGTCTCAAAAGACAAAGGATGCCTCCTGTAGGGGCAGCTGCGCGTGTAATTGTGTGGTAAGGGTTGCGCAATCTCAACTAAACCTCTCCTGAATCGGCAGTGCTTGAGTCCAGGGGCAAGAAAAAATCCAGAACGACTTGAAACAATGCCAAGATAAGCGGAGAGTACAAACAGCATCGTGAAGCCACAAATGGTCACCCATCTGGTACTAGCCAGGCTCATCGTTGCTTAACTTCGGTGATCTGACGAGAACCGGTATGTAAAACGTGATTATGCCGTATATGCCTTAATCTTAATATATACGAAATCTGCAAGAATTAAAATATCATATTTAAGCGTACTTTACGACCGGGCTACGCAGTGCGTCTCTGCTAGCTTAGATAAATACTTTTGCAGTTTTAACAAAAAAAAGCTACAATAATATCAGAGCATCTCCATTTGCGATGAACATCTACAGAATGCCAACATCAATATATTACATATGAGTCCCCTGTGGAATTTCCACAGGTCCCGTTAGTTAATTTTTAATGAAATTGATTTCCTAGGAAATTGGAAGTTTTACCTCAATAGTAAACAGATGAGTTTTTTTTATGATAAGCATGGAAGTAATTGCATGAGTTAAGATCAATAATGGATCGCCGGATTGTTTATTGCTTTATGTAATGTTACTAATTTCGACATGACAATTTAAGCAAATAACATTGCTTTTAGTTAAAATTTAATTTTTTGATTTGTGGCCTTCGTTATTATTCTGAACAAGATCCCAAAATTATATATTTTTCAAGATTAAATTATTACTCGTTATTTCGAACAAAGAACACCTGAAATAAATTGTTACCTTTGAATGTTCCGTATCCAAGGAAATCCAATCATCGGACTGAAAAACAGAATTAATAAGGCATTCCACAATGCCTGAATAAGTTTAATTAATTAGAATTAATTCACGTCACAATTGATTCAATTCGTTCAAACTAGTGTTGGGACGATTAATTTTAATCGAGAATCGGAAAAATCGAAACATTTGGGAGTATCGGAATCGGTATCGGAATCGGATAATTTCGCGCCTATTTTCCGATGCCAAAAACGATTCTTTTAATTGGCTTCTTTTTTTTTTATTTGATTTTGTTTAAAGCAAAATCTTCTACTACTGATAGTAATGATGAAATAAAGAAAATCTACTGATTTTAAAATACCAGTGAAACTAAAATCAATACATCATCTCCCATAAGTGTATTTTATCGTTTGAGAAAATATCCGCGTGTTTTTTGTTTGTTTGTTTGTTTGTTTTTTTTACAGTAATCGTGAAAAAAATAACAAGTTTATGTTTACATATTTAGTCATTTATAAAGAATCAGAATTGGTAATTATATCGGAATCAGGAATTTAATACGGAATCTGTAATTGTATCGGAATCGGACTCGTCCCATCACTATTTTAAACACAAAGAAAATGTAGAATATTTCATAAATTATATTAAAGACTGGCGCTGTAGTGGGTAACTTAAAATACTCTTAAATATATTTTAATTCATGCAGATTTCGAATCCTTCTCGTAAGGACTTGTTAGGTTAATACATAGAATTGATGTCACCGCGTGTTTTTATGTATACACAGGTATTAAGTTTGCTAGCTATCCAATCAGATGCTTTGTTATTTAGTTGGGCATTCAGTTTAGTCATTGACCACCAACGACGAAATAATACTGAATATTATGTATTATTTATAAATGCTAAATTGAGTGGTTGTGTTCATGGCCACTCGCGGAAATGCCGTTGCCAGACACGCCTTACAATGTTTTGAATTATCTGTAAACGAAACACTCTACCTTACAAAATTAAATTACGCATATGTGCATACTAATAATTATAATAATAAAAGGCAGAACAACAACAACAATAATAATAATAATAATAATAATAATAATAATAATCTAAACTTAAGTAGATAAAACCTAGAAAAACAGTAAATGTAATGTCTGTGAAAAATATTCCTGCTTCTGTTTTCACGAGCCAATGGCCTGGCTTTTATCAGACAAAGGTTCAGCTGGCTTCTATATTACCGGCCTTTGTTATATTTTTGGAGAGGAGTGAGTTATTTTTCCTTGCGTATTGAAAGGTGACCTTGTTTTAATCCGAGTTTTGATACGTTTTAGGAAGAATTCTATGTAGCTTAATTGTCATATATAATTTTATAATTTCCTACCTTGAGCAGTAAATACTGAAAGTTGACACATGAAATATATATATATATATATATATATATATATATATATATATATATCAAAATTGAATTTTTAAGCAACAGATATTTTCGAAAAAAGTAAACTTCGGCTACTCACCTATCATTGTTGTTTTGGTGCCCTATTTCCACACATCCTTTCCGACATTTTCTGTCTATTGAAAGGATCAGAACCAGAAGGCTCCATATCTAATACCTTATGGCTGTAAACAGTTAAAACACTAGCTACACAATGGTGCAACAACTATGAGGTCTGCCACACAAGAGATGGCTCAAAAAGTTTTACCTTTTTCTCCTTTGAGCGCTGATGAATGCGCGTTAGTCTCATTTTGGCCTACAATATTTTCAGTGGTCATTGCGATCTCCTGGATGGCTTATTATTCTCTTGCATCAAAAAGACATCTACGCTGGCATCACCGGAATCTGTTTTACCGCTGATATCGATTGAACCGAAGGAAGTGCGCTTTCTCAATAAGGATCCCCAGATTTTGGAATGGATTCCTGCGTCAGAAGGACGTCTTCGCGGGCATCACCGGAAACTGGTTCACCGCTGATATCGATTTTTTTTTTTTTTTTTTTTTTACATTTTCACCCCAAACAAGGCACATTGCCACTTTGGTGTAGGGGGCTACTATCAGAGGAAACAACTACTGGGGTACTATGTAGGGATTTGGCAGCAAGATGATGGTTCACGTTGCACTTGAACTTCTGCATGTCAGTACAGTTGGGGAAGCAGTGACCTGGAATGGAATTCCAAAGTCTAGCGGTTCTGGGGAAGAAACTACTGGAGTAGAAAGATCTTTTACATCTAGGGATCTCTACAGTGTGGGGGTGGGATTTTGCAGCTTGTCGGGTCTGTCGATGGTGTTCACGTCGTGGAGGCACAAGTGCTTGCAGTTCATCAGAGCATTCACCATTAAAATACTTGTAGAACAGGCAGAGGGATGCAACGTTTCGTCGATGGGGCAGAGGCTGAAGCTTTGATGCCAGTTTAGGATCTATCAGATTTGCGACTCTCTTTTGAACCTTGTCAAGGAGCGAGAGACTAGTAGCCGATGCACCAGCCCAAATATGACAGCAATGCTCCATACATGGGCGAAGGGTTGCCTTATAGAGGTACAGGATACAGAAAGTGCGCTTTCGCAATCAGGATCCCCGTATTTTGGAATGGATATTCAGGAGAGGTAGTACATGAGTCAGTGACTCGGCAATTCAAGAAAAAATGGAACAAGTCCTGGGCTACTGCATCTTCTGTGTAATCTTCTACCATCCTTTTCGTACATGGCAATTGAAGCATGTGTTTTTTTTTGTTTTTTGAGGGGTGGCAAATGCATCAGAATTGAATTAAAAGCATGACTAGAATTGACATTTGTTTCTATGATTATTTTTCTTCTTTATAGCACAAAAGTAACAGAGCGCGTGTGAAATATCTACACCAAGTCGAAGTATAGACGGCTAGCGAAAATATTAGCAGCAGCAGCCGTTAAAGTACTATGCAAATTAGCAGTTGTGCACGAGCTTGCGTCACAGGAAAAGGAGAGAAATATATTACACGTGGTCGAAAGAGAAGCAAAGTGAGGGCTGGGGAAGATGGATGTGTGGCCCCGTGGTGCTGGCGAAAAAATTTAAGCTGGTGTCGATATGGCAGGGTTTTGTTAATCTCATGGCAAACGAAATAAGCAGTAAAAAAAAAATACCAAGTAGGCATTGTTTGGAAAGTAACGGTAATAAATGACTTGTAGCAAAACAGACAAAAAAAGAGTCGAGTCAAATTTTTGTTTCTTTCCTTTTTTTATTTGTTCGTTTCTCTGTGACGGTGCCGGAAAGCGTGTGGATCTGAAAGTTTTGAACTGTAACGACACCGTTAAAAAACAACGTCCACGTTACACAAAGATATTACAGTCTAATATACAGGATTATCATTCCTCTCAATAAAACCTGACACACTTGAATGCTGCCTTGAATGAACTGGGATGGCCCTTTTCATTTCAGCAATGGTCTAGCGGTGTTTCCATTCAGTGTTGAATCAATTGTCGCCCTAAAAAACAACACTACAGCTCTTATTTTAAAACTTTTATTGAAAAAAATCAATTCAAATAACTTAATTATTTAGTAGAGCTGACATCTATTCAATGTAGCCGCCTTCAGCCTCTATTATCGCCTCGATACAGGTCTGGAACTGGAGGCATGCCTTTTCCACAAGCACTGGCGGGAGTTCCGCGAATACTCGGCGGATGGCAGCGATTAGACTGGCTTTGGTGTTATGGGAGGTCATGTTGGTGATGTTCTCAACGAATGACCAAACAAAGAAGTCCAGTGGGTTCAGGTCGGGGGAGGAAGAGGCCAGTTAGAGAAGAATACAAAGTCATAGCATTCCGAGCCTTGCTGCCACCCCATTGATTGCACTAGAGAATCACCACACTCTTCAGCACATCCAGGTACACTTTAGTGTTGACTTTCAAGCCGATTTTGAAGATGCGGGGTGGCATGATGTAGCCCTCACTTGAAACGACACCAAAGACCATAACTGTGGCCGGAAACCGTCTTCATCACTCTGGACACGTTCCTGTTATTTGTGGCAATCCAGCGATGCATTTTGAGGGTGCTGGCAATGGTCTTGTTGTCATAACTTGGATTGGTAAAGAGCATGAGTTGTACAGCGGCGCATCTCCGATCTCGCTCGTTAAACATGGTGTCACTTTCAGCCATGATAGAAGGCTTCTATCGCTCTTTGGATTAGTACACAACTCGCTAACTATTAGATTGTGTGCAAAAAAACGGTTTTCATCAAACAGAAATGGAATCATGTCGGCTTTTCTAGGGCGACAAATTTATCGTTCCACGCTGTATTCCCGCGAATAAGAATCTAGATGGTTATGGTAAAACGACCACCAAAACGTCTTCGCAGCTATTTCAGTGATACATTTTAAGTATGATCAATCGTATCATCCTGATTAAACCATCGTTCATCTCTTACAGTACTTATCTGCACACGTCTGTTCCAAACTTTTTAACAGCCACTAGGTGGCGCTTACTAATAAGCAACGGAAGAGGGCATATAAATATCAGCTCATTGGACATCTCTCTTTCGAGGCATTCCTGAATTCATTGTTGCTCATCATTTTTTATGTTGTCCAGGTATTCAGACTGTTAACGTATGTTTCTCGCGGTCGCCCTCTGCTTCTTTTACCTATTCCTGTCAAGCTAATATGTTCTTTCCCGCTTTTTCTGTAGACATTCCCATGAATCTCATTTGTCTTTTTCGTACTGTTTTTATTAGAGACCTTTCTGCGTTTGCCGTTTCTAATACTTCCTGGTTTGTCTTCTTTTCTGTCCATGATGTCTTCAAAATTCTCTTCAGGAACCAAGTTTAAGTTTTCTCTAGATTTCCTCGCAGTGCTGGTGATTGTCCAGCAACCACAACCGTATAATAGAACAGAATACGTTCGAAGTATTCTGAATTTGGTTTCTATTTTAATGTTTCTGTTGGTCATGATTAAGGCTGTGACAACAGCATATTCTTTTTATTGTTTTAACTCTTGAGTATACATCCGTTAATATCTTGTTTTTATAGACTGATGTGGTTTTCGGTTGATTGTGTCTTACTGTGTCGGATATATATTTGAGAGTCAAAAGAATGAAAAGAATATTGTTTCACAGCCCTAGTCATGATTAATGACAAACTTTTGAAGGTGATTTTGACTGCGGCTATGCGACTTTGTATTTCAGTCGAGCACCTTCTATCAGATGCGATCCAATATCCCAGATATTTGAATTTATCAACTTGTTCAACATTGTAGCTTACATGTTGCGGCTTGAGTGCTTTTTGGATACTGTCATGCTTACATCTGTAATATACATTTGCTATATAATACACTTTTTGTTAGCCATGCCACTGTGTTTTTTTTTTTTTTTTACCAGCTGCTGCGGCGCATCGGCACACACAACGCTGAGTCAAACACAAAATCGAGTACACTTAACATCAAGTACACTCAACATCGTCTTACCAATCAACGCTTACCTTGTGAACTAGGAGTATGGGAAATTCCCATATGCACAAAACAAAATCACTGAAAAAAAACAAAAATACCCTAATTAAAGGTAAGGATACTGAGTAAACGTTGGATAAAATGATGGTTAAAATTATTACGAACTTGCCAGGATTCGAATCTTGAATCTTCTGATCTGTAGACAGACGCGTTATCCATTGCGCCATAAGTCCTGTCTGTATGCCGAAAGATGTTACCGCGACTCTATACAGACTGTGCTAAATTCCGTTGACATGGACAGGACACTTTTTCGACAATTGCACGAAACGGACCAAAAACTATTATTTCGGGCGTTTTGTGTGATTCGGGGTTGTTCGTTACGAACTATATATAGATAAGGAAAATCTACGGACTCAACCCTTTCAGGGAAAGAAAGAAATTTTCAATTCGGTTCATCCCTTCGAAAGTTTTATTGGTATATATACACACACATACATAAATGAATAAATAAACATTTAGAATTTTATTAATAGTATAGATTAACGGCCTGCAAGGACGAGGGATTCAAAGAATAAAACAGAGAGATGCAATGTAAAGAAAAGGGTTATTTTCCAGAATATTTAAGAAAAAAGGAATCCTAAAAATAAATGCACAACAAATAAATGTTACCAAATGCAAGGTACATTACTCTGCTACTTAGTTGGATAAATGTATTGGCATTTTAACTTATTTCTAAATCAGCTATTTTACTTTAAAATAAAGTTAGTGTAAAGGTCGTGTAAAAGTGCTTGTAGTTCGTCACAACATTCACCATTAAAGTACTTGTAGAACAGGCAGAGGGATGTAACATTTCGTCGATGGGACAGAGGCTGAAGTTTAGATACGAGTTCAGTACCTATGAGATTGGTGACTCTCTTTTGAACCCTGTAAAGGAGTGAGAGACAAGTAGCAGATGCACCAGCCCAAATGTGACAACAGTACTCCATACATGGGGGAATGGTAGCCTTATAGAGGTACAGGATACTTTCAGGTGTAAATAGTTTTCTAGCACGGTAGAGAGAGCCCACCTTCTTCGCAGCAGCCTTGGCAATGCTCTCAATGTACGTAAAACAGTGTGTTTATTTATTTATTTATTTTTGTATTAACTTAAAACCGAACGCGTCAAATCTTTGATTTGAAACAATAATTTTATTCAGCTTATGCAAATATTTAACTTCATTAAACTCAGCCTTGGGTGTTATTAAGACGATCAATAGTTTTCGAGCGACCGGAAGTCGCGATCTCGCACAAGGCCAAGCCGAGCCCCTATTTATTTCCCAGACAATACTCAACTTAAAAGGGGTGAAATGATTACAAAAAATCAATTGTTCTACCTACAGACACTAGTGTTTCATGCTTTCGCAATCATCAGGTTATGAAAATCTTATATAGTCAAAAGAAGTTTTGATTAAAAAAAAATGTAAAAATAAAATTAAAAGAATGCAGTTTGAATTTCCGGAAACAAAAACTAAATTTATATAACGTAAAGGATAAACTTTTTAATTATTTAATAAATCATTATTGGTTGGTTGGTTGGTTGGTTGTTTTTGTTTTACGGCATATCAACCCTTTTCGGGTTATTTAATGCTGAATCCAGTGATTTTGAAGAAAACATTTTTAATAGAATATATTTGTTGTTTTCAAGTCGGTTTCTATTTAACCCATAGTTGGAACCCTAACAGGTACTATCACTCCGGGTCAGAGTTGACCTGGGAGCAATGGTAATTAAAGGGTGGCTCCACACTCCTCAAAGCCCGCAAGCTGGGGCCTCACCACTGGATATAGTTTCAGGTCATATCCAGGACCAATAAATCATTATCAATTATGGAAAACGTGTGCTAGGCGTAAGGGTAGATAATGTAGACTATTTTTAGTTTAGTTTAGTTTTCAGTAAAATAATCTATAAACTCCCTTTTTAAACTTAAAATAACCCCGATTTGTTCGAATTATTATCAATAGATTTTAAACATCAAATTGGTTCTGGATATATATATATATATATATATATATATATATCAGTGGTGTAAAAACCGGACTGGAGTGCTCAATGTGTAACCAGAGCAGTATATAGGAAATGTATTACTGTGAATCCATAATTTCAATTTTTTATTAAAGATGTCTATAGTTTAATCATTAAATTTTAAACATTTTCCACAGTTAGAAATTTGTAAGGGACTTTGATCAAACTAGATTCTTTAAAAGAAAAATGTTCAACCAAACTGTGTAAACTTAAAATAAAAAAGATGAGCTGCAGTGATTTGTTCGTGACTTTCTTTTGTTATTTATTTCCTATATAATAATACCTTGATACAGAAGTATTTGTGAACAAAAAAATATTATTTACATATATATAATGATTTTAACAACCAAGACATATATAGAGAGGGTGTCTCAAAAAATATAAAAATGTACTCACACTTTAACTGTTATCGGCGTTGTCTGGAAAAATAATAATAATCCAATTAAACATTTGCGAACACGATTCTTCAATTAGATTTGTCTTCTGTATTCGAAGCTAGTCTATTTCACTATGCTTATCGTGTCCTTGTTGAATGGTCAATCGAAGTGTGAGTACACTTTTGAGACACGCTGCATGTATAGACAGATTTAGAAAATTAAATTTCCACAGACTGTGTAGATAAAATTAAAATTAAATTCAAGCATAAGATAAGACGTTTATGTGGCACATAGTAAAATAAATACGCTGATATTTTGCTGAAGAGAAAATTTAGGAAAGCCTTTTTAAGAGAATAGTGTTAAATAATTAGTGTCAAGTTAGATAGTGGATATGTTAGCTAGCACACCGTATTTGTTTTAGAGGCGGCGAACTTTAAAATTAACAACTCTATTTTCTTTAATTGTAGATTTTGAATTTAGCATGGTTTGGCAATTCATCATGACGGAGCCACATGCTACACAGCGCGCGATACAATTAGTTTACTGAGGTAAATATTTGAGGAATGAATAATTTCACGAAGTGGACTTTTCAGCTGGACACCTGGTTCACTCGATTTAACCCCATTCGACTATTTTCTTTTGGAATATGTAAAGTCCCATAAGTTCGCATATAAACTAGACATAATAGACAACTTAAAAGATAACATTCAACACGTTATTTTCGAAATACAGCTTAATTTAATGCGTAGAGTCGTTAAAATTGGACCGCTAGATTATGCCATATACACACGAGTCGTGGGGCTATATGCCTGGAATTGTATTTAAATTATAAGTTCCAAAAATTAATCTTTGGATTTTTTAGATAAGGATTGGCTGTTCGTATAATTTGGATTCTTCCGACCAGTGTTCGCATCTTAAGTATTATTTTTACAGCGACCCGTGGCGTAGTGGTTAGAATTACTTGGTGACATTGTAAATTACATTCTTCTGAAGGTAAAAGGTTCAATCCTAAGCGCAAGCAATCGAAAATACAATTACGAATTACTTAGGATATAATTATCCAATCATGTCTGACGAAATGAGAGCATGCTACTACCATGGATTAAATAAAATGTTTGTATAAGAAAAATATATTTGTGCTTTATTTTAATTTAAAGTTTACCGTCTCCTAAAAACTATATATATAATTACACTATTATATGCATAAACATTATGATATGATAAATGTTTTTGAGCTAAAATCAATTTGGTTTTAAGTAGTAATTAAGGAGAAAAAATACGTTTTAACACCTTTTCGCCTTAAATGATAAAAGAAAAAATATGGTTCTATGAGCAATACAAAGACACTTCCAATTCTAGTAAAACTATTTGCTAAAATCTCAATTTTTATTTCGCATATCGACATATTTCAAATGTTCAAAATTCTGTCTTAAATCATTGATATTTATGAGAAATAAAACTATAAAGTTATTTTTAATAAAAATTAATTTTATTTTTCATAAGTTTTTATCGAAAACTTTTTCAGAAGTTTTATTTATCTAAAACTTTTTCAGAAGTTTTATTTATCTAAAACTTTTTCAGAAGTTTTATTTATCTAAAACTTTTTCAGAAGTTTTATTTATCTAAAACTTAACTAAATCATAACATTATAATGTTATGATTTAGTGAAGTTTTTGGTTCCTCCTTGATGTAAGAGTTGTTTGAATTAAATTTAAAATCCATCAGTTTAGAAAAACAGCATAATAGATATATTTAAAAAAAAAAAAATTTATGTGCTTAAAATCAACTAAGTTTCGATGATATAACGCCATTATCAGAAACACACAAACCGATTCTATTCCTGGAGATGGCGTTATATCGCCGAAACTTAGTTGATTTTAATAATTTTTTTTTATAATTTTGAGTTGTACTGGCTTTCAAAATTTATGAATGTCAATTTAAATTCAAACAACCCTTATATTGCGGAGGGAAAAACTTAAATTCATTTGATGCACAAGTCAAGAATTCCTCCCGTTTTTTTCTTTTTTTACATTTCTATGTGGCTTTTGCCAACATTTCAAATTTAAAATTAAAAAGAAAAGCAAAACTTCCTTTTAAACCTGATAGCTCATAGAACCGGTTGGTATCTGCGATTTTATAGCCCTTAGCGATAGGGATTACCTTACCAAGCCGGTAATCCGTTACCAGCATAAAAGAGTAACACTAATACTCATTATGTTACCGGGTGGAGTATTTTTCTTGCAACAACCTGACATTCCAAATCAGTCACCCATCTAAATACTAACCAGATTTAATGTGGCTTAACTTGGCTTTTTCAACGTGATTCAAGCGTTGGCAGAGTTTGTTATTGACAACCGTCAGAAACATATCCTGTGGTCGGGATCGAACCAACGACGTTTGTAAAGAAGACATTTCTGATCAGGTGCAAGTTTTCCATTAAGAAAACATCCACAGCGAGAAAATAAAGCGTTGGGAAGTTGATTTTGTGATCGTCGATTGACTGCCATTCAACGTAGATATCAAGAAGTATTTGCTGATTAAGTCGCCGTCTTCCAATGATGCCGGGTCGGTGAGACTCGTTGCTAATCCGTTAAACTGTGAAAATAAAACAAAGTACGTAATAATTATTAACTGGCTTCACTATTTTCTATTTGGGAACATATTTTGCAATACTTAAAGTCTTTAGAACACAATAATTAATTACGTTTCTGGATTCTTTAGAAAAGGATTGGCTGTTCGTATAATTTGGATTCTTCCGACCAGTGTTCGCATCTTAAGTATTGTTTTCACAGCGACCCGTGGCGTAGTGTTTAGAGTTACTTGATGACATTGTAAATTACATTCTACTGAAGGTAAAAGGTTCAATCCTCAGCGCAAGCAATCGAAAATACAATTGCGAATTACTTAGGACATAATTACCCAATCATGTCTGACGGAATGAGAGCATGCTACTGCCATGAATTAAATAAAGGCTTCCGTTCAAAATTTCAGATCTCAGTTTGCCAGAAAGATTCTCGAGTTCGCCAAGATTCATCTGAAGAAGGTCGGAGGTTACATCAACCGAAACATTGTGAGAATAGCACTCAAAATGAGAACACTAATCCGAAGACTCCAAATAATAGATATAAAAAATAAATATAGCGCCATGCTTATGTCATTTCTATGTTTCGTTTAATTTTTTCAAACTCTGTAGAGGGTAGATTTGCATTTTTGTTTATATATTAAACAAACATATGGTCATTTTGAACAAAACAGACAAAATGGCTTTGAAATCACATTAAGACGGAGATATTTTCTAAAAATCCATTTGAATTCTGAATTTGATTTTTTTACTTGTAAATTTCAATCTAATAAGAAAATGTTTTTTTTTTTTTTTACAAACAAAATGTTCTTAACTTCTGTAGTTATATTGAGGCTGTGTGTAAATCATGGTGCACGTTATAGTGTGAATAAAATCTTTATTTGAACTTTTTAAAGAAAGTTAAATAATAACTAGAAATATCTTTAATCACAAAAATATATATTCAATATTTTATAAATATATGTATAAATTGCAAGTATATATATATATATATATATATATATATATATATATATATATATATATATATATCAGTGGTGAAAAAACTGGACTAGAGTGCTCAATGTGTAACCAGAGCAGTCTACAGGAAATTTATTACTGTGAATCCAGAATGATTTTACATATTGTTTCAGCTAGGGGGAAATCCTCAAAAAGAAGATGGACTCTATGAATTCTGACGAAGCTAGTCGGATATTTCCTCTTCTTTTTGAGGATTTCCCCCTAGCTGAAACACTATGTAAACTCATTCTGGACTCACAGTAATAAATTTCATAAATATATATATTACATTTTCACCCTATCAAGGCACATTGCCACATTGATGTAGGGGGCTACTATCAGGGACCTAAGTTGCAGAGTACTATGTAGGGAGTTGGGCAGCAAGTTGTCTGTTCCTATTACACTTGAACTTGTGCATGTCAGTACAGTTGGGGAAGCAGAAAACCGGAAGAGAATTCCAAATCTTCCAGTTCTGTGGAAGAAGCTATTAGAGTAGAAGGCCTTCCTACATCTAGGGATCTCTGTGTAGGGGTGGGATTTTGCTGCTTGTCGGGTTTGTCGGGGTATTTTTGTAGATGGGGTATAAGGGCTTGCAGTTCGTCAGATATCCACCATTAAAATACTTGTAGAACAGGCAGAGGGATGCAACATTTTGTCGATTGGACAGAGGCTGAAGCTTAGATGACAGTTCGGGACCTATCAAGTAGGCGGCTCTCTTTTGGACGCTGTCCAGGAGCGAGAGACTAGTAGCAGATGCAGCAACCTTAATGTGGCAGCAGTACTCCATACATGGGCGAATGGTGGCTTTGTAGAGGTACAGGATATTTTCAGGCGTAAGTAACTTTCTAGCACGGTAGAGAGAATTCACCTTCTTCGCAGCCTCCTTGGCAATGATCTCGATGTATCTATTCCAACTCATGTTTCCTGTGATAGACTATTTTCTTTGATTTGATATTTTTGTTAAGATTTAAAATGGCGATAGTGTAAATGTTTTTTGTTTTAAGCGAAAATCATTAATTCCCCTACGGTAAAAAAAAAAAAAAAAAAAAAAAATGGGAAAAAAAAACAACCAACAAAATGGGAGCAATTATATTATCGCAAGAAAAAATGTTAAGTGTCACTTAGAGACAAACTAAGGAAAAAAGACGAAGCCTTAGAAAGAAAGAAAAAAATTGTTAAGCCCTTCTGAAGAGACAGGAAAATCGGACTAAGAGTGACGCCATGTTGTAGAAAAGACAGAACAAATATGGCGATTGATTAGAAAATGAATAACGAAAAACGTAAAAAAAAAAATATGCTCATGATAATCAAAAACTGAAAACAAATTACAATTGTATGACACAGTATCCGAAACATATACGTCACAGCTATTAATTTTTGTAAATATTATCTAAAACCAGGGTGTACGAAAGGGAGTTCCGAAAGAGTTTCAACACGACCAGCCATTTTGTTAAATAATAACTGAATCTCTTTTTTAAAAAAACGAAGAAAAAGAAAATGCTCGATAAAAGCCTGCAAGCAGTTATTTATGAAAAAAATTCAGACTTAATTGTTGTGTACCATTTGAAGGTTAGTACTTTATAATCAAAGATTTTGCACTATTAGAGCGTTTTATATATAATACTACATCATGACTTTTGTGCGTATATATATATATATATATATATATATATATATATATATATATAATCTCTTTGGACTGTTGTCATTACCAACGTTATTTATATTCATACTATTGTAAAATAGAGGTGGGATGAGACAAAAATCAAGAAATTGACCGAAGCCGTATGTTCTACTTGGTGCTGTCCGGGACCAATTGTAAAATTACAGTCTTACTATTGTTAAGTGATTATATATATATATATTAAATCTCTTCGGACTATTGTCTCTATCAAGATCAATTATCTTCAGATTCTTGTGACATGTGTTGGGAAAAAAAGAAATTAGGAATTGATCGGAACCATTTGTTCTGTTCAGTGTTATCTGGAAACAATTAATATAAAACTGAGAGTTCCAATAAATGAAGTAGATTCTTTTCTTTTTTATATTATTATTATTATTATTATATTATTGTTGTTATTGTTCTTATTATTATTAGTATAATTTTGCTATTATTGATATTGTTGTTGTTATTATCGTTATTGATAATATTATTGGCTCACATGGAGCTTTCACACAAGTCATCAAAGATCTGATTGGAAATCTGTGGTGTTCTCTGGAAGCTGAGTGACAATAAGTCTCCCCAGACATCCAGCTATCTCCACCTCCTTTGATAGCATTTTCAAATAAATTTGAGTCATCGCAAAAGTCTCTTACCATTGATTTCTCGCTGACAGCGGCCATTGGTCTATACTGGAATTTGAGTGGCACTAAATATTATTGTTAATATTATTTGTATTATTACTATTGTTGTTGTTGTTATTAGTATTATCATTATCTATATATTAATACGATAGTGTGTGTGTGTTATTTTGTGTATCATGCGAACATATTTTTTCTTCCGGGTGACAGTAGTTTAATTCTTATGAAAATTCCATTTCTTGAAATAAATAATTTTACAAAGAATTCTTCATAAGTTTTGGCTTCGGTTATAGCTGAAAGAACTCAAGTAATGTATATATATTATATATATGTGTGTGTGTGTGTGTGTGTGTGTGTGTGTGTGTGTGTGTGTGTGTGTGTGTGTGAGCATATATATATATGTGTGTGTGTATATATATGTATATGTGTATATATATGTATATATGCATATGTATCTATATGCATATGTATCTATATGCATATGTATATACATGTATGTATATATATATGCATATGTATATACATGTATGTATATATATATGCATATGTATATACATGTATGTATATATATATGCATATGTATATACATGTATGTATATATATATGCATATGTATATACATGTATGTATATATATGTATATATATAAAGTCATATGGCTATATACATACATATAAAGTCATATGGCTATATACATACATATAAAGTCATATGGCTATATACATATGTATAAAGTCATATGGCTATATACATACATATAAAGTCATATGGCTATATACATACATATATATATAAATTCATATGGCTATATACATACATATATATATATCAAGTCATATGGCTATATACATACATACATATATATATCAAGTCATATGGCTATATACATACATACATATATATATCAAGTCATATGGCTATATACATACATACATATATATATCAAGTCATATGGCTATATACATACATACATATATATATCAAGTCATATGGCTATATACATACATATATATATCAAGTCATATGGCTATATACATACATATATATATCAAGTCATATGGCTATATACATACATATATATATCAAGTCATATGGCTATATACATACATATATATATCAAGTCATATGGCTATATATATGCATATATATATCAAGTCATAAGGCTATATATATATGCATATATATATCAAGTCATAAGGCTATATATATATGCATATATATATCAAGTCATATGGCTATATATATATACATATCAAGTCATATGGCTATATATATACATATATATATCAAGTCATATGGCTATATATATACATATATATATATCAAGTCATATGACTATATATATACATATATATATATATCAAATCATATGACTATATATATACATATATATATCAAGTCATAAGGCTATATATATACATATATATCAAGTCATAAGGCTATATATATACATATATATATCAAGTCATAAGGCTATATATATACATATATATATCAAGTCATAAGGCTATATATATACATATATATATCAAGTCATAAGGCTATATATATACATATATATATCAAGTCATAAGGCTATATATATACATATATATATCAAGTCATAAGGCTATATATATACATATATATATGTATCAAGTCATATGGCTATATATATATATCAAGTCATATGGCTATATATATATATATCAAGTCATATGGCTATATATATAAGTCATATGGCTATATATATATATATATATATATATATCAAGTCATATGGCTATATATATATATATCAAGTCATATGGCTATATATATATATATCAAGTCATATGGCTATATATATATATATATCAAGTCATATGGCTATATATATATATCAAGTCATATGGCTATATATATATATCAAGTCATATGGCTATATATATATATATCAATATATATATATATATATATATATATAAATGAAATCACAACTTTATAATATATGAAAATCGATAGAAAATTGAACTCTGCATAAATTAAAACATCGTATTCAAGCGTTTTTTACGACCAGTCTACACTGGGTGTCCCTGCTAGCTTAGATAAATACTTTTTCCAGTTTTAACAAAAAAGCTACAATAATACTAGGGCGTCTACATTTACACCGAACATTCATAGAATGTCGACATCAATATATTACATCTTAAGGAAATTTTCACAGGTCTCGCTAGTTATACCAAAATCTGAATCTGTTTGTTACTGTCTCAAATTTAACGTCATGACGTCATTTCTAGTAAAGTTTTCAAACTTTACGTTCCAAAATAAGGCCTATTTTTTATTCGAAAACTTGAAGAGTTACGGAGTGGTATGATTAAAACGAGTTTTCGAAGGTGTGATAATTGAAAAACGAAAATGGCATTGCAATTGTTTTAATTAGCAATTGATGCTGTTGCAATTAATTCATTTAGATACGTATCGTATGGTCACTATCTATCACTCTCACTCACATGCGTCCATTCAATGTGGGTTATTAAAATTATGTAAGTCCATTCAATATGCACTTTTCAAAAAACATGTGTCCATTCATTATGTTTTATTAATATAACATGCGTCCATTCAACATTCACTTTTAAAATACCATGCGTCAATTCAATATTGACTTTTAAAATACCATGCGTCAATTCAATATTGACTTTTAAAATACCATGCGTCAATTCAATATTGACTTTTAAAACACCATGCGTCAATTCAATATCGACTTTTAAAATACCATGCGTCCATTCATTGTGTGTTATGAAAATAACATGCGTCCATTCAATATTGACTTTTTCAAATAACATGCGTCTATTACAAAATTGACTTTTAAAATACCATACGTCCGTTCAATATTTACTTTTAAAATAGCATGCGTCCATTGAATTTGCTTTATTGCAATAACATAGGTCAATACATTCTACGCCTGTAAAGTATAATTCGTCCATTCAATTTGCGAATTTAACGATGAAAATATCAAACGAATTATGACTGACAGACAGAATCTCTTATAGAGTTGCGTAGACGCAATTAAAACAAATGGTAGAGAGAGACAACAAAATGGTAGCAATTATATTATCGTAAGAGTAAAGTGACACTCGGAGACAAACTTGAAAAACAAGATGAAGTCATAGATGGCAAGAAGCGGCGAGCCTTCACGAAGTGGAGAAGGAAGGCGAAGAAGAACCGAGACAGTCGCCATGTTTGATGACGTGGCAACGAGCAAATTGAGGCGAAGCCTTTTTTTTTTTTTTTTTTTTTTTTGACATTAAGACGACAGACGCCTGGAATGATACGGACCGGAAGTTGTACGAAAATGGACGCAACGGGAAATAATGATTGACAGCCGGAAGATGGAGAACGTTTTAGACGTTGTATCAAACTAGACAATGACGATAAAAAATAGTTTTTAAAATATTTACCTCCAATTAACACGAAAATGATAATCCTGAAGCGCCAATTTAATTTATTACGAGCATTAGAAAACCGCCATAACTCGAAAGCAATACAGTCGAACGTGCATTTTTAGCACATTTCTTAGCTCCTTTATTGGTTTATCTGACCGACTAAATAGCCTTGCCTGATTATCTCTCTCTCATATATATATATATATCATTTCCAGGTTAATACTTTCAAGAGGTGAAACAACCAATCAAGTTTAACGAGGTTAAAGAGTGCACTAAAAAATGACTAATGTTAGCATACCTCCCTCCATTTAGCCCAAAAAATCCCCAGGAGACGTCAAATCCTGGTGAAAATGAACAAACGGTGCAGTTTTAGGTCTTAACATATGTAAATTTGAGTTCTGCATCATGTAAAAAAAAAGAAATGACTAAGGCCATCATTTGCCCTCCCCCATTTAGCCCCCAAAAGTCCCCCTTAACATATTTAAATTTGAGTTCAGCACCATGCAAAACTGCTAAATAGGCATACACAGAAAATTTTGGACAAATATGATAAAGTAGTCCCGAAAATGGAGAGTTTTTATTAGCCCTAAACTGCCCCTGGGACACAACCAAGAGTTATCCCGAAGTACAGACAAACAAAATTATATAGAAATCAGTTAGTTACAACTTTTCAGAAAGTTTTATAAAAATCCGAGGCATCAATTTTTTTTTTTTTTTAATAAGCACAAAAGTGTTAATTTTAGCCATTTTAACCCGAAAGGCAGCCCTGGGGAGGGGAGCAATCGTTCTGTTACATTTCACCCATATCATGTTTAATGCTTGTGCAAAATTTAAAAAAAAAATTCCAAAGCTTAGTCATTAAGAAAAGTGCGGACAGATGAACGGACGAACGGATGTACGGACAAGGGTGAATTTACATTTATTATTCAAACTTTCTTTGTAAGTAGTCCTTATAACTAATCTAAATTTTACATGTTATAAATAAACTAGCCTTGGTGCCCGGCGTTGCCCGGATGCTTAGAGGTGTGTGTTGAGCAAAACACAATGTGGTAATAGGAAGGCAGGCTCAACCCCGTACCGCGAAGGAGGAAAAGAACATGAAAAAAGTGACGTCTTTGTTGTTGCGCCCATAGCCAAATGGGAAGTGACGTAAGTTTGAATTAAGACTAGACAATCGAAAGAGGGGGTGAATTTCGAAAATATCGGCTAGAAAAGCGACCCCTCCCTGTAGAAAAGTGCCCAGTAGAGGGTGAAGAAAATTTGGGGGGGCCAATTTTTTCGATATTTGTCCTCCGAAGGATCGAGCTGCAAAATAATACCGATCTCGTGAAAATCCGTCGCCTCAGTGGAAAGTTTTAGGCAGACATACATACATACATACATACACACATACAGACAGACAGGTGAGATTTATATTATAGAAGATGGTCTAACTATTCTATAAAGTCTGGAAAATCTTTGAAAGTAATTTTATTATCAAATAATGTTGTATTTACGAAACACTTTTGGCAATAAATTAAAGAAAATGTGTGAATATTAATGGATTAATATAAACAAAACTATTGTATATACATAAATAGAATAATAAAATTACAAATGAATGACGCCGAACATTAATTTATTGTAGAGTTATTAAGAAATATTTATGCAAATTAATCATACAAATAATGATGTCTTAGATGGTTAATATATAAAACAGCTCTGCAGAGCTTATTCCGTCGTCATATCTTAGTTCGTTTCAGTTAGCGTCTATCCGTTATACCTCTTCATTGTTTTGCCTTCTACAAACATCTTTTATATATGTATACACTAGACAATGCTTATAAATATATAACATTTTTAACGTATTAATTTAAGCAATCGTGAGCAGTCGCTTTAAAAAAATCAGCTTGAAAATGAAAAACTGTTTCTGAAAATCTTTATTCATAACAATAACGACATTTAACCTCTACTAGCAGGCCGCCCGGTGTTGCCCGGTCATAAAATACGCACAAATATTATATTTAAATTCATACCGAAACTGACTCATATGCATGTGAATATTATGTTTTTTTTTTCTAAGCAGTTCACTTCTGGGAAGTAAAAAACAAATACCTGAGGGTGAAGGATTTAATGTTTTTAGCCAATTTTTCGATATTTGTCGTCCGAAGGGTCAAACTTCAAAACGATACGGAGCTCGTGAAAATCCGTCGCCTCTGTCAAAAGTTTTAGGCAGACATACATACATACATACGTTTAAACAGACAGGTGAGATTTTTTATAAATTAATTCGGTTATATGTAATAACGAGCATTATCAATATGGAAGATGATTTCTGTTGACTAAAAGCTTCGTTTTTTAATCAACCTGGGCCTCTGTCAAAAGTTTTAGGCAGACATACATACATAATACATACATTTAAACATAGGAAATATGAATGGTGCTTTAATAATCTGAAATAAAAATTTATAAATTAATGTTTTTAGCCAATTTTTCGATATTTGTCGTCCGAAGGATCAAACAGACAGGTGAGATTTTTATACATTAATTACGGTGATAATAACAATAAACATAAATTAAAATGGTTAACAATGACATTTATACCAACCGGCAAAAATGTTTGCAAAGACCTGATATTTGACAGATTTGATAAATGAAAAATCTTACGCATCCATTCATTTACTATGTGCCTTTTTAAAAGTCCACACTTTTTTTCGTATGGGCATTTTTATTGGCATTACACACATGAAACTCTACTCCCTTTCAAAGTAATCTCCTCCAGCTGTAATGCACATGTGTCGTTCCAACAACTTCATGGAAGTTCTCTTGTGTGAACGTGTATATGACCCTCGTCACAGTCTCTTTCATCTCCTTACTGATCTCATAACGAAAGCCCCTAAGGTTTTCCTTGAGCTTAGAGAATAACCAAAAGTAACAGGGAGCAAAGTCTGTATTATAGGAAGGGCGAGGAACTGCCTTGATGGCTACCCTGATCAAATAGTCTGTGACAAAGATGGAGAACCCTTGGGATAAACTTTGCGTGGATTTTCTGCATCTTCACTTCCTCGACAATAATTGTGTGTACAGTTCCCACACTGACATCAAACTATGCACTTATTGTCTCTGTAGACACACGATGATCCTTATCCATGAAATTCTTTATTTGGCCAATCAACTCTACTGTTTTCACTTCCTCACTCCTGCCACATCTCTCATCCTCCCTCACAGACTCCCTACATTGCTTGAATCTCTTATGCCACTTAAAACAGATGCTCGATTCATGCAAGATGGTCTAAAAGCAATCTGAAGCATTCCATACGTTTCTATGGCATTATCCTTATCCATGAAATTCTTTATTTGGCCAATCAACTCTGGTGTTTTGACTTCCTTACTCTTCCCACACCTCGTCATTATTCACACTCCCTGCCTTCCTTGAATCTCTTAGGCCACTCCAAATCTGATGCTCGATTCATGGAAGATGATCTCAAAGCACTCCATACGTTTCTGATGTATTTTTCCAAGTTTAAAACAGAATTTTATTCCATATCGTTCTTCTAAAGTGTCCCCGCGTCTAGGTAGCATTTTTGAAATTCACCAGCTGTAACAATCAAGCTTTAGTAGGATGTATTCCAATTCCTGACGTAGCTGTTCATTTGAACCTGCAATCATAAAAAAATGGCCAGTCATCTCATAAGATGTATAGCAATAACATTCTGAATCTTCAAGAGTCTGCGATAAGTTTAAATGCCTGTGCAAAAAAACGGTCTGGAAACTTATTGAAGGCACCTCGAAGATTTGTCATCAATGTGCAATAAGTTGTATTGTATGGATTCATTTCAGATGACGACAAATATAATTTTGCAATAACTTTTTTAATTTTCTTCCTTTGGAGATTATAACGCTGGGTTTGGGGCAGCCAAACCCGCTGCCAACATTCCCCTGCTTTTAATTGAAACCAACCGAGAGTTCTTTTTAGTATCCTCACTGTTCTCTTATGTGCAATTGTCTCGATATCTCTTGCCCTTGGTTCACCAGGAATATTAGTTGGGTAGGACTTCAGGTTCTTCTTCATAAGCAATGTGGCACCTATAATAACTGGTATGATTGATATCTCTCTAAGATTCCAGGGTTGAAACTCTCTCTGACTTATTCCATATAACTATGTTAGGTTTGACAGCAGCATTTTCAAGGTAGATGGCTGTAGGGATTACATGTATGGTATATAAGTCATTTTCAACTGTTTTTTACGGTTGATGTTCCCAGGATTTGCTGATTTTGCAATAACCAGTAATGGACATCGACTTTATTGACAAAGAGAATCCATGTATTGTATAATTCACCTAATATTTCAATTTGATGTTTATTTTAAAAAAAAATATATTGAATTAAGTTCAAAATCTCTATTCATCTGTTTTTTTTATTTTTTTATTTTTTTTTTTTTTTTTTTGTTTTGAATGAAACAAAAACCTGTTTCAACTTGTTTTGGAGACTAAAACTAAATTTGCATATGCTAAAATGCTTCTTTTTTTAATGATTTTTATCACGTTATCTTTAAAAAAAAAAAGGGGGGGGCAAAACCATAAAAACAGCCGAATCAGATTTTAAATGATTAGCATCAGATAGCAAAAGATAACACCTAAATGAATTTTAGGCAAAAAAATGTAACTCTTTGATCCCGCCTCTAAAAAACATCTGCCGTGAAACATTTTACTATCTAACTGGGTAAAAATTAACACTACAATAAAAAAAAAAATCATTAAAATAATACACAAAAGAAAATTCTCAATTATTTGTATCTAAGCTTGCGCCAAATTTATACAAAAAAATCTCAAACATTCATTTTTATTTTTTTTGTTTTTAATATTTTATGGTTGTGTTTTAGTTATGACACTATCAGAATGCTAGCCACCATTTTTTCAGTAATTTATTAATAGCTTAAATGTCGTATTTGGTAGATTAATGAAAACAGTATGATATGCAACGTTTTAAAATTCACTTTACTTTTTCTGCCATTGAATATTTGAGCGCATGCGTATTGAAACGCCTTCTGTGAGATTTTTTTACCATCTGCCGCCATTTTCTTTTTGCGACGAATAGTGTATGGATAGCCATTTAATTTTTGCGTTTGAATGACAGCAATTGTTTATTAGACGACCCAAGAAAAGACCAAATGTTCCACCTGATGTTGAATCTTCTTCACACGAATATACACGTCTCTCCGTTCTTTTTATTTTCGTTCTAAGATGGCCGAACGCTTGTGAGGCGTAGAATTGAAATTCATCGGTCAATCTGCATATCACTGTTTTCATTAGATTCGTTGCTTTAATAGTCAAAAAAAAAAAAAAAAGATATCCTATTTAAACTCTCTTAAACCGGATTTGTGATTTATGCACGTCATCTCCTGTTAATCCGGCGAATATTCACGAAATAGAAAACAAACAATTGAATAAAAAAAAAAAACGTTGGCATTTATTTAAGCATTATAAACAACCAAACGTTTCTGATAAATCTACACATGCGCAGTCCCATTTAATTTCATGAGGAGACCATTTTTCTTGTCGACAAATGAAATAATTAATTGTTATAAAATCATAAAATGCTGTTCACGACCAATTTAACCAGAACGAAAATGAAGATTTTTATCGCCTATAATTTAAAGTACAGTCATTAGCATTCATTGAAATATATTGTCAGTTGACTTCAACAAACACCTTTATTAACTGATTGCTTTACTAGCAGAGAAATCTGACGTTTCCCGGGATTGAATAAAGATAAACGAATTTTCTTCACTTCCAATATTTTTATTGACATCGAAATCTGTGAATTCACTAATTTTTCAATCAAATCGATTGATTGCTTGCTCCACTCAAGGACTTATACTGGTGCACTGGGACGAAGTTTTACATGCCTCCACGCAGTGACTTGGTCCACACTACATTATAGTCTACATTGCACTGTAGAGAATTACTTCTGATTTTATAATTTTATTTTTATATAATAGCTTGAATTAAAGTTTAAAATGCAAAAGTAAAGTATCATGGTCCAGTTATGTACTACACAGAAGCATTAATTTCGAACAGGTTCCTATCTTATTAAAGAACCTACTGTTGATTTTATACGCCGGGCCCTTCTGCTTGAACGATAAAAAAACTTGTCAAATTCACTTGTAATGTTAGGCTGTATGAGGAGTTAACTTTGGTAAAAATCACCATGGGATTCTTTCGATTATCGATACTTATCAATAACATTCCGATACACGATCTATCTAAGAACATTGTCAGACACATAAAGTACATTTGTGTGAAATTTCATAAAAACGGGCCCAGTTGCTTAGCAGTCTATGGGGAACGAACTCACACGCACATAAACAAAGTCTCTTTTTATAAAACAGTGGAGATAGAAAGAGACATTAATACACAATTGTAACATATCTAAACAGATTTTTTACGCATGCGTCACCTCTTATTAAGGCCCAAAGCCCACTCAAGGATAAAGGTTAAGGAGATTTATAGCTGTCGGTGAACAATACCATGATTGGATTGGATACAATTAGCGAAATCAACTATTTACGAAAACGGCTCGACAAGAATTTGATACCATTGGTTTTCCAAACGACAATGTTGTAGTCGGTTGGGAAGTAACTCCATAGTATCGTATTCCACAGATTAGAAGTTCTTGAGAAAACCTTCGATCATGTAAGGTCCGTTTACTTTCAGTTACACATTGGAAAAAAGGAATATTTTATAGTTGTTGTAAGTAGACGTTTTTGCTGCGAATATTTACAGGGAGAATAAAAGATACGAGCTTAATTGAGCGTCTACCATTTAACAAAAATGTTTCATCCAATGCCAGTAAGCGTAGGTGAAACGTGATCAAATTCCGCGGAATCTTTCATGTTTTTTTCTAATGGATGCAAATACTTGATGCTTCGCCAAGGCTATCAAAGGTATTTTTATCGTGACACCATCACTAAATGGGTTGCCTACCACGGCTTAAGAGAGACCTATCTACCCTCAAGAGAAGGATAGACCGCGCCAGTTTCCCAACTTTGTATTTTTATCTCGCGTTACATACAGCGCCTCGCCTTCCCAGATGGTCACCCATCTGGTAATGGTCAGGATTTTTTTTTTTTTTTTTTTTTTTTTTTTTACACAGTGATCACCACCTATCAAGGTCCGGAAGCCACTGAGGGATAAGGATAAACGTTGCTTAACTTCAGTGATCTGGCGAGAATCGGTGTGTCAACGTGATTGTGCAAGTCTATCATAAAAATAACGATAATCTTACTTTTGCTAATGCCCGTTTTGTAAACTATATTGATGTGTCTGTTGTCCCCCGACAAAAGGAAGGTGAACCTGTAAACTCGCCCTTGTCCATTCGTCTGTCCGCACTTTTCTCAATAACTACGCTTTGGAATTTTTTTTTAATTTTTGCACAAGCATAAAACATGATATCAGTAAAAAAAAGTAATAGAACGGATTTTCCAGGAAAACTCCGGTTCCCCCCGCCCCTCTAGGGGTGGCTTTCGGGTTAAAATGGCTAAAATTGACACTTTTGTGCTATTAAGAACAAACGTGTCAATTTTAGCCATTTTGTTACCTTAGATATATAAAACTTTCTGAAAAGTTGTAACTAACTGATTTCTACATAATTTTGTTTGTCTATACTTCGCGATAACTCTTGGGACTCTTTAAGAGCTAATAAAAACACTGCATTTTGGGAACTATTTTACCATATTTGTCACTTGTTTGATTATTACGGTTGGTTAATGACATGGATATCGTAAGTTCGAATCCAGTTCGTCACACAAAAATTACTTTTACTTATGATGTTTGCAACCTTCACGTGGTCCCTCCCATAATCCTCAATATATATATATATATATATATATATATATATATATATATATATATATATATATATATACAGAAAGAATTATAGCTAGAATAATATCGGGGAAACAAATGCAAACAGTATTACATTCAGATTCATACGATATGATGATGATTATTACCGGTTTTCAAAGCTACAACATAAATGCGAGAAAATTATCTAATTCAGAGCTTATTAAGGCAGGAAAGCAACTGGAAGGTAAGGATTAATGAGATTGTCAGTGATAGAAAAAAACACCTTGATAAGATTGGTAAACATGGCTGAAATTGATTATTTAAGTAGAGAGCTTGAACAGAATTTGTTTACATTAGACTTGAAAATGACCGCATTGTTGTTATTATTGTGCATCACTCATTCATTCGCTTCGTATGAATCCGTTGATTCCGTTGTTGCCATTTATTGCTTCGAAGTATTTCTAATTGGAATGCTTTTCCAGAAAGGCACCGAGTATTTAAGTGAAAGTGTTTTCGTGGAAGAAATACGATTCGAACTTGTAACAACAAGCTGACCAGTTAATACCATTAACAACTTAGCTAACGTAAACTCCCATATGACAAAAAAATAGGAAGGTTGAAAGCAAACCGTGCTATCGGATTTCACAGATGGAAAGCTCCTTGCAAGAAACTTTCTTCATGAAAGTTCCGTTTAGTGTTAGGTCGACAAAAAACAGAAAAAGTGGTTTACAGTATTT
Organism: Euprymna scolopes; assembly: GCF_053919585.1. Taxonomy (NCBI): domain Eukaryota; kingdom Metazoa; phylum Mollusca; class Cephalopoda; order Sepiida; family Sepiolidae; genus Euprymna; species Euprymna scolopes. The sequence continues at coordinate 79,692,853 of NC_136506.1, read as the reverse complement.
GTAGCTTGACGAGTTTTTACTGCAGTTTCACAAGTACACCATCGTCACTGGTAGTTCATATATATATATATATATATATATGGTTTTAAATAAAATGGTAGGCGGAAGTTTCTCGAGAGCTCTTTCGGCTATCATCTCATCAGGAGCAAATCGATAGCAATCTAAATAATATTGTGGCGAAAATAAAGAGTTCTATAGGGGAACTTATTTAATGTGCCAACGTACGGGGGCATTAATTAAATTTATTTGCGTTTAAAAAACGATTAAAAATGTTGGCACAACGAGGGAGAAAAAAAAAGCGGGAGAAAAATTCAAAGTTCCCCAAAGAGAAACAATGCGTTAGATGTTTCTTTTTGCCGGCACAAAGAAGGTTGACGCACCGCGATAGAGACAGCCTCCAAAATCTTTAAATGGTTTTTGGAGTCCGCTCTATGTAGCACCTCGAACCAATCTATTTTATATCTATCGGCACAGCACGGGTTGTCAACCAAATGCTGGCCAATAGCAGAGTCCAAGGCTACAGAAGGAGGGAGACCTCCGAACCCCATCCTCCCTTGTCTGATCTTCGATGGAACATGCTGGTTTATACGAGTCAAAAGGTGCAAGGATGTTCGCGCAACATAACCAGCATCGCACTGGCATTTAAACTGATATACAATATTACTATTTTGGATGTAAGGCAAACTATCCTTGCGGAAAGACGGAAAAGCAGGTCTCGTAGTATATACCACACGCAAGGTCACCGAATTGAAGCAATCGTAAATACTTCTTCGAATCTGTTTAGAAATTATATTACTCCCCTCCCCTATCCACGGTAATTTCAAATAAACCGGGCATTTCAAGGGTCCAAACTTTTTAGGGGATTTAAAATCCGCAACCTTTTTGAAAATACAATCATCAATAAGGTCAACAGGATAACCATTATTGATGAATATTTCCCTGATCTTATCGAGTTCGACCTCCAATCTGTTAGGCGAACAAATCATGAGGGCTCTATGTACCAAAGTATTAATTAAGCCGACCTTACGTGATTTAGGTACAAAAGACAACCAGTTCACATATAGGCCAGTAAATGTCGGCTTTCTATAAATTGTAGTGAGAAAGCCCCCCCTTGAGCGTTCGACAAGAACATCCAAGAAAGGAAGCGAATTGTCCTTCTCACTTTCCATAGTGAACTTGAGAGCCCCATGCAAAGAATTCAACCTATCAAAAAATGTCGACGCATCACTTTGCGAAGGAAAAATAGCAAAAGTGTCGTCAACATATCTGAAATATGCAGTGGGTTTAGATGTAGAATTAAACACAACGGATTCATAATACCCGACGAAAATATCCGCTAAAGTTGGGGCCAACGGACTCCCCATTGAAGGGGAGGGGAGTAATATAATTTCTAAACAGATTCGAAGAAGTATTTACGATTGCTTCAATTCGGTGACCTTGCGTGTGGTATATACTACGAGACCTGCTTTTCCGTCTTTCCGCAAGGATAGTTTGCCTTACATCCAAAATAGTAATATTGTATATCAGTTTAAATGCCAGTGCGATGCTGGTTATGTTGCGCGAACATCCTTGCACCTTTTGACTCGTATAAACCAGCATGTTCCATCGAAGATCAGACAAGGGAGGATGGGGTTCGGAGGTCTCCCTCCTTCTGTAGCCTTGGACTCTGCTATTGGCCAGCATTTGGTTGACACCCCGTGCTGTGCCGATAGATATAAAATAGATTGGTTCGAGGTGCTACATAGAGCGGACTCCAAAAACCATTTAAAGATTTTGGAGGCTGTCTCCATCGCGGTGCGTCAACCTTCTTTGTGCCGGCAAAAAGAAACATCTAACGCATTGTTTCTCTTTGGGGAACTTTGAATTTTTCTCCCGCTTTTTTTTTTTTTTTTTTTTTCTCCCTCGTTGTGCCAACATTTTTAATCGTTTTTTAAACGCAAATAAATTTAATTAATGCCCCCGTACGTTGGCACATTAAATAAGTTCCCCTATAGAAC
>NC_136506.1:79643356-79685856 GCF_053919585.1 Euprymna scolopes | reverse complement strand
TGGATTTTTTCAAAAGTAATTTCCGAGTTGATTATAGCACCATTAGCTAAAGATAGTACCATTTTGTAGACAAAGGTTCGAATCCTGTACAATCTCATTTTTCTTTGAGAATTTTCTATGTTCTCAAGGAATGTAAAATAAATAACCGTATATATAAAAACAGTATTATTTATGCAGACACAACTGCACAAAGCAGCGTTAAACAAAACACGTGTTCCATCATTTAGCACTATATAACGCAAAATGAAGACGTTTAATAGTCGTCAAACAAACAAACCACCGGACCTGCAAACCTTTCAAACCTTAAACAAATAAACTAAACCACGAAAGCTCCCAGCCCTTAAACAGACAAACCAAACCTCTTAACCACTCATCTTTTGAAGTATTAAACACGCAGAGCAAACTACCAAACGATCAAACCGTTCAGATTTTAAACAAAAAAAAATTCCAGCTTTAAACGCACCAAAATAATCAAGCGTTAAATCGATATACCGAATCACTAAACTTTCAAAACTTCCAAATCTTAAACACATTTTTATGGGGACTTATAGAATATATAACTATCATAGGGGCTTGTCCATTCACTCGTAATGGATTCTTTTAATCATTATAATAGCTCTGAGAGTTCATAATCTCGAGGAGAATTATCACGGCCCTGGCATTGAAAAGTTCCACGATTAGTCCAACGGAAACTTGGTAATTTCGGTGGCTATTTTGCTCCCGAACTTCTTGGTAACCCTAGGAGATCCACCTTCTCGGGCCTTGCCTCCCGGGAGGCTCAAATTTGTCACTTGTTGTTTGATATGCCCTCACTGGGAAATGCTGAGGAGGCCACTCTGACTTATTTTTGCAGAAGTAGAGTGCTCCTTCTCTTGGAGCTTTGGCCTATTTTTCCATCTTGTGTCACACCCCCTATCGGTGGAAAAGAGGTAATTATCGCGACCTATCGCGAGACTACATACTGTATAACAGTCGTAAATTAACAACAACCTTTCCTTTGTATTCACTTTTTCGTACAATATATTTTTTAACCTAAACCCGTTCTTCGTGTTCTTTAAATCCCTTAAGGCCACAACACAAATCAAGCCACCAAATCTTAAGTCTTAAATAGACAACCATACCCAACTTTCAATCAATTGAAACCCTTCTTATCTATATAAAAACGTTATTAATTAGTTCATATATTTATCGCATCTATTCTGATGTTTCTAAAAAAAATACATTAGAGAGGATGCTTAGGAGATTGGCATTTCCAAAATCACAATGGACGTTGAAAGACCCGCTCCAGTAAACTGACCTTGTATCACATCTAAGTTGGTAAATGTTAATTACAGTTAGCAGGCTTCTGCGGAGTTTACAATATGTTTTGGATATAAATCTAGTTGAATATTATCAAAAGAAATTGTTTGAACAATATCTATTTAACAAAAAAGGTTTTGAATGTTTTGTTTGTCTGTTTGAGAGGAGGGTGTATTTAGAAACATCTAGATGCATGTTCGTATTATTTGGATTATTCGGTTTGGTTGTTTTGTTTTACGGCATATCAACCCTTTTCAGGTTATTTAATGCCAAATCCAGTTATTTTAGAAATAGTATTCATGTTGCATCCAGTTATTTTGTAGAAGGTTTTTATTCTTCAAACTTTTTGTATCTTCAATCGCCAGTTTTTAGTGTTTGGTTTGGTTGTTTTATAGTGGATTTTATCGTTTTTGTTTCCTGCAGAACATGAATGAGTTTTGCAATGAGAGAGGGAAAAGGGGTACAGTATTAATGTTTGGTATATTTTATGTTAGGAAGTCAGTCAGGAAGTGGGTGAGATAGAAAGAGAGAGTGGATATGGGAATAAAGAAAAAAGGGGGAAAAGGTGGGTTGTTGTTTTTGGTTTTGGTTTTGCAGAACAAAACATTTTTGCAAATCAAGCAGAAAAACAAAAAGCATCAATGTTAGGTGCATTTCGTCTCAGGAAGCCAATATCTTCAGACAGCCTGATCTGGTAGCACCAGTTTGAATTATTCGGATTACCGTTTTCATCTTGAGTGTCACTTTCACAAGTTTTTGACCGATTTAACCTCCGACTTTCTTCATGTGTGTCTTGTCGAACTCGGGAATCTTTCTGTCGAATTGGGAAATTTGCACGCAATTTCGAACAGAGTCCCTTATTTTATCGACAAGGTTAGCATGCTCGCATTCCGTCAGTTATGACCGGGTAGAAGTCCTAAGTAATTCACAATTATTAATATATACTGAGTATTGTCTGCACTGAGGATTGAACCTTCAACCGCCAGAAAAGTGTCACTTCCAACTGAATGCTTCCATGTATTTTATCAGTTACGCCACGATGTTGAAGGTTCAATCCTCAGTTCAGTTAAGAATAGAATCACTAATTAAGACATTTATCTGGTTATTGCTTACGAAACGAGAGTAAGCTACCTTTGTGGATTAAATAAAATGTTCAACTTTAAATCCCGTACAGATCCCCGAGTCCGCACAAAGGTTCCTAAGAAAAGTTACATCTAAGTATAACCACTATAAATATTTTGGGGGGAGGATGGGTACGCAAAACAAAACGGAACTTCCATGAACATAGTTTCTTTCCAAAAAGCCGAATCGTTTGTGGAATAGAGTATACTACTGGACTACAACATGATCGTTATCAAGTCCAATGCTAACAAATTCTTGTTTCGCCGCCCCCTTAAATAATCAAATTTTGTCCAACCTTAAATTATCATAATATAAGCCTCCATAAATAATAAAATTCTGACAAATCTCATCGTCCAATTGACAAAACCTTGAGAGGCATTTGGGCCTTGGTAAGAAATGATTATCAGTTCAGGAAAAATCAAGCAACAATGATTATTTTACGTTAATCTTATATAGAAAGCTTTGCGCTTTGCTAAAAGTTGAACAACAGGATCAAAGTGTAGTATCTGTTCTGATGCTACACTTCAATTTTTTTTCTTCTCGGTTAGTGGAGGATAAATCCTTCATGACTGAGACAATTTTTATTCCTTTCTCCACACTAAAAAAAAAAAAAAAAAAAAAAAAAAGAAGGTGTCTAAATCTGCCCTCGTGGGAAGACAAAGTAAATAGGAACAATTTATTCAAAAAATTCAGATAGATTGGAGAACTTCTTTAAGCGGTTTCACATTCATCATATTTATCGATAAATCGATTAGACTAGTCTCACAATATCCGTTCACCTTCATATCTATTATTAAATAAAAGGAATTTGTGTGTGTGCGAGCTCGTTCCCTATGGACTTGAAAACAGCTGGGCCGATTTATACGAAATTTCACACAAGGTTACTTATAGCAACTGACAGTGTTCTCAGATAGGTTTTGTATCGGAATGTCTTCGATAAGTATCACTAATCCAAATAATCCGATGAAAGAAAGAAACAAGCTATTTTGACCAAAGTAAACACTTTCTACAGCCTAACATCACATGTGCATTTGAGAAGTGTTGTTACCACACAAGCTGAAAGAAACAACATGTAGAATCAAGAGTAGGTTATTTGATATGACAGGAGCGGATTCGAAATGAGTGTTTGCTGTTTCGAGCATAATTGAAGCACGATACTTGACTTTTGCAGCTTAAACTTTCATTCAAACCATTTTATATATAAAAATAATTTTATAAAATCAACAGTAGTTTCTCTACAGTGCAATGTAGATTAAAATAAAATATATTGGGAGCTAAATCAGGGCGAGCGCCATGTTAAGTTTCCTCCGGGTGCACCGCATTGAGTCCCCAATTAGAGCAGGCAATCAATCGATTTAATTAAAACATGGGCGATTTCACCGATTTTGGTGTCAATAAAAATATGAGAGTTCTGACACAAAAATTACACGCGCAGGCACCATTACAGTGGCTATCGGTAGTTTGTCAAAACAGAAGGAAGCCACAATTTATATATATATATATATATATATATATAAAATATATTTTAGTCATCGACATACAGACCTGTTTCGTTGTATCACAACTCATCAGTGCCGCTAGACTAACACCTCTCCCAAGCCGAGGATCGAACTTAGAACCGTCGTGATGACAGTCGGCAGTTCTACCCCTTGACTACGGAATCGGTGGCCGAAATTAACCTGTCCGAACGATTATTTAAATAAACATCCGTCCGCTACTATATATATATATATATATATATATATATATATATATATATTTGTGTGTGAATTCCTTCCTCATTAGGCTCAACCGTTTCAAAACCTATCTTCTGCAAATTTCACACTAAGGTAATTCATATGTCCGGCAGTGTTCTTAAATGTTTTGTACAGACATTAATCCGGTAAGTATCAAAAATCGAAAAAATCCGACCTTAAAAATAGTCTTTCTTTTTATGTATGAAAAAGAATTTTTACAGGATAATAGTTTACGTTACGATGGGCGTGAATAAGTAATGTCCCTGACCCACTTCCCATAGCAGTAGAGCAACGAAACTTAGCACAGTTATTAGTCTTTCTCTACATAGGAACCACCCAGAGTTATGCATTTCTCCCGACGTTTGATGCAGCTCTGGAGACCGTTTTTGTAGAACACCCCAGGTTGGCCCTCCAACCACGACGTGACTTCAGAAATCAAGGCTGCATCATCTGGGAAACGCTTTCCTTTCAAAAACAACTTCATGGCTGGGAAGAGGTGAGAGTAAGAGTGTGCAAGGTCAGGAGATAGGGAGGATTTCATAACCACACGCCCGTGCTTCTGATCTGTCGACATGCGAGTTGTGGACCGGAGCATTGTCCTGCAGGAGGAGGATACCTTTACTGATCTTAATTTCCTCAAAAGTGAAGCATAATAGGCTCCTGTAATTGTGGTACCCTTTGCCAGGAAATCTGTCATCACTACTCCATCCTGGTCCCAGAAGACTGTGAGCATAACCTTGCCAGCGGAGGGCTACACCCTTGCCTTCTTTGGAGGTGGTGAGTCCAAGTGCTTCCACTGCATTGACTGGGCTTTGGTCTCTGGATCATAGTGATGGACCCAGGTCTCATCCTGTGTAATCAGTCTTTTGAAAAACTTTGACTCATCTTCTTGGCACATCTCCAAATTCATTCTCGAGCACTCGACGGGTTCTCGTTTCCGGAATTATGTGAGCAACTTGGGAATCCATCTGGCAGACACCTTATGCATATGCAAATGGTCATGAATGATAGTTTCCACAGACCCTGTATTGATCTTAACATCTTGGGCTATTTGGCAAATAGTAATGCGCCAATATTACAAAATGGCAGCCTCAACTTGACGGATAGGTGCCTCATCAATGACAGAAGAGGGGCGACCAGGTCTGAGAGCTGTTTCCACAGACTTCCGGCAATGTTTGAATTCACGATGCCAGCGTTTTACAAGATCATATGATGGGGCATTATCACCATAAGTTTCTTTCATTTCATCAAAAGTCTCCTGTGGTGTGCGTCCTTTCAAATACAAAAACCGGATGACTGCTCGACATTCAACAGGCTCCATTTCACACCTGACTCAGTTCAAACACCTGTAAAACAGAAACCACAATTAGTTCAGAGCTGTAATTTGCCACATAGCCCTAGAGATATAAATCATTACACATGCAAAATTTCAGCTAGATCAGACAACTGAAAGTGGGAAAAGGGCGTTATTTATTGCACGCCCCTCGTACATCGGCCAAGGAAGATAACAGTAAGCAATTAATCGATTACAAAATAGATGACTTCGCCGAGTTCAATGTCAATAAAAAATGAAAGCTTGAAACATTCTATGATCTTTATTCAATTCCGGGTGAGCACTGATGTTACAGAATGGATTGAGAGAGAGAGAGGTGAGTAAACGTGGAGTGTAGACACGTTTACCAGAACCGAGGGTCAGCTGACCAGATTACGTATGAGTGACGTGGTCAGGTTGGCTAGATCGGAGAGACTGGATTTGGGCTTTGAAGAAGACGGACGGCTTAATAGCTGTTCCCTCCCTTCACTGGGGGTTGGGGGGCGCTGACGTGTTCAAAGCAAGCAAGATTCACTTCCATATTCTGTGTCGACATCTGGAAGGTAAATAAAAAAACTATAAAACCAATTCATCGTCTTGGAGTGATAAATCTTCGTCTAACAGGTACCAGTCTCCCTCCAAGAGAAGATGAATTCCAGATGGATCAACATCGACGACACATGAAGTAAGGTATGTCGAAGAAAATGCATGTAACACACACACACAAAAGCATATGAACAATTAGATATGAACACACACAACCGCATATGAAACTAGACGATCATACGCTCACGGAATTCTTTTATGACACGCATAATCTCCTTTCATTCTAATAATAATCATTCCATGACAACAAATACAATTATGGTCCTCCCCTTTTCTATGTAACACTGATCTCCGTGCTAGTATATATATATATATATATATATATATATACACACGCACACACACACATACATACATATATTAAAGAATTGTCATTACCGAAGATAAACAATGTTGTAAGTAACAGTAACCTATGAGTGACCGTTAGGGAAAACCAAGCGCTGCATGTAGGAGGACGTCGACACCTCGTACAAGAACTGTATAATTTTAACGTCATGTCTCTAAACCGAGATTTTAATATTTAAATACATATTAAAAATTACATATATATATTAAAAATTATATATATATATTTACAAGGTAGTACCCACTTATCAAGGCCCGGAGGCCATTCGAGGATAAGGGTTATTGTGTGTACAGTACATTAGTTTTGGAGATCTGATAAAGTGTCTTACTTAAGGAGGCGGTTCATCAGGAATTTGGTCACATTGGACTTGAAGACATCCAGGTTGTAGTCAGGTGGGAAACAGGCAACCGGAACAGAGTTCCACAGGCGTGCACTTCTAAGAAAGAAGCTTTGTTCATGGAATCTACGTTTTGATTTTGGCACAGATAAGGAGTGGGGGAATTTTTTGACAGTCGTTTCAGCTAGACGGGTGTTTTTCGTGAAAGATTGGCGAGGGGGGAACCAGAGATCGGAGTTCAAACGAGCACCTGCCATGGAAATAACGATAAAACAAAGACAGGCTCATAACGTCTCTCCTGTGGGAGAGAGGCTGCAGAGAGGAGAAAAGGGCATCACCCACTAAGCCACGAAGCCTATTTTGTACTATGTCAAGGCAGGATAGGCTGTTTGTAGCAGCTCCTGCCCAGATGTGGCAGCAGTACTCCATCCTTGGACTTACTTGGCTTTTATACAGATAGAGAATTGCATCAGGGGTGAGATATCTTCTGGAGCGGTAGAAGGTTCCTACCATTTTTCCAGCGATCTTGGCAACTAACTTGATGTACGTATTCCATTTCAGGTCAGGGGTAAAGGTCAAACCCAGAAGCTTATCAAAACATGGAGCTTCCCTAGACGAGGGCCACCCATATCAATTGATGCCAGATGGGGATCAGAGCGTTGACGATGTAACGATAGGAGCTTGGTTTTAGATGCATTAAAAGTAACCAGCCACCTCCTCACCCACTGTACCACGCGTTCAAGATCAGAGGAGAGAGAATCTGAGAGAACTTTGTCATTTACAGCCTTTGATGTGTTGCCGTAAATGGTCGTGTCATCAGCATAGATGTCAACGAATGATTTAAGTATGTGTTTTGGGAGATCATTGATGTAGATCAGGAAGAGAGTTGGGCCTAGGATGGGCCCCTGAGAGACTCCATCATTAATATTGATGGCCTCAGATTTCTGCCAATCAACTACTACTCTTATGAGCCTATCGGAGAGAAATGATTTTATGATCGAGAAAACATTTCCAGTTATACCGTAGCTGGACATCTTGTGAAGTAGGCCCTTATGCCATACCTTATCGAAGGTCTTTGATATGTCAAGAGCAATTGCCCTAGTGTTACATGATAAGGGCTGTCCCCTTTTCATGTAAGTATAAAAATAGAGAGATTTAGTTAAAATGAAAATGAAATAGAATAGACGAAATTCGAACCTCGTAATTTAGGTTTAGAAATAGATTACGAGAGAGAATTAGCAAATGGAATGTGAAAACAAACCATTGTTTAGCTTAGAGATAAAATAGTTTCAAGAAAAGAATGTGCATTGTCAATTCTGTTATGAAAATTCAATTGAAGAATGCAACTATAAGATAATTTAATAAACATGTTTATAACATATTGGAAAAATAGGTAACTGGGAATATTGTTTACAAAAGGAATTTTAACCTAAGGAAAAAGTTTTGGACACGCATTTCCAGAACACGTGAAAGAAGACATGTTTTAACATGTGTATGACGTCATGGAAAATGGGAAGTTCTCGATATAGTTAGAAACTTTAGAGTTAAGCAGAGAAACTGGGGGAGAGTCTGAGCGAGAGTCTGAGGACGACAGACGTGAGTCCAGGCATGGGATTCGAACATCTAGAAGCGAGACGGTCACCTTTGAAACATAGAATGTGAAGCTTTGAATTCTTAACTCAGAAAACCACGGCCGGTCGAAGAAGAAATAAACCCATCATGTGTTTTTATAAACGTCCTCTTATGTTGTAATTCTACCAAAAAGGTAAAGTGAAATTGTAATTATATGTCTTATATATCTGTATTATAAAATGTCTTCACATGCACAATGTCTCGACACTAAGATTGTCTCAACACTCAAAGAGCTTCTACACTTCTAAGTATGAACATTTTATATATATATGAATCTCTTCGTAACACGAACACAACGACATCTAAGTCTTCCAACAAACTCTCAATAAGACTCTCTAAGACTGCACTTTAATAAGACTCACTTTTAACAAAGAACAATAACAACGAATAATAACAACAAAAACAATAATAATGAAGAGGAAGCCTTTGTCAAGAAATTCGCTAATCCTATGAGATATAACAGTTAGCACATCTGCTGTAGATCTGACAGAACGGAAAACATATTCCGTGACACTAACAAGGTTATTTCGCTTAGGTGGTTGACTACTTCTTTATTTAATATGGATTCCAGCAGCTTACTCATGACACACAGGAGACTTCTTGGTTTGTACTGATAGGGAGAGGACTTATCACCCGAGTTCTTAAATACAGGGCATACTGATGAGGTTTTCCATGGTGTTGGGAAGCACTTCTCTTTAAGGCAACGCTTAAAGAGTTTTGTAAGTATGGAGGCAAGTTGTAGTTGAAACTTTTTCAGCACAATGATTGGAATGCCATCAGGGCCAGTTGCTTTACTGGAATCAAGGTTCTTGATTAGCTTGGCGACATCACGCACAGATATGTATATGTTGCAGAGCGTGTTATCCGTTATAGGAGGAAATACAGGGAGTTGATGGCCTTCGTCGCATAGGGTAGAATTAGCTGCAAAGTTCTTGGCAAATAGTTTGGCCTTGTCTAATGCTGACGAGATGACCTCAGGTCCAGTGATGATGGTTGGGATAGAACGCGCGCTTCTGTTCAGGATCTTGTTTGCTATTTGCCAAAAGTGGTGGGAACCAAGCCGCTGCTCAGCTACTTTGGATTTAACGGACTGAGCATATAGCTCTCTTGCATTTTTTATTACTCTTTTGCAGTGGTTTCTGGCAGTCCTGAAGGCAACTTTAGTCTCAGTGCATCTATTACGTTGGTAGCTATGGAAGAAGTAATTTCTGTGCGCGATGGAAGCAGCACATTCTGGGGAGAACCATGGCTGGCTGTTAGGTCTTTGTTGGAATTTTTTGGATGGTATGAATCGGTCTATGCCTACAATTAGCCATTCGGTTAGGTCTGATACTATGGAGGACACATCTTTTTTAAACATCGAATGCAGTGGTAGATCGGATGTAAGTGTACGGAAGCTATCCCAATCAGCGGTAGAGTATCGATATACAGTACAATTATATATATTAAAAATTATATATATATAATTTTTAATATATATATATATATATATATAATTTTTAATATATATATATATATATATATAATTTTTAATATATATATATATATATATATAATTTTTAATATATATATATATATATATAATTTTTAATATATATATATATATATATAATTTTTAATATATATATATATATATATAATTTTTAATATATATATATATATATATATATATAATTTTTAATATATATATATATATATATATAATTTTTAATATATATATATATAATTTTTAATATATATATATATATATATATATATATATATATATATATAATTTTTAATATATATATATATATATATATATATATATATAATTTTTAATATATATATATATATATATATAATTTTTAATATATATATATATATATATAATTTTTAATATATATATATATATAATTTTTAATATATATATATATATATATATAATTTTTAATATATATATATATATATATAATTTTTAATATATATATATATATATATATATATATATATATAATTTTTTTTATATGATTAGTTTTTGGATCAGGGTGCTTAATTAAAAGGGAAATTCGAAATATAAGAGCGTATTTATATTTTGTGTGCAGAAAGTTGGTAGATGAGACAAGTCGATGGTAGCGTCGGTTTCAAGCCCGATGATGAGGACCCTTTAAGATATCCATATCAAGCTTTCTTCAGCCAATACTTATCTCTGTCATCCAGATGAGTATTGGCTGAAGAGAGCTTGATCTTAAACGATCCTAATTGTCGTGCTTGTAACCGACTGTACCAATGACTTGTCTCATCTAACAACTTTCTATACACAAAATACAATATATATATTTTTTTTTAACACAGTGGCCACCACTTATCAAGGCCCGGAAGCCACTCAGGGATAAGGGTTATATATATATATATATATATATATATATATATATATATATATATATATAAATATATATGCAACTTTTTATTTTGACAATAAGGCTGTTTTAATTATTTGGACATTTTTATGATGTTTTTAAGAATTTTTTTTTATGTTGAGGGGGGGGGGAATTTTCATCTCCATCTCCGAGCATAGATTTTTCTCATTTTTAACTGGAAAGGATGCTTGCATGTCTGGAAACTTAATTTTGCCAATTATTTTTTTTCTTGTCAGAATTTTATCACCTTCTCCACAAATTGTAGTTCGTTGCTAAGCCGCAATAAGTTCGTGTTGTGTTAAATTGTTGCCAATAAATTGCTAAGATAATACTGCGCCCGTAACTTTGTCAAGAAATTGATTGCATTATTTTATCTTCTGCTTGTATTTGATTTCCTAAGCGTTTCGCTAAATTCCGATTTTTTCCGTTAAGTTCGGCTTTATCGCGGTAACATAGATGGATAAGTATCAATTATTTAGATAAATAAAAACGCGATAAGTTCAATCTAACCTATTATTTATTTATCCATGCTCTGGGGTTGAAAATTAACATCTACTGAGCTTTATTCCTTTTAGACAAAGCACTAATCAGACCTCCACTGAATGAGTCCGAAGAAGACTGGGACCTTGAGGACGCTTGTTTCCACCTAAATTCCTTTGCAGAGGTTATCGAAACAGGTATATAGTACTGGAAATCTGGGGAGACTTGTCACCCGGACTCCAGGGAATACCGCAGTTTGTTGGCTGAAGGTATATATGTCAAACTAAAAAGTAAAATGTTGGATAAAGTGAATGTATGGTATTTCTTTGTTTTTTCCTATGGTGGGCACTCGTCTGAGCTCCAATCCATGGGGCACACCTGTAAAATGGTTGCAATAAAACTCGCCTAGGTACAACAAAGGCAAATAATTTCATTTTCTTTCTCTGAGTATCTAAATATAAACGGAACTTCCATGAACAAAGTTAGCAAGAATTACTCGTCTGAGGATCACAAAACCACGGAGCTGCTTCCCAGCTGGCTGGTTATTTCCAAGCTCAATGTAAACAAATTCGTGTGTTACGCCAATTCTATGCATATATATAGAGCTTCTATATTTATTTAAATACATATACGTATATACACATACGTTTGTTTATATATATATATATATATATACACACACACACACGCACATATGCGTACATATACACAAACATATACATGTATACACATATACACACATGCATATTATGTACATATACATATGTACATATACACACACACGTGTTTACATACATATGTACACAAATACACATGTATATTCATACAAAGATACATACACACACATATTATGTACATATACATATGTACACAAATACACATGTATATACATACAAAGACACACACACACACACATATATATACATACAAAGACACACACACACACATATATATACATACAAAGACACACACACACACATATATATACATACAAAGACACACACACACACATATATATACATACAAAGACACACACACACACACATATATATACATACAAAGACACACACACACACACATATATATACATACAAAGACACACACACACATATATATATACATAGACACACACACACACACATATATATATACATACAAAGACACACACACACACACATATATATACATACAAAGACACACACACACACATATATATATATATATATATATATATATATATATATATATATATATATATATACACGGAAAAATAAAAAAATAAATACAAAGCCTATCTTACAACACTGCCAAAGACAAAGTATCTTCGTGTGAAATTTCATAAAAATCGGTCCAGCCGTTTTCGAGTCCATGGGGAATAAACTTACACACACAAACAAAGTTCCTTTTATATAATAGTAGATATAAATATAACATGTTAAGGAGTCTGCGCAGATCGATCGACGTTTGCACATGTTCATGTTTCATCAAGACAAAGCCGTGAGGAAACATGAAAATGTTGAACGGTCAAAGCAAACCCTTTAAAATGTTTAAATATTTATATAAAAACTCTACACATTTATTGATGACTTTTAATGGATATCAGTTTTTAGATCATGTTAACAATACCCATGAACTTAATCAATCAATTATATATATATAATTTAGATGCGATTAGTCATCGGTACCGTCGGTTTCAAGCCTGATAATAGAGGACCGTTTTAGATACCCATTTCAAGCTCTTTTCAGCCGATCTGTTTTATAACCGGTTATAAAACAGATCAGTATCGGCTGAAGAGAGCTTGATATGGGTATCTAAAACAGTACTTTATCAGGTTTGAAACCGACGGTACCGATGTCTTATCTAAGCTTTCAGTGAATGAAAATATAAATAATACGCTCTTGATTTTCGGAATTTTTCCTTATAACAGAGCAAAAAAGTATAACTAAGTATATATATATATATATATATATATATATATATATATATATATATATATATATATATGATGAGTAGTTGACGGCGAAACATGTGTCAGTGGATAATTATATTTTAAACAATATATATGCCGCTCTCTATTTGGGGGTACCAAATTGGTAATAGAGACAATTATTCCCAACTCGCATTTAGGTAAAAATGCACTTACGTATAAATAATTGAATTTATTCAAAAAGTATCGCGAACAAAAACAATGAAATAACATCTACACAAAAATCGCGATATCCAGCAGTCGTGCGAGATAGGCCAGTGGTAGAGGTTTAGGCTTCTTTTCATGGCGCCCCGATTTCGAATCTCGCTAGATTCAGCCACTCTGATGAGTCGTAGATGACGAAACACGTGTTATATATATATATATATATATATATCCATTAAGAGGTATATTTGGTAGAAAGAATAAAGAATGCTCAATACGTTAGTAGAGCTGAATAGACGAGATAAAGATTATCCGCCCATATCAGCAGATGATTCAAGTTAAAATAAAAAGGAAAGATATTGTTTTACATATGGATATTAAAAACCAGGAGATTGGAGTGAGGGAAGAGAAAAGATAGGGAAAAGACACTAGAGAAAAAAGAAAAAATATATATTTATTCAGAAATTAAGTTAAAATGTTGTAAAGTTATAAATATATATATATATATATATATATATATATATATATATATATATAGTGTTGAGACAATTTATCGGAATCAGGGAAATCGTAACTTTCGATGTATAAAAAAAAGACATATGCCAATGTTCCGATGCCAAAAACAATTCTTTTATGTATGTTGTATTTTTTAAACTTAATTTTCTATTGCTGCTACAAATGATAAAATGATGAATGTTTACTGACTTTAAGCTACCAGTAAAAGAGAAAACTTTATATCCCAGTACATAGACATAAGATGAGAAAGAGATTATATCGGTAGCATTAACCCTCTTTATATATACATATATAGATTGGACACAATGTTACCCATCTTAGGTATGTAGACGACACTGTATTAATAGCAGAATTGGTAGCATTAGATCTCTTATTTATATATACATATATATACTAGACTACCCGTGACTCGTTGGGCCAGTATGTTATATTAGCTATGGAATTAATGTATGAGCGTGACGTAAAGAAAATAGATTTTTGTGACATAACAGAAACATTTCTATGAAAGTATATTAAAATGAAAAAAGAATATAGATAGATTAATATGAGTCGTTCTGTTTATAATTCTTTATTTTTGAAAAAAAAAAAAAACTTACAGCCATTGAATTATAAGTGGTTTGCCATACTAATAGGTAAATGTGCACTGAACAGATACCATAATACTTCAAGTTAAAAGATATATCAAAATTTGAATTTAACTTAAACGCGAAAAAACAAAACAATTGGGACGCCGACAAAACGTTTTATTGTCGCGTTGATTATTTGTAACGCTAATTAAAAAAAACATTAACAATTGTTTATTTGGATAATTTAAACTCGAAAATAAACAATTGGGATGCTATAAACGTACACAGTAAAACAATACGTTTTATTGTCGCGTTGATTATTTTTTATGTACACATGCGCAACCGGAAGTCGTAAACCGGATGATGGGTTACAACCCCCGTTACAAGGTCATTTGAGTTTTATAATTATATAGATAAATTGGACACAACATTAACCATCTTAGGTATGCAGACGACACTGTATTAATAACAGAATCCGAAGAGACCCTCTAACACATGCTGAATACTGTGTTAGAAGCAACTGAAAGTAAAGGACTTGCTTTAAACATCTCTAAAAATGTAAGCATGACAGAATCTAAGAACACGCAACATGCAAGCTACAATGTTGCAATGTACCAGTTAAACAAGTTAATAAATTCAAATAGCTGGGTTATTGGATCACATCTGATGGAAGGTGTACTACTAAGATATAAAGTCGCATGGCCGCAGCCAAAGTCACCTTCAAGAGATTGTTATCAACTATAACCAACAGAAACATTAAAGTAGACACCAAATTCAGAATGTATGTATGGTCTGTTCTATTATACAGTTTTGAGTGTTGGGCAATCACCAACACCACAAGGAAAAGACTAGAGGCAACTGAAACTTGGTTTTTGAATTTTTTAACGCATTTTATTTCCTTTTGATGGATTGATTGTTGCTATTTTTTTCTGATGAGTTAAGGGCAAAATAGATTCACTGATTGAAATAATAAATAACTGAACGATTTTGTGCCACGAAACAGAGATTCTCAAGAATTGTGAATGTCAACTGAATTAAAGGAATAAATTGTAAGATGATCAACATCATGAAATTTTAAATATAGACTTTTGTGATATATTCATTATATGCTTCGTAATTACATTCAGTTCCTTAAATAATAAGGATTAGTATATATAAAAAAAGCAAATATAAATGAATAAAGAATATTTTCACAGAATATATATATATATATATATGTATATGAGAGAGAGAGACATACTGCGTTCGTGAAATTCAGTAAATTTTCATATACCAATCACTTTTAAGCCTAAAATGGTTGACTTAAAGAGTAAGCTACAAAATTATCACATTTTATAATTGAACATTAATATACTGTGTAAGCAAAAACAAGACTTCAAAACAAGGTGTAAGCAACCAACACAGTATATATATATATATATATATATATATATATATATATATAAACTACGTCATTTAATCACCTTATCCCTGAGTGGCTTCCGCGTGTTGATAAGTGGTGACCACTGTAAAAAAAAAAAAAAAAAAAAAAAAAAAAAAAAAAAAAAAACTAAATTAATATACGAAAGTATAAATTTATACGTAAACTTTAAGTATTTACTTCAACAGTACTCAATACGTAGGTAAAGCTAGGTAGTAAGTTATAAAATATATATGGCGACTTAGCTACACTGAATATTCCGCGTTTCATCCTCGCTAGGATTCATTAGCCTGATTAATACTCGCGTGGAGTTAATCCTATGAAACAACGGTGTTTATAAAATGGTTTTCAATAAAACAAATATTCTATCGTCTTTTCATCTTAGCGGCTCGATAATGGTAGGTTTTGTATAAGATCGACGCTAAAACATGTATGCACATATGTAGCCAAAATGTGTATAAATAAAATATTATACCATATGACTGTAAAAATATATACAATTATATTGTGTGTGTGTGTGTGTGTGTGTGTGTGTGTGTGTGTGTGTGTGTGTGAAAAACATGTAAAATGTAGAGAGGAGCAGGTATATCTAATTTGTAAACTACCTATATCCAAATGCGTGGCTGTCTGTCTGTTTCTACTTTTACAAAGTGCCTCTCTCTTTCTCGGGACACAAGTCGCAAAGTGACGCGAGGCGGGTCAAATGATTGTAATTTTTGTGGACCGGTGTTTTATGTGTTTTTTAGCCGGTAAAAATAGCTGCTAAGTTTTCAAAGTTGAAAAAATTGGAACTAGGCAGGCGTGAGTCGACTAAATGTGTCATTTGTACGCATACGCATATATATGCTTCACTATTTGTTACCAAGTAAGATCTATGACTTATTACAGTTTCATTAAATACTTTTGCAAGCAAAATCCGATCCCGCATTTTGCTCATCCCTAACCCTCTGATGAGAAGAAAAGTGTTTCTTCGAAACTCCGCGGATTAAGGACTATCCACTTATTTTCTGCGCTTCCTTTTTAAAATTAAGTGTTTTTAACTCTTTTTCAAGGTGTTTTTTAACATGTTTTATTAACTACTTGTTCTTATATATATATATATATATATATATATATATATATTAGTTTTAAAAAAAACATTATTTTTGCACCAACCTAATTAGTGTATGTGTGTGTGTGTGTGTGTGTACACCTAAACCCACGAGTGTGTCTTTGGACATGCGCAATAGATGTGGGTAAATGTAAAAAGGCAACATTTTTTTTTTCTCCTGCGCACACCGCCCAGCCAGGCCCACCCGTGCCCTTGCGTATTGCATATGTGGGTGGGGCTTAAGAGCGATGGATGTAACGACAGAGAATGAGGGAGGGAGGGGTGGAAAAAAGGCATTGAATGATGGTGTTAATCTTCCGTTTGACCAAAGTGAAGTGCTTTCAAAAGTCCCAGAAGCCTCTCAGCAACTTTTTCTTTTTTTTTTTTTTTTGGCGTTTTTAGGACCGTCTTTGTTAAGAAAAGACAAGGGAGACAAAGCCATGACTAACACTCTCCGTTACTTTCCAGCCTTTGTGTTAAAAGAAAAAAAAAATTTTTTTTTTAATAAATAAAAAGGATACGCACGGGACTAAGGTTGGCAAAAAAAATAAATATGTTATAAATAAATAAACAATATGAAACCTCGAAAGAAAGAACGGTGACAGATCCAAACTTTTGAAAAGTTTGGACTTTCACTTGGTCTCACTATTAACTTTCTTATAAGTTTCCTGAAAATTTTCACACGGTATTATTTTCTTAGTTTCTTTTTTTTTTCCATCTAAAAATACAAAAGTCCGTATAGAAAGAGAATCTCAAGCTAAAACTGTTTTTATAAATAAATCTAACTAGCAGGCACCCCCGGCGTTGCCCGGTCGTAAGATACGCTTCAATACGAAGGTATAATTCATGTAAGTTACGTATTTATTATTGTAGAGATAATTCTCTATCGATTATTATATTGAAGCATATATTATATAGCAGCAAGATCGCAAATATATATATATATATATAATATATATATATATATATATATATATATATATATATCCACCTGTCATCCTTTTTTAAGATAGAAAAGCCCGATCGTCGAAGAGAAGATTCAAGCACGCACATATATATATATATATATATATATATATATATGTGTGTGTGTGCATATATATATATGTGTGTGTGTGCATATATATATGTGTGTGTGTGTGTGCATATATATATACATATATGTGTGTGTGTGTGCATATATATATACATATATGTGTGTGTGTGTGTGCATATATATATGTACATATATATATGTGTGTGTGTGTGCATATATATACACATATATTTATATGTGTGCATACATATGTATGCATATATATGTATGTATTCATATATATATATATATATATATATATATATATGCATGGAACTGACCATTATATCCTTTACGTTATTTTATATCACGCGGTTTCTCATGAAGCGTGCGATATCTTAAAATTGAAACGCTTTCGAGCGAAAATGAATTTATTTCTATTCTAAGTTAGGTATATATGTTTATGTAATTTTTATATAGGATTCACTCCTAAATTAAATTATAACTCACTAGCGGGGCCTGTGAAAATTCCACAGGAGACTAATTCATATGTAATATATTGTTGCTGGCATTTTGCATATGTTAAGCGTAAATGGAAACGCTATTATTCTAACTATTGTTCAACTACAAATGTATTTATACAAGTTAGTACGGATGCTCGGCGTAGCCCGGTCGTAAAGTACGCTTAAATATGATATTTTAATTCTTGCAGATTTCGTTTATATTTTATAGAGTTAATGTTCTATCGATTATTATATATTATAAAGTTGTGATTTAAAAAAACAAAAAAACTATGATTTGGGTGCATCAGCTTGAATTGAATGGTTGGTTGTTTTACGGCATATCAACCCTTTTCAGGTAATTTAATGCCGAATCTAGTGATTTTGAAGAAAAATTTGTTAATAGAATATATTTGTTTTTTCAAGTCGGTTTCTCTTTAACTCATAGTTGGGACCCTAACTCTGGGTCAGAGTGGACCTGGGAGCAATTGTAATTAAGGGGTGGCTCCACACTCCCCAAAGCCCGTAAGCTGGGGCCTCACTATCGGATATAGTTTAAGGTCATATCCAGGACTAGCTTGAATTGACGCCGAAACCAAAACTTATGAAATATATATAAGCGCAGTTCCTTCAGCTATAATCGAAACCGAAATCAAAACTTGAATAATTTTACCAAGACTTCTTATTAGAAGAAATGGAAGTCCATAACAATTAAACGACTCGGATGTAAGCGTGACACAGAAAAGAAATAAGACACACGCTATCATATTAATATTTAGATTATGATTCTTTTTTAAATTTATTTTTTTTTTTTTTATTTATTTATTTTTTTTTTTTTTGCCACGCAACTTATGGAGAATTCTTGATAAAATTATTTATTAGAAGAAATGGAAATCCATAACATTAAACGACTCGGATGTAAGCGTGACACAGAAAATAAATAAGACACACGCTATCCTATTAATATATAGATTACTAGCGGGGATGAAGGGGAGGGGGCTGGCTTTGCCCGGGCGTAAAATACGCTTAAATAAGATATTTCAATTTGTCATTTAAGACACACGCTATCATATTGATATTTAGATAATGATTTTTTTATTTATTTATTTTTTTTTTATTATTTTTTTTTTTTTTTGCCACGCAACTGTTAGACGTAGGTATGAGTAATATGGACAAGGTTTAGTTTAATTTATTTTCATGCAGATGCGGTGAAAGATGCGGTGAAATCCCTTCACGAAAAGCCAGATTTGATTTCGTGGAATTTTTAGAACTTGGCTTTAAATATCAATCAAATATATTTTTCAAATTTCTGATAGGATTTGGGGGAGGGGGGGCTCATAATATGGACGCGTCATCTTTTTTGAAAATTAAAACATTTTTGATTTGCATAAAATTTGATTCAGTCATTGCATACAAATATAAGTAGATTTCCTTAACTGTAATTTCTTAAGGCCCATATATTTGAGACATTTTCTCGAATCAAAATTATGAAATGGATTTTGATCAGAATTTGGATGGGGATTATAGACACCAGATTCAATAGCACTATCAAGAGATACTCATCTTTTTAGCGGATACAAAAGTGGCGCAAGACTCTACGGATGAATTAATTTTACTTATCCTAGGACAGGTATTAATCTAATATATATATATATATATATATATATATATATATATATATATATAATTTAGTAATTTAAATTTTATGATGTGAAACGGTTAAATTTCAAATGTAGAAATGTTATTATATGCAAGACAAAGAATACATTTCAATAAGTATAATTCCTTAAGGTTTTCGATGTTTACCCATCTCCTCAGAGGAAAAAAAATATTATCAAGTATTATTTTCATGAGATTGTCTTTTGAGAATATTACAGCTAATAATATTTTGTATGGCCGATAATCACTGGATTTGCATACTAGTAGATTTATTGCATTACATTATTCCGAAGTATGTAAAAACATTGTTAATTCACTGCCCGCATAGCAGCAATTGAATAGCGCAACGGTTGGAAGTTCCGACTGTCGTTTGGGCGGTCGGTTTTCGATCCTGGCTTGAGGTAGTTACTTGTCTAGCCGCACTGGCAGTACTGTATGTGAATGACTATATTTATATATATATATATATATATATATATATATATATATATATATATAGCGGATGTGTGGGCGCCCGGCTTTGGCTGTGCGTATAATACGCTTAAATATGGTATTATAATTACTCCAGATTTCGTACATATTATTATAGAGTCGAGATTTCTAAAGTAAACTCCTTATTAATCTGTCGATAGCTCAAATGTTAGGAGATGCGACTGGAGCGCTTTATGTTTTGATTTCGATTCTTGCTGATGGCACCCAAATTATTTTTAACGTTTGAAATCAATACTATATCTATATAATTATAAACTTCTGTAGACCGACCGATCGCCCTTGCATCTTAATCCGAAAAAAAAAAAAAGGGGGGGGGCTACTAATAGGTTAAAAATTGATACGTGGGGGGGCGTCATTGAATTTTTATCTGTTTGTCAATTGTTTCACCAATGTGCATGCGTAAATCGTCCACGTGACAGATTCATTATGTTAAGAATAAGTAGGTTTGAAAACACTTTTTAAAGATCGTGCGAAGCTGGACTAATGGTTACCATGCATGACTCACTGTCTTTAGGTTTTAGTTTCGATCTCAACTCGAGTATTTTTTTTTTACTACTTATAAGAAGTGAACCATTTAGAAAAAAAAGAACAATACATACATGCACATGTCTCAGTTCCTATTTACAATGCCTCCCCACGGGACAGAGTTGATCACCAAGGTCGTTTTTTTGTTTTGTTTTTTTTTTTTTTTTTTGCGTGGAGAGAAGGAATAAAAATTTAAAATTGTCTCACTCGTGAAGGACTTCTCCACTGACAGATAACAAGAAATTGAAGTGCAAAGATCTGGTAAGCACCGGCCGATATAATATTTATGCGTATTTTACGACCGGCCAACGCCGGGTGGCCTGCTAATATAATTATAAAACTTTGTGGACCGTCCAACCGCTCTTGCTTGCGTCTTGTATATTAAAAACATTATTGTCATAGGAACCAGCTTGTATTTAATAAAATTCACACTCCTTCCTACAGTCCAACCATGTTAAGTACAAATAAACTTCAGTCTTTGTTTAACTTGTAGACATAGTTTTAATCATGGAACTATCTTTTGTTAGGTTTTCGTTTCGGTTTCGATTCTAGCTGATGGCACTAAAATCTTTTTTTTTTTTTTTTTACTTTTAAAATCATGACTACATATTGGGTACAATATAATATGAAATAATTGATCCTATAATAATAAATACGAAATCTGCGTAAATTAAAATATCATACTTAAGCATATTTTACGACCGGAAAACGCTGAACGTCCCTGCTAGTAATATATATATATATATAAGGTTGTTATTTTTCAAAAGTAAGGTAACCAGTAAAAGATAATCAGGTTAATACAAGAGTGGTCAATGCCGTGGTAGAGCAAGTTACACTTTCAATTTGTCTTTGCATAAGCAGTAATGTATTGCTACACAGTCATGAGCATGTTTCGGTCTTCTAGTATTCAGTAAATAGAGACCTCTTCAGGAAACAACGCTTATATTCAATTCCGCTTTTGAATATAAGGTTGTTGCCTGAAGAGGTCTCTAGTTACTAAACACTAGAAGACCGAACATGCTCATGACTGTGTAGCAATACATTACTGCTTATGTAAAGACAAATTGAAAGTATATATATATATATATATATATATATATATATATATATATAGTAATTTATTAAATATATATGGCGATTAAGCTACACTGAATATTCTGCGTTTCATCCAACTATAGGATTCGTCAGGCTTATGCGCGAATTCTGTCGTTGCTTCTTGTTTTTATATATGTTGAGGATTTCTAGTCGGCCAATCCTCAACATATATAAAAACAAGAAGCAACGACAGAATTCGCGCATAAGCCTGACGAATCCTATAGTTGGATGAAACGCAGAATATTCAGTGTAGCTTAATCGCCATATATATTTTATAAATTACTAACTAGCTCTACCTACGTATTGAGCACTTTTGAAGTAAATACTTAAAGTTTACGCATAAATCTATACTTTCGTATATTAAATTTATGCGAATAAATGAAGTAGTTATATATATATATATATATATATATATATATATATACATATAAAAATTCAATGGTAAATTGGTTATGTGATACTAAATACGGAATTTGCATAAATTAAAATACCATACTTAAGAGTAAAGGAGTGGAATTTTATTCCTAGTCGAGTTGGTCGGGAGTATTTACGTTGAGATATAGAAGTACATTAAGTTCGTCGGCGCACATTCCGTGGAAGTACTTGTAAAACAAGCACAGAGATGCAACTTTGCAGCGATGGGACAGGGACGGAGACTTGATAGACAGTGCGAAACCTATTAGATTAGAGATTTGGGTTTTTTTGGCTTTTGGGGGGGGGGTTTTTTTTTTTGTTTTTTTTGCACTCTGTTAAAGAAGTAAACACTAGTAATTGATGTGTTAACCGTATTCCATGCGTGGGCGAATGGTGGTCTTATACAGATATAGAATAATGGCAGGTGTGAGATGTTTACTAGCCCGTCTTCTTTGTAGCAGATGTGACAACATCTTCTATGTACTTATTCTAATTCATGTTGCTTGTAAATGTTCGGCCGAATACTTTGAAGGTTAGACTCAGAATCTCAATCTCGGTTTTCTCAAAATGCACATCATATAAACCTTGGCGGGGAGGGGGCGATTTAGTCACAAAAGTCTCGACTACGTGATAGGTAATAAGATATTACATACTTAACAAGTGACCTGCCATGTTCATTTTTACAAATGAGTTATCTAAAAATACTCAAGGATAAGGATTATAAGATGACTAGCTTAAAAGTTTGATGACGACGATGGTGATGATGAAGAAGAATGTTATGTGATTGAAAATCTCAACATACCATCCAATCATAACAGTCGGCCTAGAATACAGTAATTATTAATCCTTTGCCAGAAGCATCATTCATGGAATGTGAGGACTAAAGGATAAAACAGGAACTGAGGGAGTAGAGCGTTACGGGGTTTTATTCACTTCTTTTACACCGCAGGAAAATGCGACACAAGGTTGGAAGGCGGGGGGGGGTAAGTCAACGCCCCTGGAGGAGAAGCACTCTGGACTAGTAAAAACTGCCTGCGCAGCCCCGTCGGCATTCCACGGTAAAGCCGCCCCAGACAGTAAGCAATAAACTTATCCCAACCGAAAGACGGAATCCAACGGCCTAGGAGAGTGGACCTCCTAGAACTGCACAGGACATTAGCTGTTCCTAAGTTAGTCAATAGGGAAAAGGCCATTTCCAAAATGCTTCATACTCTGTTGACTTTGGGGCCGAAGTAATTCTCGTTGGGGGTCAGCGTTGCGAGGTCATCGGAAGCAAATTAAATGTTCACTTTCTATTCTAAAACTTGATGAGTGTTGCCAATGTAACAGCCCGAACTGCTACCTACGAGGGGCGTGCAATAAGTAATGCCCCTGGCCCACTTTGAGTTGTCTGATCTAGCTGAAAGTTTGCCTGTGCAATGATTTATATTTCTACGGGTTACGTGGCAAATTACAGCTCTGAACTAATTGTGGTTTATGTCTTACAGTTGTTTGAACCGAGTCAGGTGTGAAATGGAGCCTGTTGAATGTCGAGCAGTCATCCGGTTTTTGTATTTGAAAGGACGCACACCACAGGAGATTTTGATGAAATGAAAGAAACTTATGGTGATAATGCCCCATCATATGACCTTGTAAAACGCTGGCATCGTGAATTCAAACATGGCCGGAAGTCTGTGGAAACAGCTCCCAGACCTGATCGCCCTTCTGCCATTGATGAGGCATCTGTCCCTCAAGTTGAGGCTGCCATTTTGGAATATCGGTGCATTACTATTCGCCAAATAGCCCAAGATGTCACTTACAGTCCCTACTAAATAGCGTTCCTAATCCACAGTACATAAATTTTGTTCTTGTTTGACAGTTCTAACTTTTCCCCTGGTAAACGTACTCTCTCAAACACGTAATCCCACTGTGAGAGTAGCAAACTCTAATGCAAATCTCTTCCTCAGATGCAAATCTCTTTTCCTCCGTAACCCCAAATCAGCTGCGGTAGGAAGGCGAGTTCTTGCTGTGAATGTCTTACAGAGAGGAACTAGAGTCGAATATCTTTTGTGGAAATAAGGATACAGAAAAATTGTATCTTCTGTGAGAAAAGGTTTGTTCGGAAAGAGAAAAATCTCCCCGCCCACTAGATTTCGAAGTCGATTTTGTACTCTTCTCCCGATGTGGAAACAGCATGTCATCCACTTTTTTGGTGCTTATGCAGAATACGGACAATACTAGATTTTTTTTTTTTTTTTAGATAGGATTTTCAAATTAAATTCAATTTTTATTATATCTTTTGTTCATTAAGTTTGTTAGATTAAAGTACAGAAAAGTTAATCCCCCTTCCCATGTTAAGAATGGGTTTCTAAATAATAACGTTATTATTTTCACAGTCCGTATTCTGCATAAGTATCACCATTTTTTTTTTTTTTTTTTTTTTGCAGAAACCGGAGTAACTGATAGGTTACTAGAAGACTACATCAGGGGGCAGGTACTTTCTGGGGTGGTGGAGTGATCCAATCATGTTCGTAGTAATCTAAGCATCGAATAAGATATAAGTCTTCTAGGACAAGCTCATCTCATTCCGTTTATCTAGATTTCTCTTTACGATTCTGATTTTTTAAGATAGGAATTGATTATCTATACATCAATAGGATAGCGTGTGTGTTATTTATTTTGTGTGTCACACTTACATCCGAGTGACTGTCGTTTAATTGTAACGGACTTCCATTTCTTGTAATAAATAATTTTACCAAGAATTCTTCATAAGTTTTGGTTTCGGTTTCGATTATAGCTGAAAGAATTCAAGTTATATAATAGCAGTTCAGCCCGGCTTTGCTCGGGCCCTATGTACTGTTCATAACTTTATGTGCATATATATATTAAAAAGTTTGACTCATGTCCAGGTAACCTACATCTAAAATTTGAAGTGTTTAGTCCCAAATTTGGCGGAGGATCTTGGTAGAGTTTTCAAAGGTTTAATCGTTGGACTTTAACCTCTTAACAGCCAAATTTCTGGCCGAAAATCGATTAAAAAGATTTTCCCAAATCTACCCCTTTGTCAAATCTCGAGTCTGTAGACTGAAAATTGACAGAGTAGTTTGGTAGGGAAATGTACACACAGAGGCACACACACACACACAATTTCACTTTTATATATATATATAAAGTTTTGGTTCGTTTTGGTAAGTTTTTTAGTCATATGGATATATTTTTTAATTTTTGAAATCGTAACTTTATAATACATAAAAAGCAATCGAACATTAAATCTAATATAATATAAACGAAATCTGCAAGGATGTAAATATCTTATTTAAGCGTACTTTACGACCGGGCTACGATAACAGTTTTATTGCAGTTTTAACAAAAGAGCTACAATAATGTCAGAGTGTCTCCATTTACGCTAAATATCTACGGAATGCCAACATCTAGCAATTACATACGAATGAGTCCTTTGTGGAATTTCCACAGGTCTCACTAGTTCGTATTATTTGGATTCTTTGGACTACTGTTCTCATCTTGAGTGTTATTTTCACAACGTTTCGGTCGATGTAACCTCCGGCTTTCTTCAGGTATATCTTGTTGAACTCTGGAATCTGCACGGAATTTCGACTGGAACCCTTTATTTAATTCATGGGAGTAGCATGCTCTCGTTCTGTGACCGGGTAGGAGTCCTAAATTTAATTCTAAAATACAATTGCGAATTACTTAAGATTTCTATCAAGTCATGGCTGGTGGAACGAGAGAAGGAGTCCGTTCGAAATTACGTGTCGACTCCCGAATTTGGCAGAAAAATTTCTGGGTTCGACAAAATACACTTGAGAATCGGAGGTCACGCTAACCGAAACATTGTAAAAATAAAACTCAAGCTGAAAACAGTCGTTCGAAGAATCTAAATAATACGAATGACCAATCCTCATCTAAAAAAATTCAGAGATTTTTCTTTCCTTCCTTATTCTGCAGGCTTCTTCTCGACACTCCTTTTTTATTCTGTTTTACTTTCTCTCCGCAGCCCATTTACGAACGCATATCTAATAGTTACTTATTTAAATATGTGGTTTATATTCTACGCTTATATCCCCATTGTCACCGTTATTATTAGACAGAGAGAATGCAATGCTCTTGCCCAGAATTCACGCTTGAAAAACAAAATATCACTATGATGTATGTACCCGTGACGAAATGTAAATACTATATTCCAAAAATCACGTAAATTGATCAAGGAGTTTTATTTTTAAATAAAAGAATCAAATTTTATGTCTTTAAGAATTGAATATCTCGCCGCCATTTCGAAAAAAAAATTCAAGAAACAAAGGAAAATAACTCAATAATAATTCATGCTAACTAGATTTATGTTGTAATGTCTACGAATTCCCATTAATCGCTTAAAATATTTTTTATAAAAATAAAACTACTTGATCAATTTACGTGATTTTTTTGGTATATGATATTTTCGTTTCGCCAAGAGCATGTGTATCATATATATATATATATATATATATATATATATATATTATATATATATATGTATGTATTTCTTTTTTTTTTAATACAGAATGAATTCTGGGCAAGAATCGAAATGAGAGGCTATTTAAGTCCTCTAACTAAACTACTAGATAAGGGGGGGTATAAAAGAGTGGTTTCCACAAATGTATGATTGCGTTGGAAATACCTAAAAAAAAAAAAAAAAGAAAAGAAAAGAAAAGAGCACGCAACACACGGGGTTCAGAAAAAAAAAACATCACAAAAAGAGGAACTCTTTAAAATGCCTCAGTCTAGAAGGATTCCTCTTCACTGATCAAATACTGAAAAGATACTACACTTTTCCAAGCCAAAATGCCAGATCACGGCCGATTAAAAACAGTTCTGAAATTCTCAGGAAATAAAAGGTATCTGAAGAAGGCCGAAGAGTGTAACGGCCGAGAAGCTGCGAGCATAAAAACGATCAAAACGAAATTGGATGGAAAAAGCGAGTTTGAAAAGTCATGTAAATATAAAGACAAACTCCCAAATTAATCGCTTTCTATTTAATCGTGCGTTAAATATGTTTACTACTTGTGGTGCTATTTCCTTTTTATTTATGGACAAGTCCAAATTATCTGGAGAAAGTCGGAGAGTACAACATAAAACAATCAACGTGGGATTATAACATTAATTTTATATTAAAAAAAGCAATAAAATACATCATTTTCTCAAATATTATCGAAAAATCTGCTAGAAAAAAAAATAAAGATTTAAACATTTCTGTAAAATAAAAATTAATGGCATTTTTTATTTGTTTGAAAGATTAAAAGTTTACAAAAATAAAAAATAAAATATTGTTTGGATCTGAAATAAAAAAAAATATATCAATAAAGAATTACTTTGCTGAAAAGTCTGTTAGAATCTTAAAAACATCTCTCGGCTGGAATATATAAGATAGTGAGTGAATATTTAGCATCGGGTAGGACGCCACATCCCCAGCTTGAAGAAGCTGATTAGAAGATTTTTAAAAATAAAATTTTAAATACGGCAAAATATTTTTTTCAAAATAAATGGATTAGAGTAAGCGAACGTTTACAAATTACAAACAAATAATAAGTTAAAAAAAGAAAAACAATAAAAGTTAAAAATTAATTTTTTTTAAATTAATTTGAAAAAAATAAAATAGAAAAGGTAAACAAATAATAAAAAAAAATTAAATACATACATAAAAGCAAACATAAAAATAAAATGGCACAATGTGTGAGGAAATCATTGTCTAGTCTGGCGCACGGTCGCAAAAATATGAGCACCCTAAGAGCATCACATATTAACGAATACTTTGGTATGTTTATATTACGGCATATCAACCCTTTTGTGTTATTTAATGTCCCCAAAAATGTACAATAAATGATTTATTGAAGACAAGTTGCTATTTTATTTGTAGCTGGGAGGGGTGGTGTTCCATAACTTTCCAAGAGGTATTAGTGTGTAAATAAACAGAACTAAGTCGGCGAGACTCGAACTCGGCATGATCGATTTCTTACCAATCACGCACTCCCCCATATTAATAAAGTAATGATCTCACGATAATAAGCCAGGTATAAGGACACGAGAATGGAGCAGTCTCTAAAAATATCGCTCATTGTTGTACTGATACACGTGTAACGTAATAGCTAATAGAGTATAAGGGCATAAAAGACGAAACGTTGATGAACACATAACTTGGTTTGTTCCTTTTTTATCTCTATCTCGTCGGAATAATTTCATTATTCTCATCATATATATATATATATATATAAGAGAGTGAGAGAGAGAGAGAGAGAGCTGGGTAAAGAAAAAAGTGCAAACCAAAATTATATGATCATCAACGTTTCGTCTTTATTTCAAGACTTCCTCATGATGATTGATTTTAAGAAATAAAATACCAGTGCGATAGATAGATAGATAGAATTCCCATTAATCGCTTCAAATAATTTTCTTTATAAAAATAAAACTATTTGATCAATTTACGTGGTTTTTGGTATATGATATTTTCGTTTCCCCAAGAGCACGTGTATCATATATTTTTCTTTCTTTTTTAATACAGAATGAATCAATTTTCCTAATTGTGTTTTTCAATGAGCTTCTGAGATTATATATATATATATATATATATATATATATATAGATAGATAGATAGATAGATAGATAGATAGATAAAAGAAATTATAGTGTCGACATCGACTGGCACCAAAACAAATAGTCAATAAGGGTAAAAAAGATTGAAACACCGAGGAGACAAAGCACTAACCAGACCTCCACCGGATGAGTGCGAAGAGTACTGGAACCTTAAAGAGACTTATCGCCATCTAAATTCCAGTAAAGATCAAAGGACCATGTCAACGAGAAACGGCTGTTGTGATAACACAAATTCATTTACAAAGGTTATCGAAAGAAGTAGAGAATAGTTGAAATCTGGAGAGATTCGTTGTCACTCAGACTCCAGGGAACACCACCAGTTGTTGTGAGTGAGTATTCTCTGATGATGACTTGTATGAGAACTCCTAGTGAGTAACAATAATAATTCGACAAATTCATCGACATCAAACGGAAGTATATCGTATGAAGAAGATCCGATAGGCATTTCACAATAAAAACAAAATGAAAAAGTTATCAAAAAAACAAGTATTTATCAAATAAATGTTACCAAAGACAAGATAAATTATTCTTCTATTAGCTGGGTAGAGTTTATTTCTGTTTTAACTTGGTTTAAAGTGTTTATTTCCTTGCATTTTAGCACGATTGTGGACATTTAGTGAGCGGGTTTCTACCAGTATTTTGTTTAATGTTCGATTTGGGGGCGATTATTGAGACTCGACAGATGAGAGTATAATGTCGAACATTTTTTTTTTTTCTTGTTATAACTCAGACTTGACACTAGTTGTGTTTCAAAGCAAATAAACACTTGAAAAAAAGTTAAAACACACAAAAAAAATGAATCGGGTAGGTAATAGAGTAAATTATCTTGCATTTGGCAACATTTATTTGTTAAATACTTTGGTTTTTGTTGTTGCTGTTGTTGTTGTTGTTCCTATTTACAATGTCTCCCCACAGGACAGAGTTAGACATCAGGGTCGTTTTTTTAATGTGGAGAAAAGGAACAAAAATAAAAATTGTCTCATTCGTGAAAGATTTCTCTTCCACTGACAGAGAACAAGAAATTAAAGTGCAGCATCTGAAGAACAGATACTACACTTTGATCTTGTCCCGAAGGCCAAGCCATGTTGTTGTTCATGCTACAAAATGCTCGAAAGAAACGTATTCAGGTACAAATATATTTAGAAATCAGGAGATATACGAAACCAAGTAGATGGATAAAAAAAACAAAGTATGAATCTCTCACCCTCCCTCCATATATATATATATATATATATATATTCAGAATAGTGAAATACAATAAATCTACTAGTGTGAAAATCCAGTGATTATTAGTCTTACAAAATATTATCGGATGTAATATTTTATATAAGACTATGTCAGCTAAATAAATTCCTAAATTATGATATATAATATCTGTACAAGATCTCCAAATATGCTTATTACTAAAAGTCGCATTCATATTTTGTTACCTAGCACCTCCCCTCCTATTCTGATGAGAAGTATTAGGCTTCGAGATGCCTGGCATAAAGAACTCTCATAACCCCTATACACTGTTTTGTATTGCATTGTTTCAAATTGCTAAATAAATCTATATACATCAGTATATATTTTTCTCTTATAAATATATTTTCCTCTTAGAGATAGATAGAAATCAAACAATAGAAACATAATAGCTCTGTTTGATCTTAATAATAAACCATTGAGCTGATATTAATAACTAGAGTATTTGGAGTATGAGTATACTTGCATTTTGACATTTGCTATATTTAATATCTGCGAGTTATTCTATTGTACAATTATCATTTATAATATTGCTCTATCTCGTATATTGAGCTTTTTAATCTGATTTGGATTGTCTTATAAATAATAATAATAATAATAATAATAATAATTATATGGATTTAATTTTACAGTATTATGTTAGCTGTAATCTGAAATTTCAAAATTTCAGTTTATATATATATATATATATATATATATATATAATGTAATCATAGATAAATCATTCAAAGTCAAAATTTTTTGACCTGAGTAAAATATAATTGTACAATGGAATAGCTCATGGATAGTAAATATAGGAAATGTCAAAATACAAGTATACTCATACTCCAAATACTCTAGTTATTAATATCAGCTCAATGGTTTATTATTAAGATCAAACAGAGCTATTATGTTTCTATTGTTTGATTTCTATTTGCGATGTTATTATTGAGCGCTAGCGAAGAAGATCCGTTTTACAATCATCTAAGGCGTAGGACAAGCTAAAATATTTTAAATCGTTTTAGAAACGATCGTACACCAAATATTTTGTTGCGTTTGAACACTTAGAAATGATATAAATAATGAGCTAATTTTATGCATCTCAATATATATGTAGGTGTATATATAATATAAAGAGAGAGAGAGGAGGGACAGGGGGCGACGATTTTAAATTTAAAACATTAAGAAATAAAATATTTTTATACATGAATCAAGAGCAAACATTGAGCTAATGAAAAATGCTCAACGTATTCAAATTTTCGTACATATAAGACGGTACAACAGCCAGTTAGGATTTTCGGAGGCGTTGTTATTACTAGTTGAAAACTGTATATGTATGAAAATTTAGAATTAAATTCAGTAAATTAAAAACTTTACGACAAATTTATTATTCGACAAGGAATGGATTAACCAAAAAGTTTTCAATTTCCTTAAACTTCTCGAATAATAAATTCGTCGTAATTTTTTTTTAATTTACTGAATTTAATTATAAATTTTCATTTATAATATTGCTCTATCTCGTATATTGAGCTTTTTTAAATCTGATTTGGATTGTCTTATAAATATTAATAATATTTATATGGATTTAATTTTACAGTATTATGCCAGCTGTAATCTGAAATTATTTCAAAATTTCAGTTATATTTTTTCTCTTTTTTTTTTATGTGTGTGTGTGTGTGTGAATATGTATGAATAAAAAATCAAT
Source organism: Euprymna scolopes (assembly GCF_053919585.1). NCBI lineage: Eukaryota > Metazoa > Mollusca > Cephalopoda > Sepiida > Sepiolidae > Euprymna > Euprymna scolopes. Next base: position 79,653,613 of record NC_136506.1, on the reverse strand, counting down.
AAAAAAAATAAATGTTTATATCTTTTCTGTATTTATTTCCTGTGTGTTGACGTGTAGGAATACAAAAAGTCTTTTTTAAAAAAAACAAGAATGTTTCACATATTTTCGACCGATCCTTCGATCTTCCTCAGTATGAAATATATATATATATATATATATATATATATATATATATATATATATATATATTATATATACACTATTGAGGCAATAGTAATGAAAAGTGTAAAACAAGTTTAATATAAAAACAAATGTAAACTTAAGTTTAATATAAATATCAATATTGATATAGTCATCTCAACCAAATAAAAAAGCTCTATACAATCACAATAGAAAGTAGAGCTCGTCATAAGGAAAAGAAATCAAAACTGTAAATTCAAAATTTACAAAGAAATTTATTGTTCGACAGAATACTGAAAACAGAAAAATATTAAGAAATCCTTAACCGCGAAATTTCGAAGAATGCTAATGTCTTTCTTTCTTCTGAAGGGAAGATTAACATTCTTTGAAACTCCGCGGATTAAGGATTTCTTAATAAAAAAAATTCTTTAGAGTAGTCTGTCGAACAATAAATTTCCTTGTAAATCTATAATGCACAGCCTTGATTTCTTATATATATATATATATATATATATATATATATATATAGCATAATTACGTTGTCATACTGATTCTCCTCAGATCAACGAAGTTAAGCAACGTTGAGCCTTGTTAGTACCAGATAGGTGACCATTTGGGAATTCTAGGCGCTGTATGTGCTCTCCGCTTATCTCGGCATTTGCTTCCAGTCGTCCTGTACATACACTTCATTTGCCACTGGTATTTAGCAATGTCGATTCAGGAGAAGTGTAGTTGGAGATTGCACACCTCCTGCCACAGAACTTCACGCGCAGGCACCCCTACGTGAGTATCCATAGTCTATCAAAGACTGAAGGAGCCTTATTTTCTAATATATATATTAATAATTAAAATGTTTTGCCTCTATTATGTCCCCTAAAACTCTTTAAAATACCCAAAAGAAACTGAAATTTAGAGAATTTTTATTATGGATGGTTAATGCCTTATGCAAAAATTTCATAAAAATTGGAGATACCTGAACTTTTTTAACAGACCCTTCCCCTCTTTTTTACCCCAGTTGCACAGAACCATGGGTTAAATAATATGGTCTGGTCTTAATAATTGTATTACGAAAATTCATAATGATCGGTTAATTAGTTTAGTAGTGATTTCTGTATGTACGACAATATAAACATATGTATACATACCTAACTCGGTGTAAATAGAAATAGATGAATATATTATGTTCTTGCTAACGTAGTTTAGAAGTCGGTAACTGTTTCTTTATATATATTAAAATAGACCCTCCCGTTGATTTTCACGTATAAACTCCACCACAACTAAGTTGCTCGGAAATCCACACAGATTTGTCATGTTATTTGCGATGTTGTTTATAGTGGTGAAGGCTTTGTGTAGAACCATCCACACTTTTTGGTACACTGCTAATCTTTATCGGTGCAACGACTGCCACAAGACAAAGTAGACAATAGACCTCAGAGTTTACATTCGAGGTTTTTCTTCTATATGCCGAGTGAATTAAACGCGCCTCCAGATACCAACCTGGAATTTTCTACGTTTCGGTGCGGTACATACAGCGCCTAACCTTCCCAAATGTTCACCTATCTAGGACTGGCCGGACTAATTGTTGTTTAACTTCGATGATCTGGCGAGACCTGGTATGTCAATGTAATTGTGCCGTATTAGAATATATATTTAAAATATATATATACATATTTTTTTGTAAATATCCCCATACTCTTTGCATAGACTGAGTTTTATATAATTTACCAACAAAAACAAAGCTGCGTTTTAAGTAATATACCTATAAAAGCACTAGAACTTCTGGAGAACAAAACCTCTACACATACACACACACAAAAAGGAAAGAAAACACAGATTGAAAAACAAAGCCAAAACAAGGGTCTTTTGTATTCTTATTCTCTCCCCTTTTTAACCCGTACCTTTAAATAAAAGTTAGTTTTAATCACTTTGAGTTGCTTCCCCACCAAACCAAGCCCTAAAGAAAATAAGACAAAAAAAAATGTAAAATAAAAATATAAAAAAAAAAAAAAAATCGCCCTCAAATTTCTTCCCATTGGATTGCCAACCCCCTTGTATTTTTTTTTTTTTTTTTTGCGGAATCTTTACAGATCTTTTCGAATTGGCTATTTTTCACGGCGGTTTTTGTACATTTTCTCATCGTATTTTTGGGGACCCCTTTTCGTGCGTCTCTCTTCAGCCTGGGTGATCAGACTGAGTTCTCTCATCCCTATCTGAAAAAAGAACTAACGAGGCGAATGTTCCTCTACGTTTTGTGGTGATTACGAAAGGGGTTTATTTTATTATTATTATTATTATTATTATTTTGTCAGAATAATGTCGCTTTGAACCCCGGCTCATATTCCTAGGCTTATTTCTGTCGTGGGGGCCCCGGTTTATTTTTATTTATTTTATTTATTATTATTTTATGTTATTTTTGGAGGGTTCAACAATAACAAGAAAAAAAAAAGACTAGAATGTGAGAGGCCTCAGCTGTTGACTGCGTTTTTTGGGGATGAAGAAGCCCATTACATTCGGGGGGAATATCAAGAGAAGCTAAAACGGGCAAACAAAACCGAATACATAAAAACGTGAGAAAAGCAAGTGAACGTGCCAATATTGTACACATACAACCCAATAACATTTATTCTTTCCTATTTTAAACGTGCACTTAAATTACAAGGACGTGTAAAAAAAAAAAAAAAGGAAAAGAAGAAACAGCCTTGACATATATACCCACTCGCTTCGCACAATACACAGAATCCATAACATACAACAACCAAGAAACGAAAAAAAAAAAAAAAAAGTGTGAGAAATATGTAACGAGCCATTTGTGCAACTTCAGATATGCGCCCCCACAATGGGGAATCGGGTGACAAACACACTGGGTTGTTGTTGTTGTTTTGTTTTTTGTTTTTGTTATGGTTTTTTTTCTTTTTTGTTCACGCATAGTTGATTGAAAAATAAGCATTACAGTGTAGGAATTCTGCGAAGGGTTTAGGCATTCGTTGACTATAAGTGTGGTGTGTGATGAGGTTTCAATGCAACACTTTTCAAGAAATAACTACGCTATGAAAACGAAGAGTATCTCCGAGCAGGAAATAGTTCGCGCGTATACTATTCAACTGATGTAATATGTAGGACTTTTTTTTTTAACGGATGAAACAGAAAGACATTCGTATAATCGAGGTGTTCCGTGAAGTTAAATTTAAAGTAGTTCGTATAAATTCCTCTAGAGAAGAATACCGGGAAAAGGTACATTTCCTCTTTCCTTTTTTACGCGCGAAAATTGAAAAATTATAAGGAGTAGTTGTCGGTGTAAAAAAAAAAAAAAAAAAAAAAGTTACGTACGGCTGACGAAATTATAAGTTAATTATTTTTTTATAAGGAAAAAAATAAATAAAACTAAATGATGCCAAAAGTATTCTGGAAAAAAGTAAATTAAAATGAACCAAAGAAAAGAACAGCACATCAAAAAAAACAATTTTTACAAGCAAATGTTTTAAGAGTGATGTTATTCTTTTTTTTTTTTTTTTTTTTTAAATCAAACAAAAACGGAAGAAAAAGTAACAAGGAGAAAATATATTTACAGCCAGTCGAAGAATTTGATGTTTTGTTTGTAATTATTTTTTTGTTTTTAAAATAAAAGACATCTAAATTATTTTCATTATTAAAAAGAAAACTTAAATTAAATGCGTTAACCTATATAAAAAATAAAAAAAAAAATGTTTGTTTTTTTGTGGGTATTTTTTCTTTTTTTTTAACGTAATGTGTATTTTTGGTTTCTCAAATTTTTGGATGATTTTTTTTTTTTTTTTCCTTTTTAGAAGGGGTTCTAGAAATGTGTGACTGGCGTATCTTGTAAAGGCTTATAGGATAGAGCCGAGGCGTGACTGTGCGGACGCAAGTTAACGGCTGACTCTATCCCCCGGGCTCTTTCGAATCCGTATCTGACGCTCTCGCGACGAAGACACTTACCAGTATTCAATTTAGTTGTAAAGTTTCTAAATCCGCACAGGCTAGGAATTCCAGAGAAAAAAAAAACTTTCCGGCATATCCTCAGTTGCGTAACCCCGGTCTAGATAACGGCTGGCTTAGATTGTTCCTTTCCCAGGGAGAAGGACGAATGATTGGAAACGTTCACAACACTAAAACCAATTGCATTTGAGTTGGAAGGACCAACGATGCCTGTTATATAGACAGTGTCACACAATACATTTTCGTTTAAAACCTTTTTTTTTTTTTTTTTTTTTTTCATTGCCATCCCCCCGACAAAGACAGCTGCTTAGCCGTCAAAAATTTGAGAATGTTTTAGTCTATAGTTTTTGGGGGTGCGTTGTAGCTGGCTGCAGTTTTCCTTTGTCAGCGATTCGGCCCTTCTGGATTTTACCAACATAATTTCTAGTCCGCCTAGGCTAGGGAAGCTGCCTCCGGTTGGATAAGGTTTTCGGAAATGAGCAATTGCGCGCCTCCTGAGGGCCCTTTCGTTCCGAATAACCAAAGAAATCTTTGTAGCTTTATACTCGAGTATTCCTTTATTCTTTAGTGGGGGTTTATTATTATTATTATTATTATTATTATGGAAAAGTCCTAAACTCATTTTGTTGAAGTGTGGGAAAGAAACATGGCAGACGAAGAGTCTGGAGATAAAAAAAAAAAAAAAAAAAAGGTTGCGATTTAAGCGAGTGCCCACTACGGCGGGGATTTTATTTATTTATTTTTGCTTTGTTTTTTATTTATTTATTTTTTATTTATTTTTTTATTTTTATTTTATTTTATTTATTATTATTATTTTTATTTTTTTTGTTCAGCACTTCTGTTGTACACTCGCTACCCACCACTGTGCTTTTATTTCGTATGTCTCTGTACCCGCTTAACCTTGGCTAATTTCTTACCCTAAAAAATATAACCACGCTAAATTTCACCCTCATATTTTTTTCCCACCGGCGAGCTCCAACTAGTTAAAGCGGGTTTTTTTTCTTTTCTTCTTCTGCGGAGACTTTATTTATCAAACTTAGTGCAAATCATCGTCAATGCCTGTCGAACGAGGGAGAGAGAAGCCTGTGTGTGTTTTTTTTATTATTATCATTATTATATTATTATTATTATCATCATCATCAACCAGGGATATTAGAGAGAGGGCTGCGTGCGTGTCTCGAACCAATGGCTCGAATAAGTTGTTGCATTTTTTGCTGAGCGATTTTACCTTCACGCATAAAACCCGCCTGTTAAACGTTTTTTCACAGCGAGGGAAAGGGGGATAACTTAGACTTTATTTCAGACTAAGAGCTTCTCGTCGGGATTCGGAAAGGAAAAAAAAGGGCTTGTCGTCAGGGTTCGGATAGGAAAAAAAAAATTAAATAATAAAAAAAAGTAAATTTAAAAAAAAAAAACAAAAACATAAAAAACACGAAACACCTCTCCCCTACTCTAAAAAAATCTTTTGTCCTCGATAGGAAAAAAGGTCAGGAGAATACCCTTCAAACTGCGCTAAAGCTTAAATAAAGTCCTAGAACATATCGGAATCCCGACCTCGGTAAAAACGTCACCTGGAACTCGCACTAACTCGATATGTTTAAGGCGTACCGCTGTTTAAAAATGCGATTAGGTTGAACAAAAACCTGTCTAATTAATTAACTAGTTAAATCAAATCGATAAAATTAGTAATTAAATATTTCTTACATAATATTAATAATTATGTTATCGCATGTTAATTACAGGGCGGTGTTTATTTAGTATTTGACATAACTAGTTTTATCACATATTAAAACTAACAAATACTTTATCGTTTAAAATAGTATAAAATATACGCTTTGGAAGTTGTCTTTTAAATAGATAGACAGTAGACCATCAGATTGTATAAGTCGACAAAATTTTAAATGTTTATTTCAGCAAATTTATATTATTAGGATCGGGTTTGTTGAATCTGACCGGTAAAAAAAAAAAAAAATAGTACGGCTACAAATTATTTTTTTGTAATTTTTATTTATTTATTTATTTATTTATTTATTTATGCTTTCTTTCTTCATTAGAGGAGATGGCGCTTGGAAGCTTCTTGGGTTTTATAAATTGTTGTTTTTGTTTTTGTTCTTTTTTTGGTGGGGTATTTTTATTTTTATTTATTTATTTATTTTTGGAATGAGAGAAAAGAAATGGGAGTTTCTTTAGTAGTTAAGAAAGCTGCGCCAAAACTTTGGAGCAACACAAAAGAATAATAAAAACATTAAAAAAAAAAGTTTGTTTGTGTGTTTGATTGTTTTTTGTTTTGTTTCGTTTTAAGGAAAAAAGTTTTTCAGAACTTTCCACATTGACCGAAAGTAACTTAAGTTTTATTCTTTCTCTACCAAAGAAAGAGGCATTGTTTGTTTGTTGTTGTTGTTGTTGTTGTTATTGTTAAAGTGCGTGCGTAAAAGTTGTGCCCAAGCAATAGTGGCTTTCTCATGCAGACCAGGTCAGTGAAAAAAAAAAATGGGGGGGGCGGAGATAATAATAAAAAAAAGTTTGTAGCGATTACTTTATTTTCATTTGAGAACGTTATTAAGAGTAGAGGGAGGGGTGTCGTATACCCATTTGAATTAATAAATAAAACAAAAAACAAACAACGCCAATAACAAAATATATATATATGTGGGGTGAATGATGTCAGCGATATATTGTATCAACCGAATCTGAAGGTTTCTTTATTTGATTATTATATAGTTTGTTTGTTTTGTTTTTTTTGTTTTTGTTTTTTTGTATTACTTTTTTCGTTACGAGTGTCTGGCTTATTAACAAAAGTTTCCATTTTTAGGGGAGGGGGTGAAGTGGGGTTCTTCGTTTTCTTTCTTTCTTCAAACAAATCCTGTGCACAGATGGAAAAGTCGTACGGGGCACCTTGATTATGACAACCGATGGTCAGTCGTGTACTTTCTCTCGCGGCTTCGTCTGCTCTCACGTCATTATATTTTCAAGTGTGTGTGTGTTTTTTTGTTTTTTGTTTTCTGAAAAGTAAACACCTTGTAGACAATGTCTTTGGAATGGGCAGTACGGGCGGGCACCCTGTGGACAATCGCGAAGATCTTGACGCTACACGTGCGTGTTTCGATTCCAGGGTACGATAGGGGGTTGGCCGGCCTCTCCCTTGTATGTGTGGGGTACGCGTCTAAGAAAGGACAATAAAACATTTTTTCTTACGTTTTTTTTTTTTTTTTTTTTACAATTCCCCCCCCCCCCCCCCCCCCAATTTCTGGTAGGTCAGGCAGGGAGGGGATTGGGCCGAAGAGTGGCTACTTGATAAGATTATTTTTTGTTTCTTTTTTTTCTTCTTCTTTAAGACAAATAACTATTTTCTTCATCTCTGCGAGGACAAAGTGCTGTTTTTTTTTTTTGTTTGGTTTTGCTTTTATTTTATTTTTTATTTTTTTTTATTTTAAATGCGCCTATCAAGAAACATGGCTACATTTCAAAGTACGGCCACGTGCAAAAAATAAAATAAAGAGACAATTTATAAAAAGAAAGGTGAGATGATTTTTTTTCTCTTAGACACTGGGTGATGACTGGGAGAGAGGGGCATTTATAAAGGCAGATAATTTCTTTCTTCTTTTCCCCACTCCAACCTAAAACTCTTGATTCCCTATTCATACGATTAACATTGTCTGAAGAGTGGATGTTGCGTGACATTATATATATATATATATATATATATATATATATATATATATATATATATATATATTCACACACATCGCCCAGCATCATGTTGGCCGTATGGAACACGTGCAGACCAAGGTACTTGTCCAGATCGCGTGGTTCCGAAAGCTTATAACAATACCGAAATATATCAAACTAAATAAATAAAATAAAATAACGGCCCTTCTTTTATTTGATTTCATTTTTGGTAGCTTTCACCCCCGCCGCCTCCAAAACAATTAAATAAATAATATAATATAATAATTTAACAGACATGCAAGAATACAACAGTTTTTTTTTCTTTCTTTAAGAGCCTCATTATTTATTTTTTTTGTCTTTCCTTTTCTTTCTCTGTTTCAGTGACCCCTAGAAACAAAGGTATATCAAGTTAAAAAAAAAAAAATTAATAAAATAAATAAAGGTTTCTTAAGAATTATGAACTTTTGAAAAACTTATTCTTTATCTTGCGTACCTTTGTTTTATTCTGTTTTGTCATTGTTTTTTTACAATTTTTTTATTCTTTTTTTTCTTTTATCTTCCTGTTTTTCTGACTCCACAAAAAAAAAAAAGATATATTACCCTTCCCCTCAAAAAAGGAACCAAAAAAAATGAAGAAAACGCTTTACTAAGAGTTATGGACATTTGAAAATGTATTCTTGACCCTTGCTTTGTTTTTTTGCTTCTTTTTTTTTTTTTTTCATTTTTATTTATTTTTTTTTTTTTACTTTTATATTTGTTGTTGTTTTTATGGTTTATGTTCTTATTATACTTTAGTTTCTTCCCTTTTCCTTTTATTTGCTTCTTCAACTCTTGCTTCCTCGTTTCCCATTCTCCAAGTTCTCCCTTCTTAGTCCCCTTCATCTAACAGGAGACGCAGACCATGGCTAAATGATCACAAAAGCAAACGCTCTCCCAGCTGGACCCAAGCCGTGACTATTTTTTTTTTTTTTTTTTTTTTATTCAGACGTCGTGACTTAGTAAGTGTCGCTTCCAAGAGCTTTTGTCTTGTGTTTGTCCAATTTATTGCGAATCTGCTCCGAATTTCTTTGTGCACATACCGTAACCACTGCCCCTTTTGTGCACGCAACCACACAGCTGCAAACACGTTCTTTTTTTTTTATTTCAGCACCGTCTTCTTCCTTCTTCCTGATTAGCATATCATGAAGTGGGTCCATTCCAGACTGGCTAACATGTGACAAACACAACCAATTTCGCCTTTACCTTTTTTTATTATTATTTTTATTTCTTTTATTTCATTTGACCTTTTTTTTTTTAATATATTTTTTATTATTTTCTATTTTCTATATTCCCCCTCCAGCTTTCTCTTCTCCCTCATCAACCTGGACGGCCGACCACAGTCTGAAGCGAACATAATACCCCCAACTTTAAATCCTGCTGTGACCAACAGGAGAGCTGGGGCCCCCCCTCATTTGATTGCGGGGCGCGGCAGGGAGGGGGGCTTAGGACGCTTGATTAAAGTGCCGTAGAAACAACGTGTTGGCTTCCGCTAAATCAAACCCATTCAAAACGCCACCACCCCCCAGAGCCACGCAAACAACATTTAAACGTAAAATTCATGTGCAACATATCGAAAACTTTTACGTTCAATTAATTCCCAGCCCTCCAATTGTCTCTCTTAACACGCTAAACTCTCAGACATAGCTGTTGAACATTCGGCTTCTTTTTTTTTTTCGGCAGCTGAAAAGCATCCGTCTAACCTGATGGATTAAAAATGGGGAAGGGCTTCCCCGATTTTAAACAATCACAATATTAACTCCTCATAATTAATTAAAGAGTTAAAAACTTTTAATATAACCAAAATGTTAAAAAAAATATATTATATTAAAATAATAGATTTCTGTATCTAAAGTAATTAATTTGATATCGAGATAAATGTATTACTTCAAGTACATTCGACAGATATTGTTAATCTTACAGACAAAAATAATATATTAATAACGAATATATTTAAAATCTTATATGAAATGCAATGAATTAAATTTGGATACAAATAAATTACTCTTTTCAATAATATATTTGAATAGCTTTCCACAAATAGATGTGTTAAGAATGGATATACAATAGACAGATATTTAATGTGCGTTTTGAAAATATGACATATAAAAAAATTTAATCTTGTCATATTACGTTAGAATATTTTTCCCCAGTAAAAATAAACTAAAGTTGTTCAATTTATAATGAAACTGACACCACACGCCCCGGGCGATTTTTTTAATTATTGGTTTTTTCATGTTCGATTTTCGATCAATTTTTTGACTTTTTAACCCCAAAATGTGTGCAACTATAAGTATTTTAGAGGAGTAAAAATTTGCAAATCTTAACGTTTCTTATTTAACTAAATCCTATATTTGTTTAAGATAACGACCTTGTTTGAAAAACGCAAATTTTTTTACGAATATCGATGCCAAATTACGCTTACTGTTGCCCTCGGGTTTTTCAATCAATGATTTCTTTCGTATTTTCGGATATGAG
>NC_136506.1:79628356-79638356 GCF_053919585.1 Euprymna scolopes | reverse complement strand
CATTCTAATATATGGATTTATTCGTTTATTCAATAAGGGGGATACATCAACTAGAGGTGTAGTGTAACTGAGATCTCTTTGTCATGATATTTCGAAAACTAATGCTTCTCATCAGAAGATGAAAGAAGTTGTTAGGTAATATAATAGGAGTGCAACACCTAGAGATCGTTAGATAAGGAACGAAATAATTGTGGAGTGGGGGATAAAGTATTAAGGCAGTTTGGGGGAGAGAACGAAATTTAACTTTTATGTAATATATATATATATATATATATATATATATATATATATATATATATATATATATATATATTCATGTATATGATTAAATATGTATGTTTATATATATAAGTGTTGGGATAAGTAATCGGAATCAGGAAAAATGGAGACTATTTTCCGATGCCAAAAACGATTCCTATAATTATCTATTTTATTTTATTTTATTTATATAAAACGTCTTCCACTGTTTGTAGTAATAATAGAATAATACATATTTATTGATTAAAACTTATAGTAAGACTAAAATATATAAATCACACCCTCAAAAGTGTGTTTCTCCGTTTGAAGGCAATACATGTAAATTTAATATGCGTTTTAAAAGTAATCGGGACAAAATAACAACTTTATAGTAAAATATTAAAATATTTATAATGAATCGGAATCGGAATCTGTAAACGTATCAAAATCGGGAACAATACTGGAATCGGGCGACACTAATATATATATATATACATATATATAAATCTATATACATATATATATATATATATATATATAATCATATATATATAATCATATATATATATAATCATATATATATATAATAATATATATATATCATATATATCATATATATATATCATACATATATATATCTTATATACATATATATATATATATATATATCATATATATATATATCATATATATATATAATATATATATCATATATATCATATATATATATCAAATATATATATATCATAGATATATGATATTTATATCATATATATAATATATATAATATATCATATATATATATCAAATATATATATATATATATATCATATATATATATCATATATGTATATCAAATATATATATATCATAAATATGTTATATATATATCATATATATATCATATATATACATCATATATATATATCATATATAAATATATATATATCATATATATCATATCATATATGTATATCATATATATCATATATGTATATATCACATATATATCATATATGTATCATATATCATATATATATATATATCATATATATGATATATCATATATGTATATCATATATATCATATATGTATATATCACATATATATATATCATATATGTATATATGATATATATATCATGTACATATGATATATATATATCATATAAATATATATATATCATATATATCTCATATAAATATATATATATCATATATATATCATATATATATCATATATATATATATCATATATATATCATATATATATATCATATATATATCATATATATATATCATATATATATATATCATATATATATATCATATATATATATATATATCATGTATATATATCATATAAATACATATATCAAATCATATAAATATATATATATCATATATATATCATATATATATATATATGTCATACATATATCATATATAACATATATATATATCATATATATATATCATATATATATAATAAATATATATATCCTATATATATCATATATATATCCTATATATATCATATATATATCATATAAATATATATATATCATGTATATATATCATATATATATCATACATATATGTATATCATACATATATATATTATATATATATGATATTTATATCATATATATATATCATATATATATCATCATGATATATATCATATTTATATCATATATATATATATCATATATATATCATCATGATATATATATCATATTTATATCATATATATATATCATATATATATTATATATATCATATATATCATATATATGTTATATATTTCATATATATATGATATATATATATCATATATATATATGATATATATCATATATGTATATCATATATATATTATATATATATCATATATATATCATATATGTCATATATATATACCATATATATATACCATATATATATATCATATATATATATCATATATATATCATATATATATCATATATATATATATCATATATATATATATCATATATATATCATATATATCATCTATATATATCATATATATATATATATCATATACATATATGATATATGATATATATACACATACATATATACATATATATGTATCATATATATATATAATATATGATATATATACACATATATATACTTATATCTCATATATATATGTATCACATATATATACATATATATCATATATATATGTATCATATATATATATATATATATATATATATCTACATCGGTAATATATTTATCATATATCTATCATATATATATATATCATATATGTATCATATATATATCATATATCATATAAATATATATATATATCATATATACATATCATAAATATAACATATATATATCATATAAATATATATATATCATATATATATCTCATACATATATATATATCATATATATATATGATATATATCATATATATATCATATATATATCATATATATCATATATATTTCATATATTTATATATATATAATATATATGACATATATATCATATATATGATATATATGATATATATATATATATCATATATATATATATCATATGCATCATATATATTTCATATATTTTTGTATATATCATATATATATAACATATGTATATATATCTTATATATATCATATATATATCATATATATATATCATATATATATATCATATATATATATCATACATATATCATATATATATCATATACATATATCATATATGATATATATACACATACATATATACATATATATGTATCATATATATATATATATCATATATGATATATATACACATATATACATATATATCATATATGTATGTATCATATATATCTATATCATATATGATATATATACACATATATATATACATACATATCATATATATATATATGTATCACATATATATATACATATATATCATATATATATGTATCACATATATATATCATATATATATGTATCATATAAATATATCTATATCTTTAATATATTTATCATATATATATATCATATATGTATCATATATATATATTTATATATATATATCATATTTATATATATATACATCATATATATATAATATATATATCATATATATATAAATATGATATTTATATATATATATCATATTTATATATATATCAGATATATGTATATCATATTCATATATATTAATATATATATATCCATATATATATCATATTCATATATCATATTTATATATGTATATCACATTCATATTAATATATATCCATATATATATATATCATATTCACATACCATATTTATATATGTATATCACATTCATATTCACTTATATATTCATATATCATATTTATATATATATATTCATATATATATATATATCATATTCATATATATATATATTCATATATATATCATATTCATATATATATTTATATATATCATATTCTCATATATATTTATATATATATATATCATATTCACATATATTCATTTATATTTATATATATTCATATACATATATATTTGTATACATATATTCATATATATATTCATATATATATCATATATATATATGTATTCATATCATATTCATATATATATCGTAGTCATATATATATCATATTCATATATATATTTATCATATTCATATATATATTTATCATATTCATATATATATATCGTATTCATACAGATATATCATATTCATACATATATATATATCATATTCATACATATATATATATCATATTCATACATATATATGTATATATATCATATTCATACATATATATCATATTCATACATATATATCATATTCATATATATATGTAATATTCACGTATATATATCATAGTCATATATATATATCATATACAGATATATATATACATATATATATATATTATTCGTATATATATTCATCATATTTACAAATATATACATATGTTCATCATATTTATATACATATATAATCATCATATATATATATTCATCGTATATATATATTCATCGTATATATATATATATATATATATATATATATTCATCGTATATATATATATATATATATTCGTCATATAGTCCATTGTGTAAAAATACATAATAGTCATATATATATATATTCATCATATTTATGTATATATATATATATTCATCATATTTATATATACATATATATATTCATCATATTTATATATACATATATATATTCATCATATTTATATATACATATATATATTCAGCATATTTATATATACATATATATACCTTTATCATGTATATATATATATATATATATATATATATATATCCCTGAGTGGCTTCCGGGCCTTGATAAGTGGTCATCATTGTGTAAATATATATATATATATATATATATATATATATATATATATATATATACATACATACATACATACATATATATTCATCATATATATATATATATATATATATATATATATATATATATATATATATATATATCCGTTCTGGTCTAAGCATTTGAAATTTTACATAAAGGGTATTCTGATATAGGACAAGCTTTTTAATCGGTTTGGGTCGAAAATTTTCACTTACCAATATATAAATGTATGTATTTATGTATGTTTGCATGTCTTCCTTTAACTTTCGACAGAGGCGGCGGATTTTACTAAGATCTGTATTGTTTTGAAGTCCGACCTTTCAGACGACAATTATCGAAAAATTAGCTAAAAACATTAATATCATCATCTTCAATTGGGCACTTTTCTACAGGGGGGGGGGGTCGTTTTCGCCGATATTTTTGAAAGTCATCCTCTTCTTTCGAGTGTCTAGCATTAATTTAAGCATAAGCCACTTCTGGTTTGGCGGTAGTCGTAACAGCAACAACGTCACGTTTTTCCCCCCAGTTCTTTTCCTCCTTCGCGGTATAGGTTCGAGCCGGTCTTCCTACTACCACTTTTTTTTTTTGCTCAACACACACCTCCAAACACCCGGGCAACGCCGGGCTGAAATGCTAGTATATTTAAAAACTATCGGCGAAAAAAGCAACCCCCTCTCGTTCATAAGGTTATGTGCATATGTATATATTAAAAAGTGTGAATATGTAAAGTAATGCCTTTCTGTATATCATATATATATCATATATATATATCATATATTAAGTACCATAGAGAAGAAAAGACAGACAGACATTATAGCTTTTATACATATATAGATAGAGAGATAGATAGATAAATAGATTGGATGACATATATAGTAAGGATGTAAAAAAGTATTAAAAAAAATATATTCATGCGCCACTGCCGAGAATCGAAACTAAAACGTTCAGCTCACGATTTATTTTTGCCTCTGCGGTAAATGACTGGGCTATGAAAACATGTTTACTGCAAGGCTAAAAATTAAAACATGAACCAATAGCTACTACGTTATGCATTCGTAATGCCGGCGTTCGACCTTCACCTGGCAAATTTTTTATTTTTTATTTTTTTTAAATTTTCACACTTTTACACCGATTTTTTCGGGCTAAAACCCAAATACAAAGTTTCGCAAGGATTCAAATATCTTATATATGAAGTTTCATGTCTGCAGACCAAAAAACTCTAGGAGGAGTTTGGTTGGTAAAATTTGTTAAACAAAAATATATACGTATACATAAATATATATAGAAACAATTTCGTTTTTACTATAAACTTTTTACGCAAATATTATGCAGGTATAAATCTTGTAGAATATCTGTATGGACATAATCACACGTAATAGTTAACTAAAGATGATTATCCCCAAAAACCGAAGCAACTAATAGGGAATTAATTAAAATGAATGTTTAAAAGAATATGCAGATTAGCTAGATCTTTTGCTAGTGAATGCAATTCCACAACCCATATATAAGAAAATTATATTTTCTTTTTAAATAAATAGTAAAGAAGAGTTTTAATATGAATATCAATACACACAAAAGAAAAAAGGATTTATAGGAGTGTATATATATATATATATATATATACTAGCATTTCAGCCCGGCGTTACCCGGGTATTTGGAGGTGTATGTTGAGAAAAAAAAAGCGGTCAATTTCTTTTTTAATTTGACCCCTATGATGATCCCTTAACATTTATTGTTTTGAGCTCAAATTAAGTTATTAGGTTAGATCCATATCCAAGGAACCTATATCTAAAATTTCGTGTGTGTGTCTAAAATTTTAGGGTTTTAGACCCCAAATTGTCGGAGGAGTTTGGTAGAGTTCTCAAAGGTAAAATCGTTGAACTTTGACCACTTAATCGCCAGATTTCTGGCCGAAAACCAATCACGTCGATTTTCTCAAATCTCAGTACCCTGTGTATCAAATTTCGAGTCTGTAGACTAAAAATTGACAAAGTTATTGCGTAGGGAAATGTACACACAGCAGACAGACACTTTCACGTTTATATATATGTAACTTGCAGTTTCGCGCAGCGTTGCTCGGGCCCTATATACTGCTCATAACTTTATTTGCATATGTATATATTAAAAAGTGTGAATATGTACGGTAATGCCTTTCTTTATAATTGGCTTCCTTAACTAGTATAGAGAAAAGTTGGTAGAAACCGCAAACGTCAATTTTTTTAAACTTTGACCCACATATTGACCCTTTAACATTTATTGTTTTGGGGCTCAAATCAAACTATAAAGTTAGATCCATGTCCAAGCAACTTATATCTAAAATTTCAAGTGTTTAAACCCAAAATTGGCGGAGGAATTTGGTAGAGTTCTCAAAGGTCAAATCGTTGAATTTTGACCCCTTAACAGCAAATTTTTAAGCCGAACCCCGATTACAAGGTTTTTCCAAAATCTCAATAACCCGTGTATCAAATTTCAAGTCTGTAGACCGAAAATTGACAGAGTTATTTGGTAGGGAATTGTACGGACAGATACACGCAAACACACAGACATTTTCACTTTTGTAGATACTAGCATTTCAGCCCGGCGTTGCCAGGGTGTTTGGAGGTATATGGTGAGCAAAATAAAAAAAAAGAAAGAAACTTTTGTTGATAAAAATATTGCAAAAGAAATTAATAAAAGCAAATAATACAAAATGCAACTTTTCTGGAGAAAAATGATATTCAGTAAATTCACGATGAGTTTTTGTTATTCTTTATGTATTGTATTTCTATTTTTTTCTTTTTTTCTGGTTTGTATTTTTTGTTTGATTCGTCTGCGCCTTATTTCACACGGCTTAATCCGGTAACTGCTGGTCGAGTCCGAACCATAATTGACGGAAAATCTCGACGATCTAGGTAAAATTCTGCAAGAGTATCTATAAATGTATAAAAAGTCAAAGCGAATATATTCGTTAGTTTAACGTTTAAAAATATATACATACTTATCACTGAAGCAACGAATATCCTGGGATATACGGGAGTGGGTAAAAATGCTTTTCACGCACATAACTAATTCTAATGGTAAAGTTACAATGGCTATTTTTCCGCATTGGTCGAGACATAGGAATTATAATAATAATAATAATAATAATAATAATAATAATAATAATTATTATTATTATTATTATTATTATTATTATTTGATATTAAATATTCGAAAATATTACGTATTAGCATAAAAGCAAAATAAAACAATCACTAAGAAAAAAATGACGAAAAAAAAAAAAAAACTTTTGTCGCGTTCAAAATGATCGACTTCTGCCGATAAAAAACCATTTCGAAAAG
Source organism: Euprymna scolopes (assembly GCF_053919585.1). Lineage (NCBI taxonomy): Eukaryota > Metazoa > Mollusca > Cephalopoda > Sepiida > Sepiolidae > Euprymna > Euprymna scolopes. Next base: position 79,630,408 of record NC_136506.1, on the reverse strand, counting down.
GAGTTTTTAATAGTGGAATATATTTTTCATCTTAAATATATGAAAACACGCTTAGATTAGATAAAACGCTATCGCAAAATATCGAGGCAATTGGCTTAGTAGTTTTTAAATTGTAGGGAAGTAACAAACATACATTTCAATTTATATATATATATATATATATATATATATATATATATATATATATATATATATATATATACAGGGTGCCCACAAAGTCTGGCTGCATAATCTACACTGTGCCCACAAAGTCTGGCTGCATAATGTAGCCAGACTTTATTTATATATATATATATATATATATAAATAAATAAGTGAACGTGTCTGTGTGTATCTGTGTGTGCACATTCCCCTACGAAAAAACTCTGTCAATTTTGAGTCTACAGACTCGAAATTTGATACACAGAGTACTGAGATTTGAGAAAATCGACGTGATCCGTTTTTGGCCAGAAATTTGGCTGTTAAGGGGTCAAAGTTCAACGATTTGACCTTTGAGAACTCTACCAAACTCCTCCGACAATTTGGGGTCTAAAACCCTAAAATTTTAGATATAGGGTCCTTTGACATGAATCTAACTTAATAACTTCATTTGAGTTCAAAACAATAAATGTTAAGGGGTCAGAATAGGAGGCAAAATTCAAAAAACTTACTGCTTTTTTTTTTTTTTTGCTCAACATACACCTCCAAACACCCGGGCAACGGCGGGCTGAAATACTAGTGTATATATATATATATATATATATATATATATATATATATATACATGTGTGTGTGTGTGTGTGTGTGTGTGTGTGTGTGTGTGTGTGTGTGTGTGTGTGTGTGTGTGTGTCGTAGCGATCGTCTGTGCGTGTGTAAAACTCTACTACAGCCCACACCACTGGACCGATCATGACCAATCCTGGAATGATGACTGTTTCCCACCTAGGGATGGGGCAATCCATTTTTCACTGAAAATGTCAAAGGTTAAGGTCATAGCCTATGTATATATACTCTCCTACAGTACACACCACTGTAAAGATAGACCAAACCTTACATGATAGTCTCCGACCTAGGGATAGTGCACACCATTTCCAATGTCATGGTTAAATGTTAAGGTCATATTTAGTGCGACTCTACATATACTCCCACACCTAGGGATGGTACACACTAAGTTTCGCCACTGTAAATACTTTAATCAATTGTTACTCTTACAATATCCACTTACTGCAAGGGTGCTCGCAAAGCAGGTACCGCTTGATATAATATATATCACTCGTGAGCAAAAAAAAAATGGGCCAAACAAATTTATACATTTTATTGCACTAAAAGCTAAATTGAACAAAGAACAATTGAACAAGAAAACTTAGACGAGACTAATAACACAGGACAAAACATTTGCTTTAATAAATGCTTAAGATGGAATCGCATGCCCTTTTGATTTCTTTAAAAGATAAATTCTTTTATACATGCTCTCAACCAAAGTGGAACACTGAAGAGGAGATGCTATTCTATTCGCTTTGCACAGCTTCCCATAGTTTGCCATTGTTCAAAAAAGTTCTTCCGGCCAATGCACGAGATATTATGAACCAAATATTCTCAATTAGGTTTAAATCGGGGCTTTGACCTGGCCAAAATATCACATCACTTGAGTTATTAGAAAATCATTTTTCTGTGACTTTAACAGTGTGTACAGGGGCATTGTCATATTGAAAAATAATGATCTGTGATATTCCCAGCTTCTGAATACTTAGTAACAGTCCTGTTTCTAATATTCGAATGTATTCCTTTGCATTGATTGACTTTTCACATCTAATAAGTTCCCCAACTCCTTTCACATCTAATAAGTTCCCCAACTCCTTTCACATCTAATAAGTTCCCCAACTCCTGCTGCAGTAAAATTTCCCCATACTATTATTCCTCCATTCCGGTGTTTAACTGTCGTTTTAATGCAACTTGGTGAAAATCTTTCTCCAGTTCTTCGATTGCACCGTTCGAATGCATCAGGAGCATCATTAACAAGTCAAAATCTTGATTCATCTAACCAGAAAACATTCCTGAAGCAGTCTGTATCTT